>NC_137100.1:51267244-51677244 GCF_949357685.1 Gobio gobio
ATTTCAAAAACAGCATTTCAGGAGAAATGCAAACAAAATCAAAGATGCATAAAACACAAATGTTAGTATACTACAATGAAAACTTTGTGACTTGCGAGTGTCTCATTATCCGCTAATGCAACCATGCCCACGGAGCGCGCGTGTCAACACTGTTTAACATGGTGGGACAAAAACGGTTTAATATTAACTGCAACCCAACTCTGATGTGACTGAGCTTGTTTCATATAACTGTAAATGATCACACTTGCATTTGCTAGCTAACTATTGGAATGTACAATATATAAAAACATTTTGGTGTTCTGCTGATGAGGACAAAAACTGCTTACCATATGTTTTCTTAAAAAGAAGAACAAATTACTAAGACATAAAACACAACATCTGTTTTTGGGTAAGACCTAATAGACAGACACCTAAAACACTGGTGTCAAAGTATTGGTGTGGAGTGTGGACAGAATAAAAAAGGCATGAATCATCCCACCTTTCACTTAAAATGACTTATCAACTGTAATTCATTTACTTAACTGTTGTTTAGAGACACAAAAGAAATGCGTATCTATGACTGCTTTGAAATGCACAGCTTTAAGTCTAATAGTTAGAAAAGTTTGAAATGTAATAGTTGTATAGGTAACAGAAAAACAGCAAGACTCACTTTTCATGTTGAGGCGTCATGTCCACATCGTAAACAAATCAGAAAGATGTCCTAAAAGAAATATAATTTGCTTAGTCTTAAAGTCTCATGTAGAATTCATATGAACATGTTTGACCACGCTCAGAGAGTAGTCTTTATAAACTGTACAAAAACAAAATAAAATTGTTTTTAACAGTGCCATCGACTAGTGGAAAAACAGCATTTTGGGGGCCCTATGCAGATTTCCAAAAGGGGCCCCCACTACCTACAGTTTCACCTAACCACCCCCAACCCATTCCAACATACACATCCTACACCAAATTGTCTTACTTAATATATTTATCTTTCAAGATATAATATGAAGATATCTTTACTTATGCAAACTTTTTAACATTTTTGAAGATTTTAACGATTGCTTTTAGATAAATGTATAAACATTTAGTGAATTAATGCTTTAATAAAGCAAAAACACCTGCCAATGGGTTTTTAAAATTACAATAGAGAACCATGGTAACCGCCATATTTTGCTGTTCCATAAGCGCCACCTCCTGCCAGAGAGTGAACTTGGATTTTTATTCAGCCCGTCTGCTGCTTGTACAGATGATCAATGCGAAAACCAGATAGAATTTACACGCAGTATTGTAGAATTGCACTGGTAGATGGAAAAAAAGCTTAACATATTTTGAAGTGCCCATGATAACAATGCCATGCACGACACTTATACTGTGGCACATCTTCTTCAAAGCGCTCGTGAATGCAGAATTAAACCAATAAGACATGATGCAGCAACCGCCATTTTAATATCTTTTTAAAATGTAACACTCTTATCTTGCTCACTTTTTTTCCTATTTTCCTGATAGTGTCACCGCCTCTTCATTTTCAAACATTAACGCACATGACTGGCACAAGCAAACGTCATCAAACTTATTACCACGCGTTACTGTCGTAACACCTGGTGGGGGGCCCCCTGGTGGCTTATATTGCTTATTAGGTTGGGCCGGCACTGTCCACAATAGACCAGGAGAGAGGATTTCTGTATTCATTTTAAATGTCTCATGCTATTTACTTTTTAGTAAGTTGCTCTCTTGAATTTACTTTTGTGCAAACATAATTTCTGTGTAAAGATTATGTTTGAATCTTATTTATAGCCTTTATAATAGTGTGGAGCATTGTAATTCTTAAATGTCCTTGCATTACAGCAGTGGCATTGTACATTTTTGTTCTTCTGTCAGATTTGTTAGAGGAACTAAGATTTTTAGCGCATACAGTAGATTTATTTGAGTCAAAGAAGATGTTGATAATAGTTGAAAACATACTATAATATTTAATGTCAAGTGGGATGTTGAAAGAAACAATTCTGTGTACATTAAACACCTTAGGAAAAATAATTTGAAATGCTGGTTTGTCAAAACCGAAAGTTCAGTCATATATTTAAAAAAGTTTCTTAAAGGGTTAGTTCAACCAAAAATGAAAATTCTGTCATTAATTACTCACCCTCATGTCGTTCGACACCCGTAAGACCTCCATTGGCATTCAGTACATTTACACTCCCAAGACCCATAAAAGGCGCTTAAAACGTCATTACAAAGTCCATCTCACCACAGTGACTCTACAATAATTTTACGATGCGACGACAATAGTTTTTGTGCGCAAAAAAAAATCAAAATAACACCTTTATCCAGCTTGTTCTTGTCTTCTGTGTGTGCCTCCACGACGCTTGCGCGAGAATATGACGTAGCGCCAGCGTTCGGGAATCCATGAAATGCACACTTAAGCCCCATTTTGAGAACTACGCCGAGACCTAAAGCACGATCAATGTAGAATTCAACAGCTTAGACACGCGCGTCTTCCTCTGCTTGTAAACAAATCCCTTCTGGGTCATGTGTCCGAGCGCCGGATCTGCGTCATATTCTCGCGCATGCGTCGTGGAGGCACACACGGAAGACAATAACAAGCTGGATAAAGGTGTTATTTTAATTTTTTTTGCGCACAAAAACTATTGTCGTCGCATCGTAAAATTATTGTAGAGTCACTGTGGTGAGATGGACTTTGTAACGACGTTTTAAGTGCCTTTTATGGATCTTGGGAGTGTAAATGTACTGAATGCCAATGCAGGCCTATCTGAAGCCTTTCTCAGCCATCAGCTTTCAACAAAAATATCTTCATTTGTGTTCCGAATATGAACGGAGGTCTTACGGGTGTCGAACGACATGAGGGTGAGTAATTAATGACAGAATTTTCATTTTTGGGTGAACTAACCCTTTAAATGAAAGGTCTGTGTTCATCACACACACTTTCCCATGGAAGAAATAGCATGAACTTACACTGCTTTGTTGGCAACATCCAGAGAAGCGTCTTCACCTAAAACTGAACACTCTCCAACAAACAAAGAAATGTGAACAGTGTCATGCTATATGAACAAGATGACTAAATCTAGCGGAGTATTAAAAACATCATTGTAAATCCACATTTACAAACTTGTAACAAACTTACAATTTGCTCATAAATGGATTTTCTGTATTCTGAGGGCATTACAAACCGCGCTTCTCTTGTATGGTGTACCCTCTTTTCTTAGTGATTTGGGCTCTTGAATTTACATTGAGTTTTTTACACACATTTGTTTTTTGTGTACGGGTTTTACCAGAGTGTGAAACTTTGTTTAACAGCCTCAAACGTTAATGATTGTGCAGCTTTCAGTGCAATAGTCAGATGTGATTGAGTTGTAATAGTTTTAAGTGTAAACATTGTCGTGTTGATGCTTCATGTGATCCCACATCACGTAGCTGTAAAGATGCACTCTCAAACAGAAAGACTATCACTTAAATTCTTAATTAAAAAAATAATAATGTATTCCTATAAATGCTAATTGACTGCTCTCAAAAATAGTCTTCACCTAAAAACACATACAGTCCAACACACAAATGTGAACAGTGTTTTACAAAAATTTACAAAAACACATTTCACAATTACTCACAAATGACTTCATAAGAATTTCATCACAGCGGTGTGACATAGCAAACAAAATATGTAAATGTGTAAAAATATGCACAAAGAAAAAGAATTTAGCACAACTATTTAGTAATCAACAAGTATGGTTGTTAAACACTTCAGGTAATTAATTTGAAATGTTGGTTTTATCAAAAGCTTCTGCTATTGCAACACACAAATATATGAATGTTTAAATCGTGTGTGTCTTTGGGTCATTTACTTCTAATGCTTTAGAGCATGATGGTTTTAGTTCTGAAAAATACAGAATTAAATAAAACTATATGGCTAACTGGGAAAAAATAACTGTTGGTATAAATTAAATATCCTATTTTTGGTCTTGTTTCAGTAAAATAACAGTACTTGATAAAGCAGGAGTTGTATTAATGTTTTTATAGTGTTTTATCAATTTCTTGAGAGAAACCTACATTCTATATAGGCTATATGTAAAGGTTTATAATGCCAACCAAAGTTCACAATGCCGTCCAGTTCACAATGCCAGACCCTCGCAGATTTACCAGAGCTGTGTTGTAAAGCATCCCGAAACATCTTTAGAAGATGTTTTACAGCCTTTGAAGTATTCACACGTTACTGATTCTATGTCCGACCAGACATCCTTTCTTGTTATCTAAAACATGATACAAAGTACTTACATTCTGTATGATGTTGTAAAAGTTTAGACATTCAACTCTGCAGGTGTGGTGGTTGTGCAAGGGCATAGATGCTTGAAAGTATTAGGCTTGAAATATCGAAGAATGAATTAATGAACTAAATTAACTAAAATCTACACCTTGGCGTGTGTTTATGCGTACCTTTCCTTTGGTTGTGGGATACATTACATTACATTACGCATTGTAATAGTCACTTAGAGCATTTATGGTAATTCGAGGTACAATGGCAACTTCGCATGTGCGTAGAGGGTGTGTCTGTAAGAGATGCAAAAGGTGAGCAGCAGAAGGGAACTTTTCTCTTTTCTTATTCTTTTTATATTTGTGACCTGGGTTGAATGTTTATGTGACGACGCTTAAGGTATTTTATTAAACCTGGGGAAAACTCGGCAGCTCTCGTGCATCTTTTCATCCGGTACCTTTTGAGCAAAGAAACATTTTAACTTTGCGTTACAGCTTGTTTGAAACACATTTTACCTCTTCTGAAATTGTTTACATCCTGTGAAAACATTATACCATCTTGATGTTTTTTGTGCTTGGCATTTTAAATGTTGTATGTGGGGGTATGTACACTCTTCAAATGTATGTGAAAATAATAATTTAACAAAATAATTAATAAAAAACACCCCCGGATTGCAGTGTTTAACCTCAACACCTGTTCACAGTTACAAATTTTAAAGCATATTGTATTATACTGTTTTAGAAACACATTTTACTTTTTCTGATTACATTTTACAATGGCTGAATGGCTGAAAAGGTTTTTTTTAACGATCTGCATCACTTTACAGTTTTAAAGTCGTATGTGAAAGGGTTACATGTGTGTGAAAAACTTTCCTCAAATGTATAGTTAATAAAAACTTTCTTTAATAAAAACACCCCTTGATCGCACTGTTTACCACCCATGTTTCACGTTTTTGAAGTTTAAAGCACATCGTTTTGAACCGTTTCAAGATTTTTTTACTCAAAATGCATTCTCAAACAATGGAGTATAAATTCATCCATTGGGAGGGGTGGATGATGGTATCAAATTGTGAATAAATCAAGGAGCTAATCAACTAAAATTAACAAAAAAATTGTTCCAAAAATTATAAAACAACTATTATTTTATAAACGTCATTTTGTTGAATTATTTAAATCTACACCACTGCACCGGATGTATTCTTCTGCTGTGAGGGGGAGTGTTAGGGGCGGAGACTCTGTGTGGCTTCACACACTGATCTGTTTTGTCTAAAAACTAAAGAAAACTATAACAGAGTAAATTGTAATGTTAGAATACTTAATACTATTTGTTTGCTGTAATTTTTAACTGTTGTTGTTTAACGTTTGATGCTCGCGTTTTAAACAATTAATTTAATTTTAAACATTTTTCAAACACATTTTATCTTTTTTTCTGGTATCTTTACAAGTCGTATGTGAAAGATATTCAAGACTTTTTTCTGATAACGTCTTAAAATGTATAAATGCTAAGCCTTTGTATTTTAACGGTATACATCGTTTTAAATTTTGTATCTAAAGGAAATCCGGTAACACTTTACAATAAGGTTGAATTAGGTAACATCAGTTAATGCATTAGTTAACATTTAACTAACCATGAACAACACCTCTGTTCAGCATTAGTTAATCTTTTTTCCAGTCGTTCATGGTTTGTTCATGTTCGTTCACAGTGCATTAACTAATGTTAACAAGATTTAAAGGGGTCATATAATGCCATTTTTTTATGTTTGTAAGTTAATATGATTCTTTAGTGTCTAAATGAAAAGTTTGTATTATACTTTAATTAAAAATTCTCATTAGTATTGTAAGAAAACACTCATTTTACCTGGTCAAAAACAGCTCTGTTTTCAGCAAGCCATTTCAGTGCATGTGCCCTTAAATGATAATGAGCTTTGCTCACCCCGCCCCTCTGTTCTGTGCGGCGTTTTGACACAACACACATGGAGTGTTGCCTTGACAACAGTTGAGGGTATATTTTGGAGAAAGAATCACAGAATGGCAACGGGAGTCTCTGAGAACACATCTGTGCAACCGTATCAATTTGAACCGGAGTCGGACCCGGAACAAGATGACGGCCCCAGCCAAGTTCGACAATTAAGGCTCGAACAAGACGTTTCTGAATGGTTGGTTAACGTAATGTCACTTTGATCTATCTTTGTATGTACTGGCAGGGTAGCGTAGTGAGATACGAATTCTATGTGTTTACTGATGTATACGTTAGTTCATTGACAGATTGTAGTGCTACAATAAATAAAGTTGACTAGTGCTATATAAATAAAGTTGACTAGTGTTACCACGTTAACTTTATCACCAGCGTACACAGTTTGCAATAACACAATAACCACAACGCGTTGTTCATTATAAACGGATTATGAATTATATTGAGAACGTCATACATAAAGCATGCCGTAATGTAACTCACCCTGTAAACTTTAGCCGCATTCATCGTGAAACGTGCAAGCGATTTGCAAAGATTAATATAAAGGTTAATAAAACGTTACACTCACTTCTTCTGGAGGTGCTGCAGGAACACGAATAGTTGGTAGCGATCCTTTTTTCAGGAGCAGCTTCTTAGCAAAACCTGCTTTATACTGACCCTCGTTTATAAAGCAGTTTGGTGAGAAATGATTCGCGCAAACATGAAAGCATTGACGTTGATCGGGGGGGAATATTCCCTTCGAAAACAAAACTCAGCCACTGCGTCTTCAGCGGTTCGGATTTATGAACATCAAAATGACTGCTGTGTTCGTTATTACACCCAAGAACAGAGCACCACAATCGCTTGGACGCCATTCTGCTCCAGCGTATCAACAATGGCGGACTATGATGACAGCTCGCTCAGTCTGTGTAGAAACGCTGCTGTCAATTAACCATCGTGGGAGGGGCGTCCGACCATGTGACGTCACATGGTCAGACGGCTCGATTTGAGACAGGGGAAACCATTGGATGGATTTTTATCATTATAGGATCGTTGTGTACAGACACTGCCAACACACATTTCCATTCAATCAACTTGTAAAAGTGCATGTACCATTATATGACCCCTTTAAATAATGCATTAGTAAATGTTAAAATTAACATTAACAAAGACAAATAAATGCTTTAAAAGTGCAGTTCATTATTAGTTCATGTTTACTAATGTAGTTAACTAATGTTAACTAATGAACCTTATTGTAAAGTGTTACAGGAAAACCTTTCTTCAAATGTATGTGAAAACAAACTTTCTTTACTAAAAATATTCCCCTGATCTTATTTATGTCGCTGTACAATGCTTCACATTTTACAACAGTTTAAAACACATTGTTTTCGTAAAAACATTTTCACTTCAAAAACACACAAAACCCCCAAACAGTCATAAATTCCTTTGGATGGAGGATGGGGGGATGGGGATAAACAGGTGTCCAGTCCAGAGGGAGGGAGGGTGGGTGGGTGTGAGTGAGTGGTATTATTGTGAGTGCCATAAATCACTGAAATTTGACACATGGTGACCTTATTATCTCTCTCACAAGCAGTAAATACATTGAATGATTGAACTGGAAAGACCACATTTCCTGTTATATTTTATTGCTGTGTCTTAATTCAGCTAAGAATCACTCAGTTTTAAGGACCCACCCTGTCAGATCCAGGGAAATGCTTTTTTTTTTTTTAAATAATAACATTTTCTTAAAGGGTTAATTCACCCCAAAATGAAAATGTCATTTATTACTCACCCTCATGCCGTTCCACACCCCGTAAGACCTCCGTTTATCTTCGTAACACAAATTAAGATATTTTTGTTGAAATCCGAAGGCTCAGTGAGGCCTCCATAGGGAGCAAAGCAATTTACATTCTCAAGATCCATTAATATACTAAAAACATATATAAATCAATCCATGTGTGTACAGTGTTTCATTCAATATAAAGCGACGATAATATTTTTGGGGCGCCAAAAAAAACTAAATAATGACTTATATAGTGATAACCGATTTCAAAACACTTCTACATGAAGTTTCGGAGCGCATCGAATCAGCGAGTCGAATCATGATTTGGATCGCTTGTCATACCGCCAAACTGCTGAAATCACGTGACTTTGGCGCTCCGAACCACCGAATTCTAACTCGCTGATTAATTTCCGCTCCGAAGCTTCATGAAGAAGTGTTTTGAAATCGGTTATCACTATAGAAGTCGTTATTTAGTTTTTCTTGGCGCACCAAAAATATTATCGTCGCTTTATAATATTAATATTGAACCACTGTACTCACATGGACTGATTTAAATATGTTTTTAGTACATTAATGGATCTTGAGAGTGTAAATTACATTGATGCCTATGGTGGCCTCATTGAGCCTTCGGATTTCAACTAAAATATCTTAATTTGTGTTCCGAAGATGAACGGAGGTCTTACGGGTGTGGAACGGCATGAGGGTGAGTAATAAATGACATTATTTTCATTTTTGGGTGAACTAACCCTTTAACATTGGATAATTCTTCAATAATTATTTTAAATGTGATTTTGTTTTGTCATGCATTAGAACTGTACCCTAAGTATATATACTGTATATATATACTAATTCGTCTCTTCAGTTACATTGTGTTCTTCACGTCAACTAGCAGCATCCTTTTTATGTTATTACAAAAATGGCAGCTATCTAATGAAACATTTAAGAAAAACAACACATCATGTGGATGTTAATTTGACAGTGGTTAGCATTGTTGCAGACCATGTACACCCTTTCATGGAAATGGTACTCCCTGGTGGCTGTGGCCTCTTTCAGCAGGATAAATGCACCCTGTCACAAATCAAAAATGATTCAGGAATAGTTTGAGGAGAACAACAACGAGTTTGAGTTGTTGACTTGGCCTCAAAATTCCTCAGATCTCAATCTCAAAATCGAGCATCTGTGGGATGTGCTGAACAAACAAGTCCGATCCATGAAGGCCCACCTCACAACTTACAGGACTTAAAGGATCATCTTCTGCTAACATCTTGGTGTCAGATAACACAGCACACCTGCAGGGGTCTAGTGGAGTCCATGCCTCGACAGGTCAGGGCTGTTTTGGCAGCAAAAGGAGGACCAACACAATATTAGGTCATAGTGTTATGCCTGATCGGTGTATAATATAAAATATAAATTTGAACAAAGCATGCTGCAAAATAACATAACTTAACTAAATCTGGACAATTGCTAATATTAAAGTCTGATTTTAAGCCAATCACAACCAACAGCCCAGTAAAAGCAGTCTATGTTATGTAGGTTTTTGTTCTAGAGTTTAACATGGTTATTGACATCCTGAAAATCCAAACCGTTAACCATTTCAGACTCTAAGGCCAACAAAGAAATTGTGGATAGTCTTTTTTGATTCATTGTTGAAAGGGTATTGACCATGGCTAGAAAGAGGTTTGTGAATGCATCTCTTGTCTCACGGAGAAAAAATATTCACGTCTCAATTATAATAAATCCATCCAACAGATCTGCACTGGGCACATTTTTTGACATGACGCGCCACAACTATTTGAGGCTGTTCACACTGACTGGACACATCAAATGAAACTTTATTAACTGAAACATTTGTCTTTCTGAACAGGTGCATAATGATATTGTATTGAAGCGTTCAATGCTCCCTTCCCTTTGACGTGTTCATGACCTGTTCAATCTTTATCCTACGTATTTCGGTCCGTCGACTTTGTTTTTTTCTTCTAAATAAAGCCGGTTGAAAAACATGGGGGATGCAAATTATTTGTCCATTAAATCAAGGTTATAGAGGGGTAACAAATCACAGATTCCTGCATTTTACAACTTTTCTGGAAATGTGGTTGTACACAGAATAGGAGGACACTGGCAATGTGAATACTCTAACCTATTAATGTGGGCGTTGATATAAAAATGCGCTGTTTTTGTGCGTGAAACAGGCCTGAGGAAGTCAATATCAACACCTTGCAAGCTAAGGAAATGGAAAGGCAGTGGGGAAATTCCAGCTTCAAAAGTTGAAGCGGGATGATAAATGAAATGTTTCGTTCTGTACCACCAGAGAGAGGACAAGTGTGAGAGGAGGTGAAGGGAGGATAGGCCAGAAAAAGAGAATAAAAGAGACCATTCATGGAAGAAACAGAATCAGGAAGAAATGAGCCGAGTAAAAACGTGGGCAGAGTAGATCTGTGTAAATACAAAAAACAACGATAAAAGAATGTCCTTGAGCTTTGAGCTGCCCTCAGAAGAACTTCACAGCAGTTTACAATATCATAATATTTGTTTTTATATTACATTACTGCGAACTATAAGATGTTGTCATTCAAGTCCATCCATTTTTACCAGTTTAATCAGAGATGCTGCCGCCCAATGAAACCTGGACAGCTGTTCAGCAGTGTTATAATTCAGAAAAATGATCAGTTTGCACACTGTTTGATAGCTTATTTTATTTACGGAGCCCCGCACATGACGTGCAAGAAAAAAACAGTAAATTGTGCGCACAATTTACTAATTCGTTCCCTCGAGTTATAAATCATGCGCACGATTACTATTTAGTTCCCTCGATTTGCTAAATCATGTGGACGATTTACTACTTCGTTCCCTCGACTTGCTAAACCGTCCACACGATTTACTAATTTGTTCCCTCGATTTATAAAACGTGCGCACAATTTATAAATGGAGGGAACAAATTAATACATCGTGCGCACGATTTAGCCTAATAGGTTTTTCCTGCATGTCATGTGCAGGGCTCCGTATTTGTTAGATTTATTTCGTTTTATTTTTAAGTTTTTTATTTTGTAGTGTTTTCTCAAAAACTCCACTGACTCAAATATGCTCACCTTATCAGCAACAACAGATCTTTTTTTTTTTTGCAAAATGCAATCATAGTTGTGCTGGTCAGCAGCTTTGCTGAGTTTTTCCTCATTAAAATAAATGGTTTAATGTCTGTCAAAAATAAGGCAGTTGCACAGCCTCTCCCAAACCAGTTTCTCCAGCTCTTTTTCCATTCTATTTAGTCTCCTCCTCCTTCCTGCAATATCTTATTTTTGGGTTTGAGTACTGTAGGAATCTAGAATCTGCATTTTTTTTTCGCTGGTTTTTGGAGAAAATTAAAAAACATGTTAAAATGTGTTCACAGAGCTGAGAGTACTAAACATTAATCGAATTTGACAAAAGTACTGTGTGAAATATCTGTTTCTCCTTCATGGCCAAGACTTTTGTTACCGTTTACGTTGGCTTAACAACTAGTCAACTAGTGTCATATTTCTCTTGACCAGTGTGCCATTTGTGTGTGTGTGTTTGTGTCTTTTTTCTGCAGGGCCTGGTCTGGTTTTTGTGGTATATCCTGAAGTTTTCTCCACCATGCCGATCTCTCAGCTCTGGGCTCCTCTGTTTTTCATCATGTTACTCTGCCTCGGACTGGACAGTCAGGTAGAAGAGGACTCATGGCACAAGCATGCACAAAACTATCTCTGTTCTAAACCCTAGAAAGCTGCCTTTCTGTCTAATACCTACATACAGCAGGCAGCTACCTGAAGCCATTCGCACAGGACACTCACTGCTTTTTCAGCATTTTATACTTAAATACAATATGTGAATATTTTTTGAATCAGCAATTCTTTGCATTCTGTCCAACATACTAGATCAATTTTGTCACAGTGCATTCTGCAATTGTCTTCCTTACAAAGTATAAACATGATGCAGCCTTGGGACATTTTGGTAGGCCACAGATGGCAAATTTGCTCATTTGATGTTCTTTCATCAGTTTCTGCAGCTATAGGCCCAGTCTTCCCATGTCCTTATGTGTTCTCAAAGTTTGTTGATGAGCAGGAAATTCATTAAATCTCATGGAGTAAAAAAGGATTATATGTATCATTTGATTTTGTTTCTATAAAGCCAAAAATCACAGGACCAAGAACATACAGGATTCTTATTTTCTCTTTGATCTGTGAAAAGCTGTTTCCTCATTGCACACATCGGAAATACGCAACTATAAGGGAGTCAGTGTCAGCAAATATGAGCGTAGTTGCAAAATCCATACCCCGTGTGTTTAGATGAAGCAGGATAATAAATGAAAATGTCTAGTTCTAATGTATGGAAAGGTGATCAGGAAGTGCCCAGCTCACCAGGTTTTGCAACAGAGCTATATGTGCGTGTTTGTGCAATTTGTACATTAATTTGTGAACATTTTGGACTATTGTTCATGTACATGTACAAATGTGTATCTGTGCAGTTTGCCATGGTGGAAGTGGCTGTAACTTTCATCATGGACGGCTTTGGCAAGAAAGCTTTGAAAGTTTTTAAGAGGAAGGAGCTGATTGTTCTGGCAGTGTGCAGCGTTGGCTTTCTTCTGGGGATTCCACACATTACCAGAGTAAATATGCTCTAGTTTCACATTAAAAACACATATTGTATTCTTACTTTTGAGATTTTGTTATACTTGGATCAGTTGGATTTTATACAAGTGTTCCTGGAATTGTTCCAGACCTAAACATAATTCTAGTTTCAAAAGAAAGATTTGATTTACAGATATATCTCAGTATTTGCAGTATATATTCAAGTGCTATATTCAATATATTTTTTTAAATTCCAATTCCAAAACAAAATACGGTAAATCTAAGTGTAAATAAAGTCATGTGAAAATGTACGGAACAAAAGTTTTTGGATACGCAATATTACATTAAAAAAATGTATTTATGTGCACCAATTTAACAATAAAATAACAAAAGGCAATATCTGTCTACGTATATTTTTACTAAAACATTTTAATATGTGAAAAATGCATTTTTGCATTTTTAGTTAACTTAATGGCCAAATAACAAAAATCCAACCATCAAAATCATTTAAAATCTATCTATCTATCTATCTATCTATCTATCTATCTATCTATCTATCTATCTATCTATCTATCTATCTATCTATCTATCTATCTATCTATCTATCTATCTATCTATCTATCTATCTATCTATCTATCTATCTATCTATCTATCTATCTATCTATCTATCTATCTATCTATCTATCTATCTATCTATCTATCTATCTATCTATCTATCTATCTATCTATCTATCTATCTATCTATCTATCTATCTATCTATCTATCTATCTATCTATCTATCTATCTATCTATCTATCTATCTATCTATCTATCTATCTATCTATCTATCTATCTATCTATCTATCTATCTATCTATCTATCTATCTATCTATCTATCTATCTATCTATCTATCTATCTATCTATCTATCTATCTATCTATCTATCTATCTATCTATCTATCTATCTATCTATCTATCTATCTATCTATCTAATATAATGAAACCTAACCCTCATTTTAATACTAATGAAGTAATATTGTATGTGTGCAGGGTGGGATATATGTGTTTCAGCTGATGGATCACTACACGGCCGTGGTTTCTCTGATGTTTCTGGCCTTCTTCGAGGTGCTCGCCGTCACTCTCATATTTGGTAAATGTCACTTCCTTCAGTGAGACTGTGCCTTAATTATTATATTGATTAATAATACATTGTTAGCTAATCTGTGTGCTTTGTATATGTGCATTTCTGAAATGCATAACGTGGACAAATCACTTTAAATTGCAATGTAGACGCATGCCTTTTTCTGTGAAGCTGCTTTGAAACGATATGTATTGTGAAAAGCGTTATACAAATAAATGTGAATTGAATTGAATAGAAACTCAGATCAGATGTGACCGTTGTTCTGCTGCTCTTAATGAGAGATGACTGTTCATGCTTTTCTCTCACACATATGCAGGAGTGAAACGGCTCAGTTTAATGGTGGAGAAAATGCTGGGAAAGAAACCAAACCTCTTCTTCCGTGTCTGCTGGCAGTTCCTGTCACCCATACTTGTACTGGTGAGGAAAAAAACATTGGGATTCTCTATATTTGATCATTGACAACCACATCGATCTGTGTTCCAGAGTAAATAGCTCGATAGTGCAGATGGTTTTAAAATAGTACACTTCTTCCCAACAAGACATTTGCTGCATCCCAATTCGCATACTATCCGTACTAAATAGTATTCGAAAATAGAATTAGTATGTCCCAAATCATAGTATGTTGAAAAGAGTATTCCAAAGATACTCGTATGGTCTACTATTTCCGACGCACACTCTAACGGCTGATATTGCCCACGACCCATTGAGTTGGACGAGGATTCGATCAGAACTACAAACGGGAAGAAAAAGTGTTTAAAAACTACAAACATGACGGATGTGCGAGTCCAACGGTTAAGTAGAGAGGTTTAGATAAAGGGGTTTGAGTGATCAATTATGAGTAATTCTATTTAACCTGACGAAAAGATACGTTTTACTTTAACGACAGAGTCCGTTAAAGATGACAAAGTAGTATGTCCCAAAGCTTGCATACTCTTCTGCTACACACTCAAAAGTATGTACTTTTCCTTCTCAAAAAGAATACATACTTTTAGGTCGTAGTATAAGTGGGCGAATTGGGACGCAGCAATTTTTTTCCCATTAAGTAGCAGTGAAGTGAGGAAAAAAAATCAATGACAAAACTCGCGTTTTGTGAGATCGTATTGTGCACAAATCGTGCTTCCTAATTGCCCTTATCTTCCCATAAATTCACTTTTCAGAACTTAAGGACATTAAATAGTCTTTAAAATCTTAAAAAGCATTGAAAAAAGGTTTTACATTTGTTGATAGTAATAGATATTTATAAAGTGGAGCCCGGTGTGTGTCTGTTCAGATCTGAGAGGTTTTGTGAGGTATAATGCTTTGCTTTTGAGTAAAGGGTATAGTTCACCCAAAAATGAACATTCTGTCAATATTTACTCACCCTCAGGTTGTTCAAAAAAGTTTTTTTGTTCTGTTGAAGTCAAGTCACCTTTATTTATATACCGCTTTAAACAATCGAGATGTTTCAAAAAAGCTTTACAGTGATAAACAGGAAAATTATGAATCAATGACTCAATTCTTCTGTAAAGCAACTCTAAGCAGAAAATAGTGTCATTGTTCAGCTGAGGTCAGTTCAGTATTGATTCAGTTTTGTTCAATAACTGTGTAAAGATCATCAAATATGAAATGAGTTCAATTCAGTTATAAAGCAGCTCTGTAGAGTTCAGTTCTCATTCCAATAGTCTCAGTACAGTCAAAACAATAATATTGCAGAATATTAAGTGCCACCAACTAAGCAAGCCAAAGGTGTCGCCAGGTGTGGCAAGGAACCCAAACTCTATCAGGTGGCAGAAAAGGGGAAAGAAAAACCTTGGGAGAAACCAGGCTCAGTCGATGAACAAACATGGTGTGGTTTAATTCCAGGCTGCATCAAAAGTCAGATTGTGGATTTTATCATTAAAATATTTCATCCAGTTCCTTCTGCTTGAAGATCGTGATACATTTCGACAGGATTTGGTTGGGAGGAGTCAAAGCTGGCCATAGGGCCATAGACTTGTCTAGTTCTTGAGGTCTTCACTGAGGATCTGTCAGGATGGCTGTCGTATCAATGAGGTCTTCACAGGCGATCTGTCTCGAGGGCTTGTCTTATCATGGTGTCCGCTGACATTCAGGGCTGTTGTGGTCGTCCAGATGCAGGTCCTTCAGCTGTTCTGAATACGGACTGGATTCGGCTGACTACGGTGACCTCAGGAATAGGATGCAACAGACTAATACAAGCGTAGATGCCATTTTACTTACAATGTTATTTAGCCTAATAATCCTTTAAAAGGGGTCCTATTATGCCCCTTTTTACAAGATGTAAAATAAGTCTCTGTCCCCAGAGCGTGTATGTGAAGTTTTAGCTCAAAATACACCATAAATAACTTTTTATAGCATGTCAAGACTTTTTGAGGGTAAGCAAAAATGTGTCGTTTTTGTGTGTCCCTTTAAATGCAAACAAGCTGCTGCTCACGGCCCCCTTCCAGGAAGAGGGCGGAGATTCAAGAGCTGGTGTTAGCAGCTCCGATTACCTCGCGCAGACACGCACTGAAAATGCAGAAACTGCTCATTTTTTATGTTCAAACCGGAGTCGGACGATGATGGAGAGACTAACTAAGAAGTGACAACATGTTGAATCCAACAGGACGTTTCCGAATGGTTGTGCAGACTCCTAAATGTACTCTACTACAACAGCTCTTCCTCTTCTCTGAAACAGTCCAACATGGCCTCATCCCCTTTGTTGTGTGTTCCCGGGGGCAGGGTTTATGTCAATTTTAGGATTTGTTATGTCACCAACCCGGGAAGAAGCTCGTTGTAGTCCCTACCAGCCAATTGTTGTAGTCCTTAAAAAGGGATTTCTGTAAAAGAAAACATCTCCCTTTGCATTGAACTGTGAGTGTCGTAAATTTGCAGATGTTGTTTATGCTCTCAAACAGCAACATTACACATGTGAAAAAGTGAAATCATAATCCCCTTTAACGGATTTGTAGAAATGTATGTGATAGTGTGTTATGTGTATGCTAGGTTAAAAAATGGATTTGAATCTAGATTTATAGATGGAAAAGGTTCTGGTGCCCACAGTTGATTTTGATATTCTATGTATTATCAACTGGCCAGAATTTTGAGACCACAATAAACGTGAAGGACTATAATGCAGTAGGAGGTTGCTCCGGTACTGAAGAGCTAAACCATGTAGAGCTTTGTAAAGAGATATTTTGAAGAATGTTGTTAACCAATCAGGTGCTGGCCCCCATTGACTTTAAAAATACTATGGAAGTCAATAGGTACTATAAACTGTTTGGTTACCACCATTTAAAAAAAAAATAACAAAGAAAATCGTACAGGTTTAGAACAACTTGAGGTAAATGATGATTTAAATTTTTGGGTGAACGATCCTTTTAATAACAATGACCTCTTCCGTCTCTCTCTGCAGGGTATTCTGATCTCCAGTATTTTTCAGTATACTCCAGCTCGATATGGTAAGTCCTACGCATATCCGCTCTGGGCAGAGGTGGTCGGCTGGTTCATCTCTCTCGCCTCCATCATCTGGATTCCACTTGGGGCTCTACATGAGCTTTGGACCACCGAAGGGTCTCTGCTGCAGGTATGTACAGTTCACAAACACTCCCTATATCAATATTTGTTATGTTTCTCCATGTCAAAATGAACCCAGTGCCTTTCTCCATCTCTGTTGCAGAGGTTGAAAAAGTCCATAATTCCAACTATAGATCTGGAGTCCGTTTCAGAGAAACCTTCTTCCGAGTCCATTGCGCTGTTTACTGCACCTTAGAGACCTGCGTGTGTGTGTTCTTAATATGTTTACTCACTAGAAGTGCAAAGTAGTTCTGCTTAAACTGAAAAAAATCATTTTATGTTTTTTCTAGTATTTATATCTGTTTATTGCATTTGAATTTAATGATGTAAAGTACAAACACCAAAATATTCCCAGATTTGCAATATGGCATTAATATTGATGAAATCTGTTTTTTTATTATTATTATTATTATTGAATTTCTTTTTTACATGTATTTATTTGACAGCTTTATAATGTAAAAAGAAAAGAAAACTTAATGTCAGACATTAGAAATGTTATGCATATTTTTCTTCAAGTAAAGAAATTTAAAATATAAGACATTCTAATGAGAGAGAATTTACAAGATTTTGGTTGGTTTTCTCCGTTATTCAAGCATTGACCTTTAAGCCTTGTCGAATTATATATTTGAATATACTGATTGGAAGGACTGATGAAACCTTGAAATGATGTTTAGAATGTTAGGGACAACATACTTGATTTTACAAAATGTCATTTCAAAATTCAAAAACTGCACTAACAAACAACTGCACAAAATGTTTTCTTGATGCTCTTAAATTCCATGAAGTCAGCATCAGTTTATTTTGGGTACAACAATATTCACTCTCATAGCTTTAGCAAATAGATCATAGAAAAAGAGAGATATACAGAGCTGCTTTCAGATGCCTTTGTGTTAACAGACGACTATGGTTACATGAATTGAACACCACATTTACAGCTGCGTATGACACTTTTTCCCTCTACTTTTTAACTTGAACTGTGGCACGTATTCTAAAACATAAATAGATGATTGAGTGGTAAAAAACTGTACCCAAGTTTACAGAAAAAAAAAATTGAAAAAAGAGAAAGGGAGGGTTGTAAGTAATAATGTGTGGCATTTTTAATAAGCACATCACCTGTAAGCCCTATGCATTCTGATATGGATTGAGAAATATTAATGTTTACTATTTTTTTTATTTTATCATTATTCACCATTTTATGATTTAGAGTGAAACGTACCTTTTGGAGAAAAAAAAGTTAACCAAAAAGTTAGCCAAAGTTTAAATCAAAATGTCCATGACACTAAAATTAGAGGAACGCATATTTAGAAATAAAAGGGTTTGTTTTTAATATGCAATGTACCAACTAGTAATGGATAAATCAGAGGTAATAGTGTCCACTGAAGGATTGACACAATGCAATGCAATACAGTTATTATATAATTAGTAATAATCTGTGAAAATTGTCTTCATTAGTTGTACCAAGCCTAAGCGCTGCTGTTATTTTTTAACGTATGTATATCATTTTCATATGTCATTGTTTGTATTATCTTAAAATGATACCACAAGGACAATCATTTTCAAACAGTTGTTCTTTATTTTGTCATCATAGGTTGTTTTTAAAGATGAAACCTTTTTATATATTTAAAATGTCATTTTTATGTCATGACTGGCACCTTTTATATGCAAGTGGTCTTATCAAAATAAAAGGCATTGCGTTGTCAGTTTCAGATTCTTTTTGCTTCTATTGTGCGGTTCCATATTATGACTTGTAGTACGGCCGTTTCACCACAAGATGTCAGCCCAGCTCAATTATTTTCTGACGTCAGTCATTCATGTATCACAAACACGCCGTTCATAAGCAGTACCTTTTATTATTTATATAATATAATATATTATTAGCCTAGCCTCTTTATATAGTTATATAATATTATTTCGAATTATTTTAAATTCATTGTTATATTTTGTTTATTTTTTCATTAACATATTTATATAACTCTTATTTATATTTTAAATGTTTGTAAATAAAAATCTAATTTCTATTTCTTTTTTTCTTATAAAGCAGCATAGAAGTATCTAATATATTATTATAATGTAGCAGTGGCCTAATTTGAAATTAGAAAAAAAAAGTTTGTGCAAATCAATTAAATGTGATTTTTTTTTTAGATAATCCACATGTTTAGCTAAATATCTGAATGTGCATTTATTTGTGAAGTTGCAATGTTGACTAGGGATTGTATGAATTAAAATCATTCTGTCATTTATTTCTCACCCTCATGCCGTTCCAAACCCGTAAGACCTTCGTTCATTTTCGGAACTCAAATTAAGACATTTCTGTTGAAATCCTTGAGCTTTCTGACCCCAGACGGCAACATAGTGTCTGCCCAGATCCGGCCCACATGTGGGCCTAATCTGGGCCGACACTATATTGCTGTTTGGGAACCCCCATAAACAGCAATGCCATTACCACTTTCTAGGCCCAGAAAGGAAATAAAGTTGTTGTTTTTCTGTATTCTCGCTGCTTCATAACATTAAGCTTGAACCACTGTAGTCACATGGACTATTTTAACGATGTCTTTACTTCCCTTTCTTGGGCCTTGAAAGTGGTAATGGCGTTGCTGTCTATGGGGTGTCAGATCTCGGATTTCATAAAAAATATCTTAATTTGTGTTCCGAAGATGAACGAAGGTCTCACTGGTTTGGAACGACATGAGGGTGAGTAACCGATGACAGAAATTTCATTTTTGGGTGAACTAACCCTTTAAGAGTAACTTCTTCCTCTAGATCAATTGTATTTCCTTTGTCTGTGCACTAACTGAAAAGCGGAAGCACTAATAGAAGTCAGTTGAGACTGCAGTCGGGATGGCAGATCAATACCCTCGCTCAGTGCAAAAGCAGGCTGGATGCCACCACAGCGGCTCATTTATGGCCAGCAGCAGATCAATACGCTGCAGCCTGCGATGGAGCAGTGCCTCAGTGGGAGGGATGTGACACACTACTGTTAGCTCGGCTCAAATAGTAGAGTGTGTGCAAGCAGAGGACAGGGACATTTGGATGTGTGTGTGTGTGTGTGTGTGTGTGTGTTTATAACAAGCATGTTAGTTTTTTAGGGACTGGAAAGGTGTCTTGTCTGTATAACAGAGTATGTAGACTGTGTGGCATTGGGAAGTGATATCTTTGTGACCTGACAGGACCGAATGCAACATGAGAGGAGCTCTGGGAGGAGCGCAGGTCTTTGGAGAGCTGCCCTAGGTCTTGGCCGCCCTTTCTGTGACCTCTGGCTGACCCCTAGCTGACCTGTGGGGGTATCTTTGCAAATTAACTCCAGCCAAATTAGCCTTCTCTTTCTCTTCTCTGGCGTGGGAGAGCGCAGGTGCGCTATATCACACTCGGTGTAGCTGCAGGGGAGGGTTCACATTCAGTGAAAGAGGAAATCAGGCATAAAGGGAAATGAAGACACATGTCCCTCTTTTTCCTTACACACACACACATGCACACACAAACAGACTGTGCTGATGGGGGGGGGGCATTTTCATTGGCTTCATTTTCAGCATTTGCATTGGCTTCCAGTGAAATTGCAACTGTAACTACTTTCACAGTTGTCCAGTTTTAGCTCTAGCACTGATCCTGTATGATATGATTGTAGTATCTCAACTGTTTCTCTTTTAAAATGTGGCTACATTAGAAATGTTGTGGGCAAAAATAGGTCCATCAATCAATCAGCTTCCATCAGGCATGCATAATACAGTGTTTTTAGTCAATTTACAGATCTGTGTGAACGGGAAGGGTTTTGACAACATTGACGTCTGTATGCGAAACTTTTCAGTTTTTAGTACATTGTTGTTGTGTAAATGTACCCATTTCGATTAGCAAATATAGTTTGATGAGGGCAGGTGTGTTCAGTTTCTGCCTTGTAAAAATAATGACTTTCTTCCATTGTTTGGACAAATAGTCCTGGCACAAATTCACATTCATTGGTTGAGTTAATGTTGATAGAATGTATTTAAAGTGGTCTAAAAATTACACACTTAATTTTTTTCAGAGCAAATGAGTTTCATATAGAGTTTCACAAGAGAATGTTTCACATAGTGTTCATATTTGCCAATTTGCTACCAAAATTTAAATGGCTACTATTTCAAAATAGAAATGATATTCCTTATACACTGTAAAAAATATACTGTTAAAAAAAAGGTAGCTGGTTGCCAGAAATTCACAGTAAAAAATACTGTTTCAGGGATTATGAATGACATATTGGTACCTGTAGCCTATACAATTTATATATTTATTTAATTAAGTGACATAGTGTTAATTATTAGTAAACTATCAAAATATGTTTGTTCGGTTTTTTTTTTTACCTTAAAATGTACTGATGACCACCATAATAATACAGAATAATGTTAAAACAGAATCAGGGTTCATATAAAATCATAGGCGTCATGGTGCACATTGGACAAAGACAAAACACAGTCAGGCAAACATGCATGACACTAAAATAATGCAAAAAAAAACATTAAAGGTCCCATGGCATGGCATTTTTCTATTATTTTATAGTGCTTCCTGAGGTGTACTTATATTGTTAGTATGATTTTTACATCATAAAATGTCATAATTTAGAAATAAAAGGCATTTTGTCTATACTGCTGTTTGCCCTGTGGCTGACTGCCCTGCTTCAAGAGGCGTGTCTGCTGTGAGACTTCAGTAAAAACGCCCACTGTTGTGATTGGCTGACATCTTTGCATTTTAAATGAGCGGAGGGGGCGTGGTTTAACGAGGTCTACGACACACGAGCTGCTGCCAGAGAGACGGATGGACCTGTTTTCACTTCTCATCAGTTCTCTCAGCATGTCTCAGTTCAGGGTGAACTGTTGTAGTTACTAGAATATACTTCAGGTTATTCGTTTATTTCTAGTCGGAGGGGCTGTCACTCATGTCAGAAAGTTAGTAACTTTAGTAAATTATGGATCAGCGCTGACTCGAGACGCGAACCGTTTAGAACGATTCAGTCCGATTTGGTGAACTGGTTCGGTTCACTAAAAAGAACCTATTCAAAAGAATGATTCGGTCCCGAACCGAACATCACGGAGACGGAGCGATTGCTAACAAAGTTATTTATAGTAACTACTGAGTTATGAGAGCGCTGTCTATCAGCGCGAGTTTATTGTGTTTGTATCTGAGAGTTCTGAATAAACACGAGTCCCAGTCACGCCGAGTCCGTATTCATCATTATTCTACCAACTTTGTAACACATGCAATGTACCATTACAGCGAGATGAACGAGTTAGTAAGTTTGATTAAAGCATTATTTCTAGATATGTTCCAATCATATGAAAAGCGTCAGTGACGCGTATTGAGTACACAGCGCAAACAAAGACACAACAGCAGTAATCGAATGTAATCCAGTTTATTGTGGGGTTAGCTGGCTAGCCTAGCCGGATACCCTCACGCTTACCCCCCTTCTGCTTAATCTCACGCCGCGTTTGGTGCCTCCGCTGTGGGCCAGATGCAGTACTGGGGGTCGGGGATGTTGAAAGCCGAGCTTCGGCGTGCGTGAGGTTTATCTCTAAAGACGTGGCTCTGCCGATGTTAAGCAGAAACTCCCGACTGTATGCACATTTAAGAACAGATAGACGCGACGAGGACGTACAAAAACACTGACTCACAAGATAGAAAACACGAAAACACCGTTCTGTCGGGAGAGAGAGAAGCCGCAGTGTGTGCACGAATAATAAATAATTAGCTACACATAAGAAATCACTGATCACAGATCAGAAGGAACTGAAAAAAGACTTCTGTTTTCATTTGTACATCCAAACACGGAGAAACTGCCAGCGTTCACTCGTTCACAAGCTGAGGACAATAATATAGCGTTTGCATGGGCGTGCCAGATTCTCTGGGCGGAGGAAAGGGAGGAAACCGTTCCTGCTTGGACGTCAAACCAGGAGACTTCAGGATTGGCTCGTCTGGCCTGTCATTTTCTCAAAGGCAGAGAAAGACAGCCAGAACTCGGTTTTACATCGAACAACATTTCTATCCACTTGGGGACAATATTCAGGCTAGGGGAACTCATATTAATGTTGAAATACCTCATAAAATGAAAATTTCATGCCATGGGACCTTTAACTAAATAACATGAAATGTAACACCCTTCTCTACATTACTGATAACAAAAATAAGAATAAACATAACTTTCAAGAAAATATATTTGTATGTGACGTCATGCTAGGACTTCTGGAAGTCTTTGTAAATGATATGGTAATTCATAATTTTTACTTGAAAAAAAAAACATTATTTTGACGGTTTTCTACGGTAATATTACATATAATGCAATGTTCAACAATTTACAATTGTTCACTGAACATGGTATGGTAACATAAAATTATCTGAACTATGCAATCCACAGTCATTTTATATATATTCTTACTGTATGCCAACAATTCTCTCATTTGTGTCTATTTTTAGTTAGTAATTTTTGGAAAATGAGACGAAGAGAATTGGGTCTCTTGATTTATGAAATAACAACCTTTGAATAATAAATATTTCTTCTGTAATGCTAATCAAGAAAGACAGCAATGGCAAGATCAATTACGTAAAACTACAAGCAAATGATAAAATATACAAACAAATTAATGTTTAAACAAACAAGGCTCTTAGTGTGAATTCCCATCAGGGAATGAAGGGGCAGCTGTGTTAGAGTTAACAGCTGAGTGTACACAGTCTGCCAATCTGTGTATTTGTGCCTGTCTTAGAGTTTGTTTAATGGAGAAGGTCTGTATGTTTGTGTAGTGAAGCTGTGTGTCTGAAAACGACGATAAGGATGAATCAGAGCTGCTCAAAGGACTCTGCTGCTGATGCTGAGAATACACACTCACTCAGTCACCTTTACGCTTACCTTTCAGTCTGGTGTCAGTGTTTGTCTGTGTACTTCTCAGGTCTGTCAATGGAGGACATTCTATAAATTTACTTTCTTCAATCTCTCTGAAAGAGATGCCAGTAGGGTGGTGCTTCATCTATGGGCACATTTTAAACTCTATTACAACACATGTTCCTCACTCATTTCTTTATCTACAGTAGATACAACAGATATCAGATTTTTGTATATCAGAATAGTCTGATTTTGTAATCAGAATATGTATTTATTTTGAAACATCATTGACCAAAGTGTAATTTACACCACATCTAAAATTGCATTGTGTATTGTCTGTGAAATCATTCTGTGGTGGAAATGGCCTTTTAAACATTTTTTGAATGAAATGGTTGACTTTATTTTGCTATGGCTAATTTCACAGCTAGCATGTATCCTAAATACGTACAATCAAGTAAAACTTTTGTTATTCTTGACATTATGTTCACAATCGAAATGAACCTTCTATTTCTATTTCTCCTTGGTAAACAATTACATTTTCATAAAAGTTTTATTGGGGCATGGTTGTTGATCATGGTGAAAATGATAGAGATAATCATAATATGTGTATAAAATAATTTTAATAATTTAATCTAAAATAAATAAAAATAACTATGAGTGAAATAAAAAATAAAAAACTTTATTAAAAGATAATATATAGATAATATATATATATATTAGATAATATATTATAGATAATATATTTAATAATAGACATTATTAAAAAATAATAAAAAAACGGTTAACAATGTTAATACATTGTCTGTCTGAATAGTCGATTCTGTTTGGCTGGAAGGTGTGCAATAATATAGTTTAATGCACAGGTAGTTACAAGTTAAATGAATCCCCGTTCTATATTAATGCGCTGCTGTTTTCATTGAAGTGCACACACACATAGGTCTACGTCACTCGCACACAGAGCGGAGATCGCGCTGCGCACACACAAAAACATTCAGAAACAGAAACTTGTCAACGCTGCCCTGTGACTTTAATGAAATAGCTTTGCTAGAGTCTTTAGTTTTTTCATATTTATAAAAGACAGATACACTGTACCGATTCTTTCCGAAAATAGCCGAACTCGTGAAGACGTGTGGGCAAAGCTAAAGAATCTCGGGAGCACACACACATTACCTGGATAACTTTCAATTCATCATACGTTCGTGTTGTTGACATTGTATGCACTTACGCGCCGATTGACAACAAAACAGACATTTGATTCAGTTTCACTCGCCGCTTGCGGTTTCGACTCATGACTGGGAACAAACAAACACACTTGCAGAACTCCGTTGCTGCTCCGGTAAAACAAACTGCATCCACTGTTTCCTTTACGCTGGGTTATTTGGGAAGCTGAACAAGGTTATCTTTCCCTCACAACCAAAAACACACTTCTTTAGTGACATTGTTGATTTTGTGGTCTAAAAACAAAATGTTGCCAACGGCTCCCGTAACCTGAACAAAGCTTGTTGTTGATGCTCTTGCTCTAGTTCTGGTTGATATGCGCTGGGAGAAGTGCCCATACAAGGAATTCCGCACTTAATTACTCCATAAAGGGCCACACTCGAAAAAACAAACTTTCCGAAACTTGTTCGAATTCCGAAGGAGTGTATTTGGCACATAAATACTTCCATCATACGTCCAACAAATTTTTTGAAATTTTGTCCATGTTTAGCATGAGAATCCAACTCTTTAACAGTGTAAAGAAGTCAGAAATAGCACTAAATCTCTCCTTTAATGCACAGCTAGCCGTGGATTATCCCTTACTAAAATAACATTGATTTCCACACAACAGACTGTAGCCTATAAATGGTTTATAAAATTATAACTTTATTACTTAATTTTTTTAAAGTACTATGTAACTTTTCCGTCCACTAGAGGTCGCCTTTTCAAAACAAAGGCGTAGTTTGATGATGCCAAGTTTGAGCGCAGAATCTTGGGGCATGTGGTCTCCACCTCGACCTCACAGCCGGTGGAAAATAATCGGGATAGGACTCAGGCAGAAATCATGTTCATGGATGTGATTATTAACGTTAATGTAGTATGAAGCAGAAGCAGGGGCGATTGTTAATAAGGAGAGCGTGAAGCCTCGCGAGCAGCGGGACCTTTATTGTGGAATAGTCACGGGCGGGACTTTTATTATGCCACAGTCACCGGCTCCATTTCCGCTTTTCCGGTCATGAGTATGAGGTAACGCAGCTCTGTTTATCATATTAGATACATCTGAGGTTTTTTTTAATTATGTTATGACGTAAGTGGTGGGCAGACCGAGGCTTCGTGAAGCACTGAAACAGTTGAAGCAAATGTGCCATATTGTTTCGAAGCTTCGAATCAACCTGACACCCGTCTCTCTGTTGATCTGAAATAACCTTGAAAATGATCCATGTAAAAAAAAAAATTGTTTTAACATCTGTCTGACAACTACATGATCTTGGTTAGCCTCCTCATTGTGAATAACTATAGGTTTTTTATGTCATGAAAAATGAACATTAATAAAATAAATAAAGCCACAATGTGTCACATTTGCTACATAACATTTTTAATCAAAAATATTATTTGCTCTGCTGTTGAAGGACTTAGCCGACTTCCTTTTTTTTTTTACATATAATTTCTCCAGCCATTGAAAAAATCCTCTCACAAGGGACACGTTGCTGGCATGCACAAATATTTTTTAGCTAGTACATACAAATGAGGGAAAATCACTGCTATCACAAAATCACTGCCATCACAAAATCACTGCTATCGCAAAATCTCTCTCCTCTTACAAAAACCCATGTGACGCTGTTATGCTGCACAACGAGGCTCATACTGTATTCATGTCGATGTTGCGTTTGCCATTAGTTGTGGTCAAAGTCGGGATGGCTGACGCAAAACTGACATGTCGGCGCTTTGCCGAGATCCCGAAGCGCAGATGTTTCGAAACACTACTCCGAACTGTGATTCGAAACCAAGCGGCAACCTCCCGCAGTTTCTCTTGAAGCCAATACGGAAGTGACATATACTGCAATTCATCGACTGGCCGCTAGGGACAGGCTCCAGAAGTGAGCAGAATCTCATTGAGCCCCATGTTAAAATGCCCAACTTTACAGCAGATTAAAACATGTTTACAGCCTGGGACAAATTGTGGTTTTGGTCTATACGGCTAATTGTCTCATCAGAATCATCAGAATCCTATGGGTACCGTCACAGACACTACTATTACACACTATTTTTTTACAGTCTATGTTCGAAACACTGTGACTACGGCTAAATGTAGCTTCAAGTGTTTCATCAGGTGGCGCCTGTCGAAACTGCGTTTGATTGAAAGGGGCGGGAACAAACCACACAGTCACACATCTGTATGAACCTAATCCTCACAGTTTAAAAGTGAAGTTAATCCATCTTCACCTCGTGGGTTTTTGTGAGAGGAGAGAGGTTTTGTGATAGCAGTGATTTTCCCATTTGTATGTATTTGCTAAAAAATATTTGTGCATGCCAGCAACAAGTGTCCCTTGTAAGAGGATTTTTTTCAAAGGCTGGAGAAATGATATGTAAAAAAAGAAGTCGGCTAAGTCCTTCAACAGCAGAGAAAATAATATTTTTTTAATAAAAATGTTATGTAACAAATGTGACACATTGTGGCTTTATTTATTTTATTAATCTTAATTTTTCATGACCAAAAAAACCTATAGTTATTCACAATGAGGAGGCTACAGGTTACATTTTAATTTTTTATTATTATAATTTTTTTTACATGGATCGTCAAGGTTATTTCAGATCAACACATGCAAGTGACCACTAGGTGTCGCCGTAGAGACAGATGTCAGATTGATTCGAAGCTTCGAAACAATATGGCACATTTGCGTCAACTGTTTCAGTGCTTCACCAAGCTTCTGTCCGCCAATCACTAGGTCAAAACATTTTGTGAGAGAAATAGTGAAGATGGATTAACTTCACTTTTAAACTGTGGGGAATTGGGTTCATACAGATTTTTGACTGTGTGGTTTGTTCCCGCCCCTTTCAATCAATCGCAGTTTCGACAGGCGCAACCTGATGAAACCAAGGGGGTAATTCAGCACCCGGAAAGCATACCTTCCATAGAGGCAGCCATTGCTAACCAAGCCATCACCTGCTGTTAGCATCCCATTGACTCCCATTCATTTTGGAGTCACTTTGACAGCGAATAAAGTCATAAAGTCCGATAAAGACAAGGGTGAAGCATGGGGAGAAGCCCATAGAGAGCCAAAAGCAACGGGACAAAATATTTCAACAACGTGATTCAGATTTCACTTAGCACAACTACTAGAAGACGTACAACTGTCAGACAGGTTGCTCACGTCACATCTACGTCGTCAAGCTCAGTCTGAGGCTGCGCAGTACGCTTAGCCATCAGGAAGTGAGTGCTTCTACTTGACTTCACTTTTCGCCGTCGAAGCCTATGGGGTCGCTGTGTCCATTTCTTTTACTGTCTATGGATGAAACACTTGAAGCTTCATTTAGCCGTAGTCACCTGACATGGGTGTTACGAATCACAGTTCGGAGCAGTGTTTCGAAACATCTGCGCTTCGGAATTTCGACAAAGCCATCCCTAGTTACTAGGCTCGTTTGAGATGAGCAATATCTGCGCAGAACCGATCACCGGTGATCACCGCGAGATGCATGCCGGTTAGAAATGTGTCCGAACGTGGTCCGACTTGCTCTGATGTCATGCTGACGTGTGTCAAAAAACTCTCGTGAATGCAAGGCGGACATGTCGGATTCTGCATTCGGGCGCAGTTGCTCTCCGCCGACTGCGCTGACCAAAAGCACGATGGAAAACAACTTACTGACGACACAGCGTAATGCTTATTGGTTTAATATCCACCTTTGATCTCGCAGGTGTCTGATCCACTACGAGAAGAGAGAACTGTCCGTCTTGCCTGCACTTTTTTCACTCCTCCCCTCACTGCAGCTGCCTAGTCTCGGCTGAATTTCAGGCGAGGCGCATCTCAAACAAGCCTATTCTGTCCGTTCGCTTGGCAGCTGCTATGACACTTTTTGCACACTGTAGTAAGATTAAAGCTTTTTCTGCTAAATAAAACCAGGAACCGAGGGGAACGCAGATATGACGCCATCGACAGGCGACTCCCTGACGCGTCCCAGTTCCTTGGTTAAAATAGCAATTTTCTCACGATTTACAAATAGTTGGAAACATTTGGGATATTGTAAGTACTCAACTGAACAAAATATATAACACTGGCCTAGTGGTTTTTGTATAATTTACTGAAAAAATGTTACAAAGTGCACCTTTAATTCAAAAATTTTTAAATGCACAAAAAAAAAGTTTGCCAGGATGTGTGTGTGTGATGGTAATTTATAATGTGACCTTCAAATATATAAAAAAGAAAGAACTATAATTTTTATTAAAAAAAATCCACCCCTTGGAAATACAAGTCCCTGTAGGAACAGCCTGATATGTGTCTCTGTTGACTATATTTGACTGGAGGTGGATTAGAGGTCATGGGCCTGATCTGGTACCATCGACATCTTTTTTTTTTCATGGTATTTTTTATTTATATAATAATATAAATAATTTGTTTATTTAGCCTTTTCCCACAAATCTGCTGCATTGCTGAACCCAGTGCACAAGTGCATTTGAAAAAATTATACTTGCCTTTTTACATTTGTTGGTAGTTGAAATGTTGGTGAGTTTGTGAGCAGTAAACATGCAGATGTGACCTTTGGATGAAAGAGTGCTATGATGCCTCTGCTTACTATCTGCTTAGAACATTTGTGTTGTTGTTTTGTGTGTGTGTGTGTGTGTGTGTGTGTGTGTGTGTGTGTGTGTGTGTGTGTGTGTGTGTGTGTGTGTGTGTGTGTGTGTGTGTGTGTGTGTGTGTGTGTGTGTGTGTGTGTGTGTGTGTACAGAGTATAAACCAGGCTCGCGCTCCTAAAATAGAGCTTGCCTAAAGTGTGCATATTTGTGTGACTCCACTGTTCACAGCATTTTAGCTGAGTGCAGATCTTTTGAGTTTTAGCCTCTAGTCAGCTAATTGTATCTGTGTAATTTTTTGGAAAGGTTTTTTCATCCCACTCTGCATAACAATGTTAGCAATTTTATTGTTTGCCACAGTCTTATGAGAGTGTGAGTTGTGTGTTAGTTGTCTCTGTGTAGGAAGCAACAACAATACATCATGCTGACCTCAGGTTTGACCTTTTCTGCTTACAGGAAATCAGCAAATGAATGCAATCCTTTATTCCTCATAGCCTTAAGTCAGCAAGAGTACAGCAAAGCATTTTTTTTTTACTTTGCATTTCAGTAATAGCATTTTGCTTATCAGTTTTCAAGGAGGTCGTGCTGTAAAAAATACTTTTGTAAATAACGCTTCTGTTCTAGGCCACAAGCTTTGTGTTTGGATAGAATGCTATGCGGGTAGCGATAGAACGAATCGATACTTGCGATATTGATGCACGGATCGATACTCACATAAAAGTATCGATACTAAATGTTTTAACTAGTCGTTGTATATGACCTACTTGTATTACTTAAATTTGAAAAAAAAGAAGCATAAAATCAATCAGAGTATTTGTGTTGGCTGTAAAAGTCTTGGAATATGCCATAAAAATTATATATACACTTTATTTTTCAGATAAATGAATTTGAGATTCAGTGTGTAAATGTATTTATGACTAGTTTAATTGATTCAAACCCATAAAATTAATTGATGTATAAAATCTTTGAAGGTTTTCATAGCCATATTTCGGTTTAAATTCAAGCCATTATTTTTTCAGAATGACAAAGTTTCAGAATCAAGACAGGTCAGGATGGTGTGATTCATAAGCTGATTTAATTATTGTAAATATTGTGACTCCACGATGCTTTCAAAAGCTCTCGTCACTTAATTTGAGTAGGCATGACACTTGTGTGTGTTTTGCTTTTTATATAATCATGCAATATGTTGTTGCTTTTCATGAGCTTTTGATGCAATCATATTTATTTGATAGCAGATCTACTCATTTTGTTTTCTGATGCTTATTTGGTGAATCCACACAATGCAATGATCCTGAAAGTATCTTCTTATAATCCTCTTTCTCAGCCTTGCCAGATGACTTGTTTAAATAGAAACATAGGAGCCTGTTCAGAGAACAAATAATGATGGAAGTCTCTTTTGCATGTATTCAACAGCCCAAACAGTTTACTCTCTTTCCCTATGAGGGTTTTTTTCCCTCCTCTCGGCTGCTGCTTTTCTTCATGGGCTTCTCATATGAGATTTAAGCCCTTATTTCCTGTCTGCATTGCAGATACTGGACTGACCTCATCATCCCTATGAGCCATGAGCCAATCACACATCCCCGCACAGTCACTGTGAGCTGCTTCATCTTGGTGCTGCACATCTTACAAAATAATTTTTGCCTGCCATCGTGGAATAACGTCACAAGTTCAGGTCACCTTTATTTATATAGCGCTTTTTACAATGGAGATTGTTTCAAAGCAGCTTTACAGTGATAACAGGAAAATAATGCAACAAAATTGGTTACGGCTGTACAGCCACTCTGGAGAAAACAGTGATGTCATCGTCCAGCTTATTCAATTCTCATCCAATGGTGTCAATGCAGGCAGATCAGTAATATAACTGAATATTTAGTGTCCCCAACTAAGAAAGCCAAAGGCGACAGAGGCGGCAGGGGCAAGGAACCAAAACTCCATCAGGTGACAGAAACCAGGCTCAGTCAGGGGGCTAGTTCTCCTCTGGCCAATGAACAAACAGTGTATGATTATGATTCAGGCAGCATTACAGGTCAGAAGTCAGATTAGATCGGAACATTAAGAATATTTGTCCAGTTCCATCTGGTTGAAGATCGGAGTCATCACGCAGGAGATGGGCTTGTTGAGGATCAGTGCCACTGGCTGTCGTGCCGATGAGGCCTCCACGGGGGAGGGTCTAGTTGACACAATCTCTGCAGACATTTCAGGGATGCGTTGTGGTTGTGTTTAGGCGCAAGTCCACCATCTGCCAAACAATCATTAAAACTGATTTGAATGCCATAGTAAAGAGAAGTGTTTTTAGTCTAGAATTAAACTGACAGATTGTGTCTGCTTCCCGAACAATGCTAGGAAGACTGTTCCAAAGTTTAAGTGCTAAATAGGAAAAAGATCTACCGCCAGCAGCTGATTTTGATGTTCTAGGTTTTATCAACTGGCCAGAATTTTGAGACCGCAACAGAGGTGAAGGACTATAATGCGTTAAAGGGTTAGTTCACCCAAAAATGAAAATTCTGTCATTAATTACTCACCCTCATGTCGTTCGACACCCGTAAGACCTCCGTTCATATTCGGAACACAAATGAAGATATTTTTGTTGAAAGCTGATGGCTGAGAAAGGCTTCAGATAGGCCTCCATTGGCATTCAGTACATTTATACTCCCAAGACCCATAAAAGGCGCTTAAAACGTCGTTACAAAGTCCATCTCACCACAGTGACTCTACAATAATTTTACGATGCGACGACAATATTTTTTGTGCGCAAAAAAAAATCAAAATAACACCTTTATCCAACTTGTTCTTGTCTTACGTGTGTGCCTCCACGACACATGCGCGAGAATATGACGTAGCGCCAGCTTTCGGGAATCCATGAAATGCACACTTAAGCCCCATTTTGAGAACTACGCCGAGACCTAAAGCACGATCAATGTAGAATCCAACAGCTTAGACACGCGCGTCTTCCTCTGCTTGTAAACAAATCGCTTCTGGGTCATGTGTCCGAATGCCGGATCTGCGTCATATTCTCGCGCATGCGTCGTGGAGGCACACACGGAAGACAAGAACAAGCTGGATAAAGGTGTTATTTTGATTTTTTTTTGCGCACAAAAACTATTGTCGTCGCATCGTAAAATTATTGTAGAGTCACTGTGGTGAGATGGACTTTGTAACAACGTTTTAAGTGCCTTTTATGGGTCTTGGGAGTGTAAATGTACTTTTTTGGGGCTTCAAAATCTCGTCCCCCATTCACTGCCATTACAAAGCACGAAAGCGTCAGGAAATTTTTTTATATAATAACTCCGACCGTACTTGTCTGAAAGAAGAATGTCATTTACACCTAGGATGGCTTGAGGGTGAGTAAATCATGGAGATTGATTGCCTTTAACAAGCTGCCAGTTTGCTAAGTTTCAAATTATTGTTAAACAGCAAGCACAAACTGCAAAAATGGCAGCCCTTCCGGCGTGCTCAGTTTCCGAATTTGTTCCCTCGTTTTCATTCACTCCCTCAAGTGGACTATATTTGTGGACTACGAACACAGCTTGTCTTTTCTAGACGAGGTCAGACAACTTCTAATGGGTATGTGTGCATTTGTGCGTGTGTGTGTGCGCTTTATAGTGCTGGTGATGAGGGCTGATGAGTGGCAGGTATGCGTGGTTAGTACTCTGGTGACAGTGAAGGCTGAGTGAATGAGGGAGAGTCTGCATGATCGTGAGAGGCGGAAGAGTAGGGGTAGGTTACAGCTATTTATATCTTTGTTTTATAACTGGTGGCATTAAATTAACAAGCTCTTATACAACATTCATTTGGAGAGATTAAAGATGTTTAATGCATTTTAGAATTTTAAAATGTGAGTGGTACTTGGGTGATTGCTGGGGTGTTGCTATATGCAGTTGTTAAGGTGTTACTATTTGGTTGCTTTGACATTTTGGATGGTTACTAGGGTGTTGCTAGGAAGTTTTAGTTGGTTGCTAGGGTGCTTGTAGGTGGTTGTACAACCCCAATTACCATACTAAATGTATGATTTGAAATCTGCTTTGGAATGAAGCATCTAAAGACATGACTGTAAAGGTGACTAGTAATGAGTGCATGGTTCCTTTCTCCCTTCACACACACACACACACACACACACACACACACACACACACACACACACACACACACACACACACACACACACACACACACACACACACACACACACACACACACACACACACACACACACACACACACACACACACACACACACACACACACACACACAATGTGTCTTTAGTATGTCTGCCAAAAAGTCAGCAGAAAGGTTTATGTAAACATAGATTAGGCTGTTGAAATAGGAGATAGTCAAGCGAATAAACCGGTTGACCATATAGTCATGCAGCCATATTTATACCATCTGTAAATTTACAGTAAATTATTTCTGGGATTGATTCCATGTTGCATGTTTTCAATTATAGCAGAAGTATTTAACTTCATAACATTTGTCTTTTTGTTTTCTGTTTTAATATTTGGACAATTTAAAGCCTTTACAGTATGTGGGATAATCTTTTATTGTCTTGGGGCATAGTAGGTCTCTATTTTTCCCTGAATTACAGCACATTTATGCGATATCTCTCAACATAAAATACCATGAGTTCCTTTTATTGGTCTGGCCTCAGATTAAATGTCTCCACCTGATCCAGTGTCAGGGTCTAAGTGAAATGTGATGTACTTGTAGAACATTAGGAGTCATATATCAAGATGGGCTGGCAGGAAATGAGATCACTTAACTTACACGTATTACATTTCAGCTGCCTTTAAACAACACATTTTACTGTCTGCTGTGGTGGAGGATTTTAAAATAAAGAAGATCTTATATTCCTTTATTTATTTATTTGACATGACTCCACAAGCGTGTGTAAAACCCGATGATCACATACTGCAGCATGACTTGATAATGATCCACAGAGATCTTGTGCTTTAATGGAAGCAGAAACATCTGACTGTCTGTACAAAGGAGTTATACAAAGTAAAAAGTCAAATGTTATATTATATTATTGATCTTGAGTTAAAAAAAAACTTAAAAGCTTGTTTTCTTCCCACCAAATCCAAAAATCCTCCAGGTTTAAATGAAAAAAAAAAAAGACTATATCTTGCACTGTACTTACTGTAGGCTATTTATATACAGTATATCATTGGTTCAATGGTAACATGTTATATGAAACCGATGCAGGCTTTAATATGCAGTTTCAAAGTATAAGTGACTTGGTCACTATGAGTTCACTGTAGTTCTCTTGAGATTGTCAACTGAAGGTCAAATTAAGTTTTGAAGAAACCGAGAAAGTCTGACTAATCTGAATCTTTCTTATGCAATTCTAATGAAAGGGTTTACACCAAATTAAACAGCAAATGAGACGTTTGTTTTTCAAACCCTGAGCTAACATGAAAATGTCAGACACATTTCACACATGACTGCATGTCCACAAATCAGTGCATCGATTAGCATTTGCCAGCCTTGATTTAAATGTGAGATGTTGTACGACTGGGTCAATTCATCATGTTTTTATATTCCTGAAAACGAGCTGTGATATGGAGCGTATGTGCAGCGAATATATGAGCTGTCACTGGACCCCATCAACGCTCCCATGATTCCCTGCAGTAAATTCAGAAAGGCTTCAGCTCTCTCAGTGTAATTTTGCCTGAATTAACTCTCTCATTATCAGACAATATAAAGTCTAGTATTTAAAGTAACAGTTCATGAAAAGGTCTAAATTCTGTCATTGTTCACTCACACTCTCATGCCGTTCAAAACCTGTATGCTGTGATTCTTTCCATTCAAAATACAAGGAGGATTAACAACAAAAAAATACCTTACACAGCTTTTCACACAGCTGTCACAGCTGAGTGTGGTCACTGAATAAGAAACAATATCGAGTCTATAAAACACGTCAAGTCCATGAAGCACAACAAGCATATCAGTGACAACACTCGTTCAAACAGCATAAATTAAGCCTTATAAAATGGTTATTGAGCTGTTTACACATATACAATAAAAGGGCCTGCACTAGTGCTTGGTGAAGCTAAACCAAAACCCAAAAGTCACATGTATTATTATGTTCCTTGAGGTTTACTTATAATGTTACGTTTTTTTTGCATACACGCATGCACACACATACGTCTGATGCGCGATCTTTGTGGGGTCTCTCCATAGATATAATGGTTTTAATACTGTACAAACTTCTATTCCCTTACACTAACCCTAAATCTACCCATAACAGAAAACTTTCTGCATTTTACATTTTCAAAAACTCATTCTGTATGATTTATACAAAAGCTTGTTTCCTCTTGGGGACCTCAATTTCGGTCCCCACGGTGACACGCGTTCCCATAAGTCGGTGTGCATTGAGGTTGAAGTGCCCACCGGGATAGAAAAACATGAACACACACACACACGCACAAAACAAATATATTTGTGGAAAAAACATTATTTTTTAAAGGGGCGGCTCCTTTAAGGCTTGTCAGTAAACGGCCGCTGTTATGATTGGCTAACATAATTTCATAGGAAACTGGACCAACACCCACTTGCTATTGCAAGTGATAAAAATGCGAGTGATTGATGGGTTCTATTTGCTTTAGACACGAAGCAATGCCAGTGGGCGGGGCCTATATTGTGATGATATACAACTATTCGTCGATGTCTTGCTCTGGGGGCAGTCTTATGCAAATGTATTTGCCCGTGTGATGTCACAGATCTTGCAATATCAGAACGATCTGTTTTTTGGGGCTAGATTAAATATATGCTTTGTTTATAATGAGGACGAAGTTTTAAGCTATATGAAACTTGCAGGATGTTTTGATGGTAAAAAAAACTCATATGTAAAAAAAAAAAGGAAAATTTGATTTCTCATGCCATGACCCTTTTAATATTTTTGGTGGAAACAGTAATACATCTTTTCAGGATTCTTTGATGAATAGAAAGTTCAATAGTACAGCATTTATTTGAAACAAAAATCTTTTGTAACATTATTAAAAGTCTTTATTCACTTTGATCTATTTAATGTGTCCATGTCCTTGTTTTTGTTTTGTTTTTTTATTGCAATACTCTTTTTTTTTTATTAGGAGTGCAAAACTTACAACATAGAGTGAAAACACAGAACACAACAACAAAACACAAAAACAACAATAAAACAGCAGTAATAATAACAGCAATGAAAAATAAGCAGCAATGACAGATAATAATAGTAATAGTAGAAGTATTTAAATAGTAATAGCATGTATAATAATAATGATAATAATATTTTGTGATGACGGCAACAGTAATATCAGTAATAATAATAACAGTACTAATACAATAATGATACTAAAGATGGTGATAAGTTGTGTTGACGGCAATAGTAATATCAATAATAATAATAGATAACATTGATAATAATGATAATAATAACAGTAGTGGAACTCATAAAAAAAAAAAAAAAAAAAAAAAAATACATATATATTCATACATAATAATAATAAAATATATATATATATGTACATCCTTGTTGAATAAAAGTATTAATTTCAGAAGTGTAGTGTCAGTATACGTCTAATTATTCACCTCACGAATCTACAATAGGGTTTGCAATATGATGGCAACCAATGGCAACCTTTTAACTTGATTGAGGACATTTACACATACAGTCAAACCAAAATTTATTCAGACACCTTCAACATTTTCTCACATTATCACAGTTTATTCGCTATAATAAAATATGACAAGAACTAATTTAAATTGTGTCAGTCAGAACAAATTCATCTTGATAATGTCAGATAACTTTGATAGAAAGGTATGTAATGGATTACAATAAACCAATCAGCTGTCCGCTGTTAAATTTAAGTACACAATTAGATAATAACAATTTAGGTCAACCAATGACCAAGCAATGCTTAATTTTGTTCGGTCTGTGATGTAAAAGGTTGCATTAGCCATTTAAGAAAAAACACTTAAGCAACACATGGTCAGGTCAAATTGTCTGAATAATTCTGGTCCCAAATTTGTATCAATTTTACTGGTAGTCCATGCACTGTATGAAGAATTTTTGGGTATAATATGCCACAGTTTACTTTCTTTTGCTATCCTCACTTACATAAATGAACTATTGTCCTGCACCCACTAGTAAAAAATTATATCTGGTGTCTAAATAATTTTTGGTTTAACTGTATAACCCATACTCTCTCTCTCTCTCGCTCTTTCTCTCTCTCTCTCTCTCAAAAATTATTATTTACCATAGTGTGTGTGTGAGAGAGAGAGAGAGAGAGAGAGAGAGAGAGAGAGAGAGAGAGAGAGAGAGAGAGAGAGAGAGTACTTATTGTCTATTCACAAATAAAGAGGCGATTAATAGTTTAGTGGTGTAGGGTGTCTCTTATTAAAATAATCCTTTTTGAGTCTTTGAACCAATCTATTGGCCTTTGTTCATCCATAATAGCCCTCATTTTAAATTACCAGTGCCCTCGAGGGTCATGGCCTGAAATTTCTACCTTGTAGTCAGTCAATAATAATTGCAGTGACCGTTTTTATAAATGCTGTGGGAACAGTGGGAACTTTGAAGCATTACCATATGGCAAATAAAGGCACATATGTGTTGAAATAAAGAGGCATAGAAAAGTGTGGCTGGCTGTCAATGGGCCTTATTCATGAAACTCAAGCAGAACAAATTTAAAATTAAAACATTTGCGAACCAAATATTATGTAAATCGTCAGTTGTGTTTGAATGGTTTTACGAGTAATTTACACATAAATTAGTTCTGCTCGTGTACATGAACGAGGCACAAAGTTTAAAGCTTATTTAAACCTAGAGGAAATATAAATGTTGTTGGCATGTGGAACATTTTTGAGAAAACTTATAATGCCCTCACTTTTCTAAATCATTTAGTCACTGCAGTATTCACTGCAACTGAAGTCTTTAATCTCAAGAGAGTTTACGATATCTGAAGAGAGGAAAGAGGAAAGTGCTGACTAGAATCTTGAAACTCCGGGTTCCAATCCCTCGTGGATTGAATCCATAGCCATCACGGAATGATTTGCCTAATAAAAGCTGATCTGGTTCTGTGAGCCAAACAATGAGCGTTTCCTGAATTTTGATAATGAGATCTAACTACATTCCAGAACTCAAACTCCTCCATGCTCCTGCCTGATAGAAATCACATACTGGATATTTCTAGTTCTGTTGGGGGCTTTGGATTAAAGGCAAGAGTTTAAGAGAATCTCGTTATTTATTCATCTGGCTGCTAATAAATTCTGCATGTGCCTTCAATAATTCACACCTTACTTTTTTCTGTCGTTTTCTGTGAGTGCCAAGTTGAAAAATGTTTCTCAACAGACTTTTCTGACTAATAAATGTTGATTGTTATTGCCGTGTCTAAAAATATCCTTGTTTTTTTTTTTATTAAATAAAAGCTGACCGTAAATTATCCAATGTGGCATGAAACATTAAATATCAGTCGTTTGAGCAAAATATATATATATATTTTTGTATTTCTGATATTTGATAACTTGTGCAAAAGGATATAAATCATAAAACCACACGAAAAGAAAAACAGCTTTAAATATGATCTCATGTAGCTATCATTAGATGAGGACTCACGCTTGAAAACATGTTCTGGGGGAAAACAAAAACAAAAAACAGATATACTGAACCACCCGCTTCGAATGTTATCACTCGTTTGAATGGGCTTTATCAGTGGTTATCAGCTCATAGGTATGGGCCAGGAGGGGCCTGCTGCGCCTACTAGGCTCAGAAGGCTGTTATCATCCATCCATATGGTTAATCGCCGATACAAATACAACACCCAGGGCCGGCCCTAGCATTTTGGGGGCCCTTAGCAGACTTCCAAAAGGGCCCCCCACAACCTACAGTTTCACCTAACCACCCCCAACCCATTTAACATACACATCCTACGCCTGACACCTTATTGTAAAGTTTGACCAATATATTTATCTTTCAAGATATAATATGAAGATATCTTATAGAGATGTCATATCTTATGATAGATAAATGTATCAACATGTAGTGAATTAATGCTTTAAAGGAACACGCTGACTTTTTGGGACTTAAGCTTATTCACCGTATCCCCCAGAGTTAGATAAGTCCATGCATACCTTTCTCATCTCCATGCGTGCCATAACTCTGTCTGATCACCACTGTCTCACCGCTAGCCTAGTTTAGCACAAAGACCGGAGGTGAAAGGCTCCAGCTATAGCCTCCTGCTCAATAAGTGACAAAATAACGCCAACATTTTCCTATTTACATGTTATGATGTGTATAGTTACATCGTGTACAGATCGACGTAAAATGAAAAGTTGCGATTTTCTAGACTGATGTGGCTAGGAACTATACTCTCTTTGCTGCGTAATAATCATGGAACTTTGCTGCCGTACCATGGGTGCAGCGGCGCAATGATATTACAACGGAAGTTAGCCTTTCAGGCGCTGCGTTTCATTCTTCAGAATTAACGGTGTATATCTATATTAAAGGGATAGTTCACCCAAAAATGAAAATTACCCCATGATTTCCTCACCCTCAAGCCATGTGTATATATATTCAGACTAATACAATCGGCGTTGAAAACATGTCCTGGCTAATCCAAGTTTTATAATAGCAGTATATGGCAGCCCGAAATTTGAAGCCCAAAAGATTGTATCCATCCATTATAAAAGTAATCCATACGGCTCTTGGGGGTTAATAAAGGCCTTCTGAAGCAAAGCGATGGGTTTAAAAATATCCATATTTAAGCTTCCACCAGACCATTTTCAACTTACGGATAAAACGTAACTGACACGACGTATGATGTAAGCGTTTTGAATTGCGAGAGGCTTTACACTTTCTTCTTCAGTTGAAATCGGAAGGCGGTCTGTATCTGTCTGAAAGAAGAATGTCATATACACCTAGGATGGCTTGAGGGTGAGTAAATCATGGGCTAATTTTGAGGTGACATTTTTGTATGAACTATCCCTTTATGTGACGTTGCTCACTGCTGGCATGTATGGAACGCGACCGGGGCCAAATCTCTTTATACGAAACGCGTGACTTTTGACTGTGTCAACACGCACTGTTTGTCCGCGTCAACGCGGCAATTTTTTACGTGTTTCTTTTGAATGTGTAGACACGCATATTCTAGTCGTGTTAAGGCATCAGTTGTCGTCGCGCTACTTTAGTATGTGTAAAGACGCACAGTTTTACAACGTGTTTCTTAAGGCGCACATTCTGTACATGTCGAAGTGTAATATTTTTCTTACCTTTAGATGTAGCCTAGGCTACATACATATTAATATAAAATATTAATTAATTGCTTAACTGATACTGTGCTAGAGTAAAGTAGCCTAATGTTACAATGTAAGTAAATGCTCCATATTATACAATTATTATAATTTATCTATATGGGTTATTGTTTGTTTTTTAAAGTTAGGCTATATATAATTTCTAAAAGTATATATAGGCTAATTTACGCAGCACATATTTATAACTGAAAACACACACACACACACACACACACACACACACAACTTTATTCACTTTCACATAATAATGTTTTTGTAATTTGGTGTTTAGTTTTTTGTATAGTTTGTTTATACTGTTCTGTCTCTGTTTTGTTTCCAGGAACATCTGATGAGTGCTATAATAAAATGACTTCATTATATTTAAAATATGTTTTGATATTCATTTTATTTATATTATTAATATTTTATTTACCCATAAACGTGTCTTTAGGAAGCCATAAGTTATAGAGACAAGAATAACTTTGTGCACTCCTTTTTGGGGCAGTTTCCCAGACAGGGTTTAAATTAAGACAGGAGTAGGCCTTAATCTGCTTAATCGTGTTTTTAAAAATGGCTTTCTGAAACACAGATTAAGTACAGATTACTAACAAACAGATGTTCAGTAATTTATGCATATTTATTCAGTAATAATATGCATACAACAAAATATATTGTTTTATAGCAGCTTCAGTAACAAATTCAAAACAAATTTTGCTGTAAAGCGGCTCTTACATGCCAATATAGTGTCAATATTCAGCTCAAGTGACTTTAGTGTTGATTCAGTTCAGTTGATTTCAGTTAAACTGTAAAATGCCTCAATTGTGCATATTTGTGTGTAGTTATATGCAAAAATAAAATTTTTGGAAGAGTTAAAATAATTTTGCACAAAGTGTTGCTTTTGCAAGAGATGTCTGATGTTTTGCATATTGTGTGTTTTGTGTGTAGAGTTACAAGAAATTGAGCCATATTTTTAGAAATTGTGTGTAAGCAATTAGATAAAACTGTAAATGAATCATGTTTATTTTAGTTCAGGACTCATAGTCCAGGTGTTAGTAATCTGTGCTTAATCTTTGTTCCAGGCAACAATTTTTTAACTCACGATTAACTATTAGATTAAGGCCTACTCTTGGCAAAATTTAAACCCTGTCCAGGAAACCACCTCTTGAAAATCTGCATTGATAATTCATAAAATGTGGTGTTAGCTCAATTTAAATGACAATTACAGAAAAACACAATCTGACTTAACTATTAACATACAAACAATTGTACTTCTCACATTTATGATTAATAGCCATTTAGAAATCATTCACAGTGCAGGGTGGAAAAAATAATTTTGGTATGTAAACTATATGTTTTACTTGATTTATTTGTGTGCTTTGGTTCATTGTCTTGTTGCATCACATAACCTCTCTAAAGGTTGAAGACATGAACTGCTGTCCTGAAATTCCCCTGTAAATTGTTCAAGAAAATTCATGACTTCAAAGCAGCATTAAACCATGTTTCACAGTTGGGAAGAGCTTTTGATATGGGTTTTGGTATTGCCGTGCCTTTTTCCATAACAAAAATGCTTAGCAATAATTTTGTCTTTTTTTGTCATGAAATTTCACTAGGCCTATTTTAATATTTAACCTTTAAACATTTCCTGCATATTTAAAAATATACATATCATTATATACATGCAGTTTATTTACCTAAATTGCTGCTGGATCCATAATTTTAATAGTAAATAAACATATTTGTCATATAATTTAACTTAAATACAAAAAAAACTTCCAGAGCATGCAATGACCAGTTAAAACATATAGATCAGTGGTTCACAAACTTTTTATACCAAGTAGCACCTCAGAAAATATTTGGCTCTCCAAGTACCACCATAATGACCAACATTAACAACTTAAAAAAGCATGACAAATCATGACATAAGGCTGACATCACACACAACATACCAATGCATTATCCCTCGTGAACAATTATAACATCTGATGTTTGCATACGTGCATACCAGCATTCCATTACGACATCCTTCATGAATAAACATGACATCTGATGTTTGTATACGTATACCATATACCAACCAGAGCCATACATACCATCACGTCACATATGCAAATATAGTCTCAAATACAACAATTTAATTGGCTGCTGTGCATGTTGTCGCGTTGACGCGGACAAACAGTGCGTGTTGACACGGTCAAAAGTCACGCGTTTCGTATAAAGATATTTGGCCCCGGTCGCGTTCCTCCATATGTTGTTTTCACAGATCGGTGTGAAACGGGATCACTTTTACGTTTTTAGTTCATCGTTGTCGTGTAAACGCACCCTTAGTTTCGTTTTCACTCTGTTCCCGTTGTCCTTAGGGTATGTTTACACGAAAACAATGTGCTAAAAACGCAAACAAAACGATCCCCGTTCAAGGATCCGCGAAAACGACTAATTATGCATGCCAGACAAGTAGGCTATTTGGCGATGTCACTTTGTAAAGAAAGACTACGCACCTTCTATGCATTCTTTTACTACAGTGCCCTCGAGCCAAACGCACATGCCTATAGAAACAAATTAGCCTACATAGCCTAATCTTGTTTTAATTATCCAATTTTCATTCCACGGATGTTAATCTTGAAAATACTGCATTACTTTGTCTTCTGGGTAAATTTCATCTTCAGAAGCCAGAAACATTCACTGTAAGCCCAATTTTAGAATGTTCTCCTTTGATAAAAAAAGTAAATTTTTACTTCCTTTAAGAAAATGTCTAAACCTTTAAACGCAAATGCTTCGTAAACATATTATCCTTGAGTTTGTTGTAAGGAACCTTTAATTTTTCATGATGACAAAATGTTATATTGTGTTGTTCTGTGTAGTTCTTATAACCACGTGATAATGTCCGTATGCCCCCCTTATTTCTTACAGTTAATATATGTATCCTTTCATTTTCAAAAAGAAAAAAAAAGTCTATAGATTAAACACGTAATAGCCTGCATGTGCATGAGGTCACTGTTTTCACAGATTCGCGTTTTTGTAGTTTACACGGTGATGATAGGGGTGTCATTTTCAAAAACTTGCACTTTGAAACCTGTTTTTTTTTTAAGTTTGCATTTTCAGGCCACCAAAACGCTGTCGTCCTGTAAATTAATGCATAAAAAGTCTTCCGTTTTTAGTTGAAAGCGGTATCATGTATAAGGCCACTTAGTTTCTAGTTAATATTCCAATGTTTGTTAACTAGTTTCCATAGTTCTTGATTCCACACACCTGGGCCGAATCCGAAATCGCCCCCTAGGGCACTATTTGAGGGGACAGCCATTTGTAGTGTTGTCCAAAACCATAGTGGACGTTATTGAGTGCACTCATTCAGTCCCACAATGCACCGCAATAGCGAGTGTAGAGCCGATGTACACACAGCAGCTGTCTGAATTCACTCACTCGTTTTCATTCACTCCTTCAAGTGAACTGTTTTAGTGGACTAAAGTATAGGGAATAGTGTCTAAGGGGTTTAGGGGGCAATTTCGGATTTAGCCCTGTTCTGTTTCTCTTTTGATTGTGTTCTCAGAGTATAATCCCTGATATCGTTTGCATCAAAGTGGTTGTTTCATGTTTATCTCCTGGGTGTTCTGTTTGGATTGATTAAAGGCTATTGTGCACTTCTAACACCCGCCGTTACAAGTAGTTCGTTGTTTATAAGATATTCAGAGATTCGTAGATATTCAGAAATTCTTAGGACAATGTAGGATCTTTCTTCCTGTTATTTTTTTTTCATCATGTGGCGAATCGATAACAGCTTTTAAAAAAGGGGGTGAGAATTTTTTAACTAATTTATTTGCTTGAAGCCACAATATGTAATTATTCGCCACTAGAGGTCACTTATTCAAAACAAAGGTGTAGTTTGATGACCCCTGGATTTCGCAGGGCTTTTATTATGCCGCAGACAACCGCATCTGCTTTTTCCTGTCATGCATACGCCGCACTGTTTTATCCTATTAGATGCATTATTTGAGTGTGTTGAAAGTTATGTTATAATGCTACTCTGTGTGTTTGCTCAGCGGCTACTTTGAGACAATTGTTGCACACTGCAGTAAGCTAGATCGATATTAGACATGGTAAAACATGGTACTCGCGGTAAATCATGATAACGAGATTTAAACAATAAGACTAACTAGCTATGTTTCCAAATGGTTGCTCACCTGTCTAATAAAACACATAATATATTAAAGCGATGGAAATCGAGGGTAACGCGGGTGTAATGTCATTGATAGGCGGCGCACACACAGTCCGTGTCCTGGTTAAAATTGCATATTTCTCAGGATTTAAACATTCTTGGAAACATTTGGGATAATATAAGTACACAAGTCAACAAAATATATAATATTGTTCTATGTGTTTTTGGATATTTGAATCCAAAAATCTTACATATTGTGCCTTTAAAAAAAGCCTACACTAAAATATTGTGTCTATAGTGAATTGTCAATGTGTTTATTCCCCCATTACACTGATATTAAGGCCTTATATGAACTTTAATGAGAAATGTTTTCCAAGTAATTTGGAAAATGCTTAAAAGTAATGCAATTGTACATGTTTGGTCGACAAACCAGTGACTCCACAATAAGAATGCATTCACCATGGTTTGAGGGAGCAAAAGATCTGTCTGGCCCACATGATTTTTTCGATTGAAGAAGAGCAGAGAGGCCCCATCTCTGGCCTGCAGGTTGGGTTCACTTTTTTCTAACCCTTAAAAGTGCAGGACAGTGATTAGACCTGACAGTCACTTGGGGCCCAACAGCCAGAAGAAACCAATCTCAAACCCTCTCTCTACCCCCTTCCTCCTAGATGGTGATGAAGGTGAATTTGCTTTGCTTCTACACTTACCAGTAGAATCATTCATCCTCCAAAACAGCCCTGCACCCTATACTGCATTTTACTACTAAAGCGGTACAGAGGGTCAGCTGGCAGCAAGATGCTTTCAGCTAAAATGTCTGATCAACATGAATCATCACATTACAAGAAAAAAATAACTGTTTAGCAGTTATTAGGTGATACATAAACACAAATGGTAGAAATGTTTTAATATTATGCCCGATTTGATATCACTTGAACTGGAAGACACATTTGCATGCATGCATTTCAGGAAGTTTTACATGTCAAAAATGACAATCTGTGTTTTTTTTAAATCCATTATTGTCTGATCATTGTCAGAACTGGACCCTTACCAAATTAGTCATACAGCACAACATACAAATGGATAAACCAGACAGAAGCTTTATTCAGTGCATGGCATGAATAGAGCTTATAGAGGAAATATTGCATGAAGTCTCTGTATTCCCCTTTGAGTCGGGGGTCTGTGGGCAAGAAATGTCTTCAGAAGGATGAGATCAGCCTTGGATCAGAAGGGATAAAGTTTCATTCATCCCAATGAGCTGGCAGGGGAACAGTTACAAAGCATGTGAATTGTCATCAGAGAGCTAAAGAATCCTCAATCAGATGCTGATATATAGAAGACCACATTCTGACTTCCTGGAAATAAACCACCATGTTGCTTTGTTTTGCCCCCCCCCCCACAGCTGAGCTTGGTTTCTTCCAATGTTTTTTTTCCATTCTGTTCTGATGGAGTTTGGAACCTCTGGCTTGTTTGGTTTTGGGACTATTCAACAATATTACTGATCTGACTGGACTACACTATTTGGTGAGAACTGAGCTGAGCTGGACGATGACATCACTGTTTTCTGCAGAGCTGCTCTATAGCCGAATTGAACTAATTTAATAATTGATGGTCTTACAGCGGAACTGAATCAACACTGAACTGACTTCAGCTGAACAATGACACTTTTTTCTTTTTAGAGATGCAGAAATGAACTCTGTTTGCATCATTGAATCATTATTTTCATGTTGATCACTGTAAAGCTGCTTTGAAACTATATTGTATAAAGCGATAAAAGGGGGCTATTGGCTATTGATTAAGAAAATGTATGGATAAAAGCTGAAGGTACATGGTAACATGTTGTCCCATCATTCAAATGTTCGGTTCACTTCAAGAAGGCCCACTATCAGCTGAGTTACTGGTTATTAACGTATTATTAATCAGACACGTCAAAAGGTTCTCAGTACTGGAGGAGCAAACCTGTTGAAATGATAAGGAATTAAATAATCAGAGGTGCAAAGAGTACCTGAAAACCATACTTGAGTAAAAGTACAGACACATTTCAGTGAAAATTACTCCATTACAAGTTATAAGTCACCAATTCCTATACAACTTGAGTAAAAGTCTTAAAGTATCTGATTTTAACAGTACTTAAGTATTTTACTGAATGTAGACTCAAAGATGCATTAGTGTTGTCTGGCTATCACCAGACCAAGCTCAATTTAAGATTGAACATTGGTCTGGGGAGTCTGCTCTGTATTTTCTACTGCACAAGAGGCGTGATCAACGAGCATCAATCCATCGCTTCTCTATCCGTCATCGTGTTAAACCCGCCAGGAGGATAAGCCAGTCTGTGATTGGTTCCCGCAAAAGTGTAACAGAAGCAGTAGAAATTAATGTACAGGTTTCCAGACTGAGTTGCAGGGCGAACTCACCCAGTCTAGCATTAGTGCTCAACATCTAACAGACATGCCAGTGAAAATAAGAAACAATTGATTTGTAAGATGAGAAATCATGTTTATTTTCTAAAATTAAATCAAACGGAATACCTCAATATTGCAATAAATTAAGGTCAACACAACAGCATCTTAAATGTCTACAAACTCTTAAGTCTCAGTTAAAAAGCCCATAAGTAAACCAATATCCCAAAATCTACTTGCACTGGATGTGCTGGTTTCTGTCTCATCACGGGCTGCAGTCATGACCTCATCATCTCATAAATCAAACACCTGAGATTCATTAACTAATGCACTCGCATTCCCGAAAATTTGCCTTGTTGACAAGTAAAGGCAAAAAACACAAGATATAGTAGGCCAACTTCAATGCCATTAGATGGCGATATCGCTTCTTTATAGCAGAAACAAACTGCTGTGGAAAAAGTTAGGTGCCATGCAAAATGTAATGTGTTAGGCCTACTCACAAATGTAGCCTACTGGAGTAAAAAGTACATTTACTTATTCATAAATGTAGGCCCCCTAGACTCAATTTACTCAAATACTTTACACCACTGTAAATTACTCATGTATATGCATTTATAAATGGATAAATATATAAATAATTGTGTGTATAAACAAATAAATAAACAAACAAACTGCTCTGTTACACTAGCCACATTTTATTAGCCGATTTGATAAAAGCATCTGCTAAATGAATAAACGTAAATGAGTTGCGCGATATGTCCGATGAACCGCTGAAACCGAGAATTCGGCGAACTGGTTCAATTGATTCAGACGTGAGTCATTGAAAAGATTCAACTACGACTCGATGTAGCCTACAGACTATCAAAAGGAGTGAAGACTGTGGCTGCGTCCGAAAACCAAGGCAGCTGACTGGTTGCCTGTTTGTGCATGAAAGGTACTCACGAAACTGATTTTCGGACAGACTTAAACAGTGTAACAGTCTAATGATGTATCCTACAGCAAAATAGAGAGAGCTTTGGTGAGAACTAAACAAATATTTAAAATGGACACATTTTCCAGGTTTCGGACACAGCCTGTGGCGAGCACGTATAGGCCTGTGTGCCCGATCACCTTATGTAATGTTTAATGCACTTCATGGTGTTGATATCAATGTTTCAGTTTATCAATATAATTGTACGATTCAAATTAATATTAGCCTATAAACAAGTTAGGTCAAAAGGCTTGGCATAGCCTAATAATCAGAAAGTAGTCAAAAAAGTGTAATATAAACCTAAAAAGTGTAATGTAGGCCATAGATTAGCCTAGAAATACATTTATTAACTAATTTGTTTAACTTAATGTTAAAGTTACGCCGCAGTGCTGTGTTTTAAAACGTGTGCTTTTCGTTAGGCCGGCTTGGCCCTCTTGTGTTTCTTATATAGCCTGCATAGGCCTATGCAAATCTTCTAAAATATTTTACCCCAGGCAGTTGTAGTTTTGTGCATGTATGGCCAGTTCTGGATTACTTACAAATGCAGTTTATTACCGAATACAAATAACATGATTGTCGTTAGAAACGTAGCCTATATCATATACAAAATGATTAGCCTACCTCTTCGAGTTCACATAGACTATGCCATGTGCATTTACTGAGTAGGCTATTTTTGCTTTCCTGTCATAGTGTTTTTACAAAAGAGCACAATGTAGACTGTTCGAGAGGTCGCGTTTTATTCATTTAATCTCGATTTATTTATTTAAAAAGGTGTCTCATGCTGTGTCTGTGTGAGAACTCTAGGCAGTGCTGTCGGGCGGTGCGGAGCGCAAGCTGACGCGCGCCTGCTGCTGTTGCTGTGAACCGACGGGATGTGAGACACGCGCCCTGTACGAGAGAAGAGACAGACGGGTCTCCTGAGAACAATCTAACGGACAGGACACCTTCTGAATCTTCTCTAGAAAAAGGAATAGCAGGTACTATGTGGCCGCGTTGTGGGTGCGCGCGTGCGGCTCTGAGCGCGCGACGATGTAAAAGACAGCGCGTAAGGATTCTGCGGCAGCTGTGATCGGGAATAACTGGGATTGGAAAACTCAGCGGGGCATGGAAAACCACGCTGATCACTGAGCAAATAATCAACCAGACAATCATTTGCAGACGTATTCATTGTGTGCGCCTCCAGGCGCCTGGTTCTTCGATCAATTACCACAGTGGAAGAGACGCACAGAGCATTTGGATGCGAATTTACTCTCAAGGGGTTCCGTAGTTTCTGCCCTGCTCAATTCAAAGCTACTGAAAAGACCTTACAGTCAGGTAAGCCGTCAGTATACAAGTTTATCATGCCGCCAGACGACATGAGTGTAAGAGACTGATTGAGGGTGACGTTTTAGGAACAAAGTGAATTGGAGTCCGCATCTTCAGAGTTTATATGTCAGCTATGTTGCACCGTCAACTTAGTCTACTGTTTTTTTATTAGTATCTTCATTTTATTCATTTTAACCTCCCTTTAGGTGTATTAAACCGAATGCATAATAGACTACAATAATATTAGAAAATGTTGTATTATGTTTTTTTTAGATGAAGTATCTACATCAAGTCACACTGCAGGATACCTCTGTGACTGTCTGACAGTCAGATGTGTGTTATTCCTCTAACATGTTTTTATTGCTTTAGATTTAAATGCCATGAAATACTCCATAGCATAGAACTCAGAATATTTTTATAGATGCATTAAAAAGCTACATACAGTGCATTAAAATAATATTTTTAAAGCGTTGTCAAGCCATTAAAACCTTTGCCGTAAAATAAGTGTTGTTTTTAGCTGTAGTTCCGAAGAACCAAAATATAGGGGCATTGCCAAAACATCTGAAAATAATCGCCAACATCCCCAGTATTGCATATAATACAAAAATTATTTTGTAAAATCAGGGTCCCAATATACTGTAGATATGGCATATTAGATTATTTAACTTTAAAATATGGCATAGGCTGGTTTCTGAGCATTTTCACCTTCTATCAGCATATCTCTGAGCTTAGACATACATTTCACTGTTGCCTGTATGCTAACTTATGTTTCAAAGGAAAAATTGTACTCGTCCTCTGAACTGACACTCTACCCATAAGGCCCATAAATGTATTTATTCATAATGACATAATTCATAAGTCTTTGTTGCTGTAACAGGATCAGTGTTTTGACATCGGCACTGCTTTGTATGATCTCTGGTGCTAATGTTGAAGAAATCCCTTTATTATCAGGTACTCTAAATCTGTGGAATGTTCAGAACAAGGAGTTGAACTCTTTGTGTCTCATGAACCTAATAATATTGGTATTAAATATTCTCAAGAGCCAGTTACAGAACTTCCAATATCATAGAGAGTTCTCAACTCCAAAAGCAAGTGGGCCCTTTAACATTTACAAGCGTCTGGATGTCTTGCGTGTGTCTGTAACTAATTTGAGAGCGGTTGTGTAAGGTTTAATAACTCACTACTGTCTAAAATCCGTCTCTGCAAATTAGCAGCACAGTGTGTGTTTTATGATTCTGTTCATTCTCAGTCACTGAGATGCGGTTGCTATAGTGAGTTACCCTCTTCATACTCTCTTAACACATATTCCCAGATTCTACTAGAACATTGATTTATTTTTTTATCCTGAAATGTAAGATGGTTCTCCTCTCTTTTAGCCTCTCTGTCTATCTTCGTACTAGTGCTGTTTAAGTGCTAAAACACATCTATAATTGAATCAATCACTCTCTGTTAATATGCCATTTTTGAAAAGCATTTTCTATGCAGACCATTGTTAAAGATAACTTTTTCATGCTCCAAAGGAGTGCCAAACCAAACCAGCAAAGATAAAATGGAGAGAAGTAATGAAGCCGACATGAATCTTCAAACAGCTGGGGGGTATTTTAGTTTGCATAAGAGAACAAAGGTTGGTGCTTTATATGAGCTTGTTTCATATATACTAATGTTGTTCTGGAATTTTAGAATTTCTATATTAGATATAAGAGTTGTTGTTTTTTTACGTAACTGACCAGCTGCAAGGCTGCGTTGTGCTAATCGGTTGTGTTCATCATAGATTCAGTGCTCTGGGCTGTTATTTTTTATGCGTTCAGTGGCGTGTGAGATTAATTAGTCTGTGTATCTGGTTATGAAACTCCTCTGATCGGAGACTGTGTGTTCCATGTGACTTGTTATCGGACAAAAAGCGCCAGATTTACCAGAGTCTTTAGGAGATGTTGGATGTTTGCACATGTCATTTCAATGACCAGATCAGTGAGACTGTAAGACCTTCTGTCATAAACTGGGTGCTCTATTTTCAAAGTAGAGCACTACATTTTTATCTGAAGATTCCTTCCATTCAGAACGTGCATTTAAAAGAATCTAAAACAGTTCAAATTTATCAATACTTCATACTTGATGTTTTTTCAGGATTTCAGTATTGCATTCCTACATCTTTTAACTCTTTCCCCGGCAGCGATTAAAAAAAAAGTTGCCAGCCACCGCCAGGGTTTTTGATCATTTTCAAAAAAAATGTAATGGCCCATAGAATATTTTGTTGTATGAATATCTGAACATGCAACGTATCAAAAGAAATAGCAGACCCTCTGCTTTTAAACAAAAATGGTTTATTCTAGCTTCATGCGTTCCTTTTTTATCAACACTTAAATATGGGTAAGTTTCAGGAAAAAAAGCAACATTTAGAACAAAAAGCTGAGAAAATCATGTTTTTGTCAAAGACTACATCCAGATCAGATTCAGAGCGATGATCAAACACAGATGGAGTAGATCGAGTCCATCCATCCACACCCCTGCAGCTTGCACAGTCCTATAGCTCGTTCTGGGTCAACATTTCATTCAGTAACATTAGGCAGTTTTGATTTATATGATGTTCAATGTTGATGATCACATTATTTTACATATGCATCTGCTTGCATACGATCACTTGTTTTTTTGCGTCTTCTTCGCCTATGTTTTGATCAGGAGATTCTGTACTCATTCAGAAGATGCGTAATAGCTACCCCTAGCGTCTAACAGTGAAAACACGGAAACATGGAAAATCTGTGTTTGGCAGGGAAGAGTTTTCTCACAAATAATGGAAAATTCTGTGTTGGCGGTCTAATGCTATTTCATGCATTCTGACTTATTTTTTTTTAATTTATTTTTTTATTTTATTTTTTACTGCATTTATATAGCGCTTTTAACAGACCAATGGCCATCCAAAGCACTTTACACATTGCCTCACATTCACTCATTCACACACCGACTGACTTATTTACACTTTTAAAGAGTTGAATTCGCATGCGCTCATCCGGGAGAAGCAATTCTGCCTATTATGACCTCACACAGGCCCATACTCAAAAATTTGTTTTCCAAATCGTATTAGAATCCGGAAGGAGTGTATTTGGCTCACAGAAAAGCTCTGTCTTACGTCCAAATCATTCATGAGAATTCAACTCTTTAAATAAGTCAGAATGCATGTGACTAAATAAGTCACTAAATAACTGGTGTGACTAAATAAGTCACATTTCTTTAGTGACATTGTTGATTTCGTGGTCTAAAAACCAAAATGCCAGCACTGCCGACGGCTTCCGTAACCTGGACGAAGCTCATTGATGTGCGCATCCGGGTTACGGAAGCCGTCGAAAGTGCTGGCATTTTGTTTTTAGACCACAAAATCAACAATGTCACTAAAGAAGTGTGTTTCTGGTTGTGAGGGAAAGATTGCTCAGCTTCCCAAATAACCCAGCGTTAAACAGTGGATGCAGTTTGTTTTTCTGGAGCAGCAACGGAGTTTTGCAAGTCTGTTTGTTTTTTCCCTGTCACAAGTCGAAACCGGTGAGTGAAACTGCATCAAATGTCTGTGTTTTGTTGGCAATCAGCACGTAAGTGCATATAATGTTAACAACACGGACATATATTGAATAGAAAGTTATCAGGGCCCTCCAGGATGTATTGTGCATGTGCGTGTGTGTGTGTGTGTGTGTGTGTGTTTGTGCGCTCTCTTTAGCTCCGCCCACTGCACTCCTCCACGAGTTTGGCTGTTTTTTTTTGGAAAAAATCGGTACAGCGTATCTGTCTTTTATAAATATGATAAAACTAAAGATTCTTCGAGATATGAAGGACGCAGTACTACTCTATAGGTACTCACATTAACATTGGCTGATTGGCTGAAACTGTGTGTGTTACCCCCCCCCCCCCCCCCCCCCCCCCCCTTTAAAGATGTGTCTATTATCTTCATTTCATACTTGGACATTTAGTTGGTACAATAGTTGGTACATGCAATCTCATGTCGATGTCATATTTCAGGTTTTGTCTCAGCGTCAGGTACTCTCAATTAATCAAGGGCGCTTAATTAATTTAAAGCAGTCAATTAAAGTCTAATATGTATTTAGAATTCAGACTTTAATCACCAGTCATTGTGTTAAATATCACACTGCTACATTTTATTTTAATTTGTGATCAACTGCTGTTGCTCGTATTGCAGTTCTTTGCCTATTCAGCCCTGAACCTATTATTCACTGAACTAATTATTCAGTTCTGATCTACTGCTCAGAAATCAACTGGTAGCATATATCTGGCCTGAAAGTGTTCCACAGTTAGGTAAGGAACTAAATCAGAATTTTACAATCCAGTAGAGGAAATCAATCTGCTTTTCCTGGGGGGTTGTAATTGCTGAGTGCACATTGGATGTCATATTGAACTTTATCCATATGTCTGAAGCCAAATGTGGAACAGACAGGGCTACACTATCATGATGTGTCTCAGCAAGATTGGAGACAAACTGAATTTAAGCCAATTTTTCTAAATTGGGCTATTTGCCATTATAATAAATGGTTTATTTTATGGGTAGACATGTCACATCTTAGTTTTCAATACGCTTTGTATAACATTGGAATTACAATAGCTGCCATCCGTTAAAAAAGTCATTCAATGAATAAATATACAGGACTGACAGAGTTTTCAAGACTGTTTACACCTGTATTTAGCGCTGACCACTAATCGGGTCATTAGAGACTGATGTTAACTGTTTCCTCACCATTGATGAGTTATCTCGTCTTTTATGAGAAAGCACTTCCCCGCCAAAGACAAGTTTTTACGGCTTTCTGTGTTTTCACTGTTATAAGGTAGGGGGGCTATTATGCATGTTCTGAAAGAGTACTGAATCTCCTGATCAAAACACAAGCTAAGAAGATGCAGATACAAGCGATAGCATATGTAACCATATGCATATGTAAAATAACGTGATCAACATTGCATTAAAAGGCATATAAATCAAAACTGCCTAACGTTACTGAATGGAATTTTTTTGAAAATAATCAAAAAAGCTGGCGAGGAACAGCCAACTTTAAAAATTCAAATAAAAATGCTGGCGGGGAAAGAGTTAATAGCAGATATTAACAGGGCTACACTACCATTCAGTTCCTAACAGAGTTTGTTTTCCAACAGCAAGTCTCTGGACAAAATTAGAAAGATAATAAAAGATCATATATCTTGTTTTTAACAATTGTCCCCTGAGCTCTGTGATACTTCCAAAGGTTTCTCCTTGATTTATCCTTTATGGCTTTCGCTGTACTTTATTCATCACTTTACTCTTAATTTTTCTGTTATCAGTGTGCTGAGTGTTCTTTATGAGCTGAAGACTTACCGTCTATCGCTGAACTTTCTTCTTGACCTTGGCAGAGTTGAAGTTGATAGCATTGCTGCAGATTTGTGTTTTGGCCTGCATACAAATATGCATGTCTTAAAAATGTTTCATCATGAGATTTCCTTGCTTAAGATGAAGAAACATATGCCCAGCGTCCAAATATGCATACTTCCATAAAATAGGTGAAAAACAATATCCGAGCTGAGTAGTATGTCTGAATTCACAGTATTCATAAAATAGTTTGCGAAAAGTATCTGGTGGCCATACCACTTCTGGTGAGATTATGAAGTGTGCAACTAATCAACACTTCTAACAGAAAGACTCGGGAGAATAAATACTGTGACAATTATCCATTTATTAACAACCCAGCAAGCAATAAAGTACTTTGGCATAGGCCCCGTCCGTAGCTCGCAATCTGAGGGTCCGGACTCTGCATATCCTGCCTGAAGACGAAGGCAGAGGCGCAGCCGACCCCCCCGTGAGGTATGGAAGAGACCATCCTGGTGGTGGTGGGGTGGATGTAGGGAAGGATTTGACTTGGAGGTGGTGGGGAGGATGGCGGTGAATTGGAGCGTCAGCATCTGCGAACTCAGACATGAGTAGTTACCAATCTTTTATACCCAAGTATTAGAATGTGATTGGATAGATAAAAAAGTTGAAGTGACGTGACAATTAAGTCTTCCCGGCAGAACTTATGCTAAAAATTTCATTTTATTCCATCAGGCCATGGGAGATGACATTGACAATGACAACATGGCAAATATAGCACATTCGAATTTCTTTCAAACTACACGCATTCATGCTATATAAAACATACTTTTTTAACGGTCATGAAGCAAGTTTCAAACCAAATGTAGTGCATAATATATACAGTATGCGGCTTTGGGCACAGTAATATATTTACTGTATAATTGACATTTTCACTAATGCATTTTAGAACTGTCTTCTTTACCCATGAAGAACACTGCCTTAGAATTAGCCCAAAAAATAGGTTATACCATAATTATTTTGTGAACCTTTGGAACCGCCTTCACTTCGTGATTGTGCTTATATGATGCTCACTATGTTTTGGAACAGAGCTTGAATTGTTGGCTACATGGATATTAACTTCAGATATTGCATTTATTGTATCTTCAAAGTTCAAGGGAGGGGCTGTGGAAGTGTTATTATTTTCTTTGATCATCCCTGTCCTTTGCTTGACCAATCGCTGAGGCACAGCATCACTGTGAGATGAAATCATCTTGAGGAAGATCACACTAAGCTTTTTGAGTTGAACTCTTGAGTCGCAGTAAGTGATGTTTGCATTTAAGATGCCTGGGCTGTCAGAGGATGTGCAGTCATGCCAGCATAAGCATAAATCTGTTGTTAATGCTTGGCACAGAAAATGGGTTTTAATTTAAAAATTCAACAGCTTTACTTTACTGGCACTTTCTGCTTGAGTTTACTGGCCGTTCAGAATCTCCAGAAAATGTGTTATTTTTCAGATGGTAAAATACTTTTTTCCTATTCCAGCTTAAAGGGTTAGTTCACCCAAAAATGTAATTACTGTCATCAATTACTCACCCTCATGTCGTTCCAAACTCGTAAGACCTTCGTTCATCTTTGAAACACAAATTAGGATATTTTTGATGAAATCCAAGAGCTCTCAGGCCCCTCCGTAGACTGCAATTTAAAGGATTAGTTCACCCCAAAATGAAAATATCCTGATAATTTACTCACCCCCATCTCATCCAAGATGTTCATGTCTTTCTTTCTTCAGTCGAAAAGAAATTACGTTTTTTGAAGAAAACATTCCAGGATTCTTCATAATGGTTTTCAATTGCAATCAAAATGTTGAAGGTCAAAATCAATGCAGTTTCAAAGCGCTCGAAGGGCTTCAGAGACTCCAGAGACTTCAGAGACTCACTGCGTGATCCCAGACGAGGAATAGGGTCTTATCTAGCGAAACGATCATCATTTAAAAAATGAAATAAAAATGAATTTACTTTTTAACCTAAATTGCTCATCTTGCGCAGCTCTGCGAGATGCTAAGGATGAAATAATCACGTCGGAAAGATCACGCTAGACGTAGGCAGAAGTACCACCCCCGTGTTTACAAAGCGCTCATGTGAAGACTAATAGAGACAGAGCGTATTTAGGCCACGCCCACACAAGGGGGGGAAACAATCCAACGCTCTCCATTGACTTTGCATTGCGTGAGGCTGCCTCCTTGTCATTTCGGACTTATGACAAAAAACAGAACATGTCTAAAAGCTGATATGTGACAAGGTGTACCGCAAACAAGCTAAAAAACACAGAAATAAGTTTTTATAAGCTGTCGACCCAAAATACGAGCGTTTAAGGACACAAAAGGGGATAGAGGCAATAAAACGTGAAGCTTCAGCAGGAAGAATGGGTCAGTCAGTTTTGGGATCCTGACACTCAGTTTGCCTCAGTATGCCTATGTGTGCAGTAAACACTGACACTGTTAAGTCAAATATCCAAATGTCACTTTTATATATTATATTTCCTGTCTCTGATCACGTTCCCCTCCAGTGGGTGTAGTTCTCAGTGTAACGTGTCGCGCTCTGTCTCAATGGCCTGTATCCACTTTTGTGTTCTTATAAGCTCGTTTTTTGGGTCAACAGCTTATAAAAACTTCTGTTTTTTTAGTTCTGGGTTTTGTTTAGCTTGTTTGCTGTATACTTACTTTGTCACATATCAGCTTTTAGACATTGTTCTGTTTTTTGTTATAAGTCCGAAATTACAAGGAGGCAGCCTCACGCAATGCAAAGTCAATGGAGACGGTTGGTTTGTTTTCCCCCCGGTGGGCATGGTCTTCATATTATGACACGTCTATACAAACGGCCTTTACCAAAAACACTCAATTTGCAACTTCAAAATCGCCCGATATCGTTGTTTTACCTTTTTTTTTTTTTGCTATATGGGCGTTTGCATTAGTCTTCGCATGAGCGCTTGTAAACACGGGGGCGGTACTTCTGCCTATGTCTGGGGTGACCTTTCCTATGTGATTACGACATCCTTAGCACCTCACAGGGCTGTTTGCTCGACCAGTGGTAGGACAGTAGGATTTTTTGGCAAACCTGTTTGAAAACTAGTGATGTGAAAATGGCTCACTTGTCCATTAACTATAGCTGTTATTCACCACACTCACTCATTCTGACAGCATTATCAACAAACAATTAGGGCTGAAAATAAGACTTTGTGATGTTATTTCCTCTATCTGATTTCATCCATAGAGAAAAGATAATCTATTGAGCTTTTTTTTTTATCTGTTACAAGGAAAGCCTGAAGAATGGGTTGACTGCAGAGCAGCCGTATACATCTCAGCCAGATTTTCAGCTTAGTCCCGGATTATCAGCAACACTGGGCTTTTTCAGTAAATAATACTCAAGTAATCGCTGTTTGGACAGGTGGTGGGATATGAGAGAACAGAGCAATATTTTCTTTCTTTTTTTCTTCTTTTTTTCCCTTGGTCGGCGCCCTGATTTTTTTTCTTTTCTTTTTTGGATGTTAGTTTGCTATACTTATGCAGCTTTGTAAATGTATAATATTTCATTAAGTTAATATATAATTGGCAGTTGTCCCTGCTAACCAATTTCTTGCATTATCTTTCATATCTCTCATAGCGCTCATTGGTAACATATTCAATTAATTTCATCTTAAATGAATGTTGAAGTCCTGATCACTTACCACTCATCGAGGTTTATTTTTTACAATAATGATGGGCTGACTGGATGTTACATGTATGTTATGAATGTTATAGCTTACATAATTTACACATACCTCATGCATTTTTATGAATAAATCAGTTAGCAGTCAGGCCAGTTCTTCTAATGTTTTGCTTCTTAATTAGCTTTGGTTTCAAAACATGATACGTAAAAAATAAAACATCTGGCCATATGTTTTAAATCCTCTGTGACTGATACATAAGAACTTTCACATGCTCACTGGAATGAACTACAGGGTGCAGTCTGGAGAGGTTTGTGTATGTGTTCTTGTGAAGGTGTGAGCAGGGGGTGTTTGAAAGCTGTCCTCCAGATGCTTCTGTGTCTATGTTTTGTCAACCTTTTACAACTCTAAGCCATGACTCATTTTTTTTTTTTTTTTTACTGCATGGATGATGAACTTTAGGTCGGTTTGATTAATGACCATTTTAAAGCACTCTGTGGGGGGGACAGAGAATCTTGCTGTTTTAGATCTAAAAGAATGGATTGGCACACTGGAGGTGGTAGTTCAGAAGTGAGACTAAAAAGTAGAAGGGCACATAAACATACAGGGGTGGACAGTACGAGCAAATTCTCTCATTTTTAGTCAATTTATGTCAATTTAATGGTGTACATCAAGGCCATAACCATGTCTTATTGGTTTTATTGGTGTATTTTAAAGGATTAAAGGGATTTAAGGAAATGAAGAAAAAGAAATAAGAACGGTAAAAGTTCCAGTTCTAAAGTAAAATGTTTTGTAGTTTGTATTATTATTGTAGTTATGAAGTAAACTGTTTTTTTTTAAAGGGGTCATATCAGGGATGGAAATTAGCACCCGCCACCAGCCAAATGCGGGTGATTTTGTGTTGTAGCGGGTAAACTCGCTTCACCTACCGGCCACCGTGGCGGGTAAATAAAAATAGCATACTGTTTCACCTGGACGGCGGACACTTTTAGAGGAGGCACACCTTAAAAAAAAAAGTGGCGGTACATCGCAGGCGTTAAGAGGTCTGCAGAGAAAACATCTCAGGAGGAGCCAGTGGACAAAGAGTTTTATTTTTTAAAACGATGGAGACAACCAGACAATGGGGAGTCCCGCGATTGGTTAGTTTACGACGAGACAAATCTGACAATGTTCTGCTCGGTATATGTCGTCAACACGCTTCAGAAGATGCCAAAACTAATAGTTTCATTGTTGGGACTAAAAACCTAAAACTGGAAGCCATAAAAGACCACGAATCATCCAAACTGCCCTACTCATTTAATGAAATGTATATCAGTTCATGGTTTGTGTGTGTACAAGAGAAAAAGAGAAAATGTCAGTATTTCATTGAGACTTGAGTTTAAATAAACTGCTTAAGTATTGTAGAGCTTGTAGTATTAATTTTTACATGCAGTTACACATTGTCGGTTAAAAACAAGAAAGTGGCTGGTCGATTTTGAAATCCACCAGCCACAGTGGCCGGTGGACAAAAAAGTGAATTTCCATCCCTGGGTCATATGACGGTTCTAAAAAGAACATTCTTTTGTGTATTTGGTTTAATGCAATGTGCTTATGCGGTTTTAGGTTCAAAAGTCATTATTTTAGACATACTGTACATTATTGTTGCTTCTCTAAGCCCCTCCTTTCTGAAACGCGTCGATTTTTACAAAGCTCATCATTCTGAAAAGCCAGCGATCCAGTGCATGTGATTGGCCCGTGTGTGACAGAAATGTCACGCTCCTTATCATATTTGGAACATCAGCTCCCGAAGCAATATTGAAAGATGATAATGTTGGTCTTACCTTATCAGTTCGAGCTTAAATCTGATCCGGAAACTGCAGATGACCAAGCTGATAGATCAACTTTGCCAGCCCGACTGGACCAGAACGTATCAGATTGGTAAATTTGCATTTGTTATCGTAGAAACGATAAACAAGCGCCACTCTATACTGCTCAAAACTCGCGTTTGAACAGTTGGTAGCAAATTCTTAAAAAATTTAAAACATACTTACAGGCTGTGTCTGTGAGTCAGAAGAGCCAGACTGTACTTGCAAAGATGGAATTGCCCCACTTTTTAGAATCAGCCTTTGTGCTCTCCCAGGTGTTAGAAACAGTCCTCCAAAAAATGCGCAGCACACAGTCAAATATTTGGGTTGTACTGTTCTGGAACGGTGTTGTAAATAAAGCTTAACCACTGTTTTCTAATTGTCCCCTTTTTTGGGAGGCCAACGAAAAACACAACATCTCCACGACATGGTGGCAAGGGCGGCAACAATACTACAGCGAGAATAAAATTTACGCCTTCTTTCTTTGTGTATACATTTGGATGGTGTTATGAAACTATGCCCCCACATACTGATGTAGATTTGTGGGGGGCGTGTTTGAATTAAGCATTTTAGGAAGGTGGGGCTGAGCTTTAACTTTTACAACTCTTATAACTCTTATAAAAGAGCCTTACATTTTATCTCTTTGAGTTTGAGACTTTGAGCTTTGTAACTCTGCAGATCTTATACATGCACAAACAGCTACATAACACACTAAAGAGAAAGGAAAACAAGAAATCGCATCATATGGCCCCTTTAAATATGCACACATTCACTTTCATTTTGTCTGCCTAATATGTAAAAATGCAAAACGTTTCTGGTCACGTCAAATTCACTTATGATTTACATAATGTCATATTTTCAATTCAAAATGGTGAAATTTCATAAAAAACGTCAAGTAGTTTGCATCACTTGATGTTACAGTTGGTCGCTGAACGTTTTTAGCTACTTGCATATTACGACGCACTCTTTCACTGCTAAAGTGTCGCTTTGGAATTTACATTAAGAGTAAGCCATGCCTTCTTTGATTTGACTGGCCATCTCACTTATTCTGACATTTACTAGCACTGCTAGACTGCTGAGGCAGACCAACCTAAAAATATAACATTTTACTTTTGTCACCCTAGCAACGAACAGAGCGGTGTATAACATTTTGGCCATTTCTAATTATTCAGGAGGACTAGTCCCCCTTAATGTCTATGGTGGCTACGGCCCTGGTGTACATCAAAATATAGTTAATATAGGGATTTGCAGAAGATAAAACAATGTGTGTATAGTGTATAGTGACCCTGTAAAGATCTAGGGGTGGGCTGGGCAGTCTGACCGAAACATCACATTCGCAGTCATTTTATGTGAACGTAATGGTATACATCACAATATAGTTAATATAAGGAATTGCAGAAGACAAAACAAGCTATGCATAGTGGTTCATAAAGTTCAAACAGGAATTAATGGGACCTTGGCCAGGCTAATTATAGGCTTTTTGACTTTATCGCACATAACAAAGATAAAGAGGCTGGCTGCTGACAGTTAGAGATTTATAATGGTGCACTAATGGTGTCATGGCTATTATTCAAGGTCAGTCTTTTGGTCTGCTCTTCGTGATGGAGACCTGACTAATGCAGACAGCTTCCTCGGGGGCCTTGAACACTTGGTAATGATCTTGAATTGTTCATGTGATTTAGCAAATGGGTGAGAAAGTGTCATTTTTCCAGCAAAGAGTTTCAAGGACTGTAAAATAAATAAATAAAGTACTTGTCCATAGAGAAGTCTATATGAAGCAGCTTTGTTTGAGAGACTAGTGGTTGATATTATGTGAATTGATGAATTTGGTTAATTGAAATCTGTAGATTCATTAACTAATTCAGTTAGTTACAAACCATCGCTTTTTCAGATATCCTTCAGTAAGACGGCCATTTCACACTCTTTTTCAGTCTCTTTATTGAAGGGTAGACTGGTATCTGAATGAGACCCAGGGCTGGGATAATGAAGAACTGATTGTGTGTGAGAGACACAGAGGACCCTGAGAAAGACGCTCCTGAAAGGGAGACCGAACGAGAATAATAGTGACTTAAAAGTGGTCTTGAGATAACATTCACAATGTCAGTAGGCTTGCAGCAAGCAATAATTACCCACTGGGAATGGCAGACCTGTGCTTGTTCGACAGTGAACTCTTCAGTCAGCTCAAAGGACGGCCTTTGTGGGTGTGTGCGAACCTGAGAGGGTGGCCGTACACAGGGCCACCACACTCTGGGGTCCTGCCAATGTTCACTCCCCACTTTCAATCCAATCAGGATGTTGGATGAAATTACCAACCACAATGGCGGCAATGTGAGATCAACTTTCACCAATGGAATGGAATAGAACAGAATGAAAATGAATGGAAGTAAATGGCTAGGAATGGCACTTTGTATAATGGAATGAAATCGAATAGTGTGCAACACATTACGTGTAACAATAGAATGCAATGGCGGGAATGGAAGGAAATAAATGAGACGGGAAGGACTGGAAGATCCACTTGCACTGTAATGCACACAGAGCTTTCCCGATCCGTGGAATTTAGCCGTATTATGCTTAATTCCTTGAAATTAATTCCTATTCTGGTGTAATTAATGCACTCTGAGGGAGATGATTCAGTGAGAGTGAACGAGAAAGATAAACAGACTGCTGCTGTTTTAGGCTTTCCTCTGTCTTTTTTCCCCCTCCGTATGCGGTGTTTGCTTTATTAATGCATTCATTATGCACCCGGTAATCACCTGCTAATGGAGCAGGATCAAGTCCAAACCAAAACAACCAAAAACACTGAAAATAATTAACCCTGTTAACTGAATGTAATTTAGACTGAGTAAGAGCATTATTGGGAGGTTGTGGGTCACTTAAATTGGGGGCAGCACAAAACATTGAGTGATTTGATGATGTAAACTGTTCACAATGTCCTTAAGGGCATTTTTGCTTTTACAAATGTTACAGTAATTTGCATACATAAGCAAGAGTGCTTTTACTTGTTTTGCTGACTTGACACGAATACTGCTTTTATACAGATTCACTTTTGTTTGAAATATTGCCAAAAATAGGTTGCAAGACCCTATTTAGGGGGCATATCATTAATCTCGGCCTCCCTAAAGAGCTGCGATGTGATCTCTCTCAGGTTTACTGAAAGCAGTGGCTGTAGATATCTGAATCTTCACCTTACAAGTCGTTAATAAACGTTAAAGTTTTTTTTCTTTCTTTTTAGTCATTGGAGGAGTCCAATGCGCACCTAGCTGTCTCAGACGAGTGCTCCACACCTCTCATCTGAATTCTATCCATTCCAGTGAAATCAAAAAATGCAATCAACAGGTTTGGGCACCATTTAGAATTGAGCATTGAAATTTTACGTAATTCATATAATTGAATTCATTAGGGATGCACTGAAATTAAAATTCTTGGCCAAAGCTGAATAATAATAAAACACTTGGCCGAAGCCGAATACCGAACGTAGTTTTTCTATTTATTTATTTTTTCATTTATTTTGCCATTTTTTTCAACATTGCATAAATTAGCATTTTTACTTTTTTGCCTTGTTTGAAAATAAAATACTTTTTTTTTTTTTTTTTTTACAAAACCACAATTTAAAAATATTTATTTAACACTGAACATTTTTAGCATTCCAGAAGGCATTATACAAACAAAGCACAATATAACAACCACAAAAAAAAAAAGTAAAATAAAAATATTTTTAGTTGGCCATCTTATCTTATCTTTGGCCTATTATATCTACAGGTATCAATCAAATCATAATCAAATTTTGTTTGTTTGTTCATGAGAGGTTATGCAAGCCTATGTATAGTATATGTATATGTTATGTATAGCTCAGCACTGAATAAAAACTCTGGTGGTTTGAGCAGTAAGTGGAGTCTGACTAACTTAAACTATAATGGCCATTGCGTACAAGAGATAACTATGTCACCGCTGCAGAAACACGTTGTGAATGGGTACATTTGACATTCTACAGACACAAATATGCACTGGAGCATTTGCCAATATATTATTACAGTCTCAACTGAGGGTGCTCTTGTTTGCATTTGAGGGCGCTTAGACAATTCATCAGAACAGTGTCTGCAAACTGCCATTTCTGCGTCTTTCTCTGACACTTTAAAGCCTTCTTTAAGCCTGGTTTATACCTGGTGCGCGCGACAAAAATGACGTCATCGCAGAGTGCCAAGCGGACGAGGCATGCGCGCAGTCAGCGGAGGCTCGCGCTGCGGAGCCAGACGAAAGTATAAACAAGGCGATATGCTTCCACACTTCCGACATCTGCTGCATTGCTGCATTTAGAAGACCTGGTCGCTATATTTGATCGCGTCATCAAAAACCTCATTGTTCGGTAAAATTTATTCGGTCTTTTCACTTATTCGGCCGAACACCGAAAGTGCAATTTTTGCTATTTTCGGACTAATAATTTCGGTTGCCGAATATTCAGTGCATCCCTAGAATTCAGTAAATTCTTCCTGTCATTCAAATTCTGCTGTGGAGTGTGGCCAATTGAATTGAAAGGGAACTAATTCTTGAGGTCGGAATTTTGCCAACCCTGCCAACCAAATACACCACTGTTAATGAAGAACTTCTCACACTTAAGTCAAGATATACCTTTCAAAAGTTTGGGTTCTGTAAGATTTTAAAAATGTTTTGAAATATCACTGTGGCGAGGTTGACGAGCGAGAGACATGGGAGGAGCGAGCGAGATCGGTGTGCATGATTGAGAATGAGCATCACCTGTGAGGCACACCGGTCTCGAGTCCTCTCATGAGGGAGCACGGAGGCATATATGGACAAGCGACACCAGTGAAGGACTCGAGACCCGGTGTGCCTCGCAGGTGACGCTCATTCTCAATCATGCACACCGATCTCGCTCGCTCCTCCCATGTCTCTCGCTCGTCAACCACACCACAATCACAATGCTGCATTTATTTGTTCAAAAATACAGTAAAAACTGTAATTGTGAAATATTATTTCAATTTAAAATAGCTTTTTTTAAATTTGAGTGTATATTTTAGTCCGTCCTATGATGACAGCTGGATTTTTTATTAGCCATTACTTCAGTCTTCTTCAGTGTCACACGATCCTCCAAAAATCATTCTAATATGCTGATTTGGCGCTCAAGAAAAAATTCTTATTATTTTCAATGTTTAAAACTTGGGCTGCTTAATATTTTTGTGGAAACTTTTTTAGGATGCTTTGACAAGTTCAAAAGAACAGCATTTAATTCAAGTTTTGTATGATTTTAAATGTCTTAACTGTCACTTTTGACCAATTTCATCCTAGCTGAATAAACGTATTCATTTCTTTTAAAAATGCGAACAACGCAAACTCTTTTTTGGCGTTAATCTACTGTCAGGATTTACTTTCATGCAGTGAAAAATGATCGCTGAAAAGGTTAACAGTTATTTTTGCGGCAGACCTTGTTGCATATGCACTTGTTGGAGTTTCCCTTTCAGATGCAAAATTTATGGGAGGAGAGCATTTAAATGAATCATGCAAGGTGATTTACTAAGGTTTACGCTTGTCAATTTCGCTATTATCTAGCTCCCAAAAAAACATGTTAATCATGTTAAACTTTTGAATGGTACTTCAAAGCCACAACAGCTTATCCTTAGGTTGACGGCTTAAGCCCCCCAAATGTGCCCTTGCCATTAACAGTCCTTATTCATAAATAAGGGCTACATTAAGATTCAAGGTAAAAAATAAACTCATCCTGCACAGCTCATCCTGCAGTCGGCATTTGTTTCATCCCATGTCACCATATTCAAATAACAGTCAGTAGCACTCTGTTTAGCAGCATTTACACAGTGTTTTTTAAACAGGATTTTAGATTTACTCAATTGAGACTACAAAAAATGTAAACCTCTGTGGTGGCAGTGTGTCTGAGGTCTAATGAGTCTACACTGGTATGAGGCATTTCTCATATCTCCGTAGAATGCGTTTACTTTGGACATCATCAAGCACTTTGCTCCTGCCAAAGAGGAGAGCTTAAACAATGCTGTCAGGCACATTAGGAATGTCAACATCTATTCCTGCATGTCAGGTGGGGGGTCTGGCTTTTAGTGACGTAATGGGTACGAACAATCGTGATTATTCTGTTGTCAAGAGGAATCGTATCATTTCACCATTGTTGAATAAACCTGCTGAATAAACACAGCAAGGATAATAAGCCAAAGTGGCCAAAATGGGCTGATCTGACAACTTGACTTCATGGTTATAAATCCCATTTAGATCAGTGTTATTAGATCAGAGTTGAACTTATATTAGACATCTGAGGTTGTGTTATGTATAAATACATTTCTTCAGCTGAATATTTTATATAAAAGCATTTTAGCAACAGCAAGCTTTCTGCCACATCTCTCAAAGGAACCCGCAGTCATTTCTTTCTCATGCAGGCACCTTTCTTCTCCTTCGCCCCTCCCGTTTGTGTTCTTCCGTTCTTCTTGTAGTTCACCCTACTTCTGCAATTTATCTTCCGCCCACTCTCTCAAGACTCACCAGCTCTTTGTCTTGTTCTCGCTCTCTTTCGTAGACTCTTTTTTTCTTGCTCTCTCAGCTCATTTTTTATTCATATTCAGAATGGTTTCTGAAAGGAAGAACGGAAACTTCAGTGCTGCATGCAGGCGCTCAGCAACAAGGACATTTGCAGCGCATACCCACTCACAGGCGCTGACAGACGTCTTTTTGTGTGCATGTACGCAAAGCCACATAGCCTTCGAGCACTTTTTTTCCCTTTTTTTTTTGGTCTATGCCTCTTCATCAATTGCATTAAAGGGATAATTGATGAAAAAATAATTATATCTCCCTCGTGTCATTTCAAACCTGTTTGATGGCCTTTCCTGTTGTGGAATACAAAAAGGGAAATTGCTGACTCTTTCCTATGCAGTTAAAATGAATCGGGTGCTTTCAAGCTTCAGAATAGGTTGAAAAAGCATCATAAAAGCACCTTAGAAGTGTATTATACGTATTCAGTTACTTCTGAAGTCATTATATAGCATAGTGTGAGAAACAGACCAATATGTCACGCAATAGATGAATGATAATCTCTCCCACTAAGACCAGATCGTTGAGTCGACGATCATTCCAGGGGTATCACTAGAACCTTTTTACTGAAATACTGCTATACCCTGGTAATATTTTAATAATCATGTCATGTGTTTTCTATCAGCCGTTTAATGATGCCAGATTGCGAATGAATCAAGCTTTTGACCTAAGGTAAGAAAAAAGGTCTGATTCAGATTTATTCAAACAGTTATTGCCATTTCACACCATAATAGTGACAGGATATTTTATTATAAAGATAACAAAAACAGCACTGAAGATGGATATTTACCTACAATCCATTGTAGGAAACAGATCTTGCAAATTATTACATGTGAAGCTTGACAATGACTCAGTAAGTACTGATGATGAAAGTCTAGAAATTGCTTGTTCAGTCTGATTTGTGAATCAGATCAATAGGTTCATTGAAAAGATCAGACTCAAAAGAATAATTTGTTCATGAATTGGAGATTGTTTCTTCTCTCAGTTGTTAAGGAGAGGTAGAGTAATGCCATTCGATTTTCAGTGAACAGTGACACACAAAACTATTATATCTTTATAGTTATTTTGTGTCCTTTTGAAGTTTGACAGCTTCAGTTCCTGTTCATTGTATCTGCATGAAAAAAAGACCAGTTCATTCCTTTCAGAATTTCTCCTTTTGTGTTTCACAAAAAAAGGAACGACATGAAGGTGAGGAAATGATGAGAGAATCTTCACTTTTGGGTGTACCCAATAGCATCGAAAGACTCAAATGATAAAAGCCTTCTTTATTTGTTTCTTGGTTCTCTGTCTCTAAACTCTGGAAGGATTTGAGTGTTCTCCTGACTCACATCAAGAGCCAAATTGTGTGTTCTTCCTGCTGTTCTCTAATGAGACTATCCCAAGAGCTGTAGCTGAAATGAAGGGTATTACACTTATACTCATCTTTTTTCTCCTCATCTTTTTTCTCCTCTTCTCTTCTCTTCAACGGACACGGAAATAATTTGGGTGGGAGGTGAGAAAATATAAATAATTACTAATATAGCACGATTTTGTGTAAAAAATTTAGATGCATATGAAATGATCACTTCAGCCATTGGTGTACCAATATCGTATTTTCTCAAATTAATGAAATCATACATATTTTGGCTATCTTCATAATTTGCTTGAGGGGGAGATTTAGTTATTTTACAGGGTTAAGTCTGGTTTTCTCTCAACCTGTTGCAATGAGTCAGTCTAGACTAAGAGGCTTTAGGAGTAAAAGACAGACAGGATTATTGTGTCTCGCTGTCAGTTTACTGTAAAGTTTAGATGTCACATTTGACTGCTTTGTGTCTTATGCTCATTTAGAATACAGTATCATTTAACTTTAAGCATATAATTATGTTTTTTCGACTAATAAACCAATTACATAAATGTACAAATTATTTGCATGCTTATTAGTTGTTATCAGACTTAATGTTATATACACACACACACACACATGTTTGTTTTTGTGAAATGTGAGGACATTCCATAGGCGTAATGGTTTTTATACCATACAAACCGTATTTTCTATCCCCTTACACTGCCCCTGCCCCTAAACCTAGCCCTCACAGGAGACTGTGCAGTTCACTTTCTGTGAAAAAAAACTTGTTCTGTGTGATTTATAAGCATTTTGAAAAGTGAGGACATGGGGAACGTCCTCATATTTCACCCTCTTTTTGTAATACCTATGTCATACCCATGTCATTATACACATTTGTGTCCTGATATTTCACGAAAACATGCCCACACACACACACACACTAATATATATATATATATATATATATATATATATATATATATATATATATATATATATATATATATATATATATATATATATATATATATATATATATATATATATATATATATATATATATATATATATATATATATATATATATATATATATATATATATATATATATTAGTGCTGGGAATCGATAAAAAAACAACAACTAATTAATCAAAAAAATTCTGTAATTAATCGCGATTAATCACAAGTTTTTAATATTTTTATATTGTAATAATTTCAGTTACTCTCCAAATTAATGTAGAAACAATTTAGAGACAGCATATTTTAAATATGTGTTGTAATGGCATCTTTTTATGAATGAAGGCCAGTATCACTGATGTCTCTATGAAACATTAACAACGTTACATTACAGTATAACTGAAAGCTCCCAATTTCATTTATTAGGCTTTAAAAAAACAACTTTTAATTTAAGTGAACTTAAAACAATCTTTACATAAACCCATTATAATAAATGTTATTTTACCTGTAGCATTCCCTGTTAGACATATACAGAAATGTAATAGTTATCAAACACCTTTCTTAACTGCATAAATAATAAATTAAATATAGATTAATCATCATTAAAGCTACAATTTTCTCTGTTCCTGTTGTTCTTTGATGAACATTAATGACAGGCGAACATGACGAACATGACGTGGATCTGATGCGCTGTCCCGCGCATTTCATTTCCTCACAACTCTTTAAGTTAATTTAAGACGTTATTTAACTAATTTAAGACTCCTAATATGAGAATACTCAAAATTCTCTGTGTTGTTGATATTGTTTGTTCAAGAGCAAAAGAGAACTCGATGTGAGCAGGAGACTGACGTCTGTCTGTGCGTCGAGTGTGTGTGTGTGTGTGTGTCAGAGTGTCCCTCGATTAGCTGACATGAGACGCAGCCACACAGACAGGATAGTGACATACAGCGCGTTCTCTTGTGTCTTGTCGCGCTTGGAAGCATTTACATGAATAGAAGCGTGATCATGGTTAATGGTTATAAAAACGGACGCTGTGTTATTTGCGTTAAATATTTTAATGCATTAAGCTGAAAAAATGAATCGCCCGCGATTAATTTGCCCAGCCCTAATATATATATATATATATATATATATACAGTGTGTATATATATATATATATACAGTGTGTATATATATATATATATATATATATATATATATATATACAGTGTGTGTATATATATATATATATATATATATATATATATATATATATATATATATATATATATATATATATATATATATATATATATGTGTTATATGCATTTAAAAAACATTTAAAGATAAATATACATATATTATTATATGCCTATAAAATACTTTTTAATCTGAATCATGCCAAGAGCTTTTACTATACCTGTACTCTTTCAGTGACTTGTTTTATTTTATTTTCTGTATTAAAATGTTATGTATGGTTGATATTTATTTTATTTTCTGTATTTTATTTTCTGTATGGGTGATATGATAATATATTATAGAATGTTTTTTTTTTTTTCCAGTGGACTGGTTTGAAGTAATTTCAAACTTAATTGAACTGAGTTGAACAAACTGAGATTTGTACATTGATTTGTTTTTGTATAGCAGAAGAGTCATACACTGTAAAAAATATATTTTCATGATTTATCACAATTTTTTTCTTTTGTCAAATCAACGTAGGTAATTAATGTGGTTCAGATAACATAATATTTTGAGTTTCTGTGTAAAACAAATCTCCTTTGTTGCATTAACTAAAATATTTTATTTTAATTAACTTAATTTAACTTAATTTAATTAAACCAACAATATTTTTTTTTACAGTGCTGGATTGCACTGGCGCTATGCTGTGAATTGATCTGTATCAAGGCAGAAGGTTCTTGGCTCTGATCTGGTGGTCTGTGTGGGTGGAGGTTTGACTGACTTTTAACTTTTAATTTAAGTGAACTTAAAACAATCTTTACATAAACCCATTATAATAAATGTTATTTTACCTGTAGCATTCCCTGTTAGACATATACAGAAATGTAATAGTTATCAAACACCTTTCTTAACTGCATAAATAATAAATTAAATATAGATTAATCATCATTAAAGCTACAATTTTCTCTGTTCCTGTTGTTCTTTGATGAACATTAATGACAGGCGAACATGACGAACATGACGTGGATCTGATGCGCTGTCCCGCGCATTTCATTTCCTCACAACTCTTTAAGTTAATTTAAGACGTTATTTAACTAATTTAAGACTCCTAATATGAGAATACTCAAAATTCTCTGTGTTGTTGTTATTGTTTGTTCAAGAGCAAAAGAGAACTCGATGTGAGCAGGAGACTGACGTCTGTCTGTGCGTCGAGTGTGTGTGTGTGTGTGTGTCAGAGTGTCCCTCGATTAGCTGACATGAGACGCAGCCACACAGACAGGATAGTGACATACAGCGCGTTCTCTTGTGTCTTGTCGCGCTTGGAAGCATTTACATGAATAGAAGCGTGATCATGGTTAATGGTTATAAAAACGGACGCTGTGTTATTTGCGTTAAATATTTTAATGCATTAAGCTGAAAAAATGAATCGCCCGCGATTAATTTGCCCAGCCCTAATATATATATATATATATATATATACAGTGTGTATATATATATATACAGTGTGTATATATATATATATATATATATATATATATATATATATATATATATATATATATATATATATATATATATACATACAGTGTGTATATATATATATATATATATATATATATATATACAGTGTGTATATATATATATATATATATATGTGTTATATGCATTTAAAAAACATTTAAAGATAAATATACATATATTATTATATGCCTATAAAATACTTTTTAATCTGAATCATGCCAAGAGCTTTTACTATACCTGTACTCTTTCAGTGACTTGTTTTATTTTATTTTCTGTATTAAAATGTTATGTATGGTTGATATTTATTTTATTTTCTGTATTTTATTTTCTGTATGGGTGATATGATAATATATTATAGAATGTTTTTTTTTTTTTCCAGTGGACTGGTTTGAAGTAATTTCAAACTTAATTGAACTGAGTTGAACAAACTGAGATTTGTACATTGATTTGTTTTTGTATAGCAGAAGAGTCATACACTGTAAAAAATATATTTTCATGATTTATCACAATTTTTTTCTTTTGTCAAATCAACGTAGGTAATTAATGTGGTTCAGATAACATAATATTTTGAGTTTCTGTGTAAAACAAATCTCCTTTGTTGCATTAACTAAAATATTTTATTTTAATTAACTTAATTTAACTTAATTTAATTAAACCAACAATATTTTTTTTTACAGTGCTGGATTGCACTGGCGCTATGCTGTGAATTGATCTGTATCAAGGCAGAAGGTTCTTGGCTCTGATCTGGTGGTCTGTGTGGGTGGAGGTTTGACTGACATTTGTCAGATAACAAAATCCATCCTCTGGCCTGGCTCAAATATAAAACTAATCACTGGCCTGTTGCTCCCTCTCCCTCTCCCTCTCCCTCTCCCTCTCCCTCTCCCTCTCCCTCTCCCTCTCCCTCTCCCTCTCCCTCTCCCTCTCCCTCTCCCTCTCCCTCTCCCTCTCCCTCTCCCTCTCCCTCTCCCTCTCCCTCTCCCTCTCCCTCTCCCTCTCCTCCTCTCCCTCTCCTCCTCTCCCTCTCCCTCTCCCTCTCCCTCTCCCTCTCCCTCTCCCTCTCCCTCTCCCTCTCCCTCTCCCTCTCCCTCTCCCTCTCCCTCTCCTCCTCCCTCTCCCTCTCCCTCTCCCTCTCCCTCTCCCTCTCCCTCTCCCTCTCCCTCTCCCTCTCCCTCTCCCTCTCCCTCTCCCTCTCCCTCTCCCTCTCCCTCTCCCTCTCCCTCTCCCTCTCCCTCTCCCTCTCCCTCTCCCTCTCCCTCTCCCTCTCCCTCTCCCTCTCCGGCTCAGATATGCAGAGGTCAGTGTGTGGCAGAAGTCCTGTTGATGGGCATGCTTGTGTGTTTGTATTGTGTGCTTTTAATTTGTGCTATTACTGTGTACCAAGGATGTATTATTCCAATATTATAAGCATATGAAGTCCAGATTACACCCAAATTAGCTTTTTTGAACCTATTAAAAAATGAATACGGTAATTTTGTATGTAGTTTGTATGAGTTGTAAAGAATGGGAAATCACTGGGGTTTGGAACCAACGTCCAGGAAGGGAGAGCCACACTCCTCTGAGGAAAAATCAGTGAAGCGTTTTTCCGGCTTGGCTATAGTGTGGAAAAACAGACTGTTCCTCTAAGTTAATTAATGACGCTGTTGGCCGAAGGTGACACAGGAAACACTGCCGTAGCAAACTCTGCTGTGAGTGTGTGCGTGCTTGAGTTGCCTTATTCAGCTTATCTCTTGATATACATATTTAGTACATTGATTCAGCTTGCATCAATCTCTGTAATAAAAACAATTTTTGTTCTAGGAGTTAAATGCGTTGTATGACTGATATGAATAGCAGTAATAAGTATTGGTTAAAAAAAACATTCCTCTGGGCAGTTGTCGTAAAATGTTTAAGGCAGCAATACTTTAAAATAAGGATTCATTTGGTTAAAATTTGTTAACTACATTAGTTACAATGAATTAACAATCAACAATACTTCTACAGTATTTAAACAATGAATAATACATTGGCTACACTTTACAACAAGGTCTCATTTGTTAACATTAGCAAATTAATTAACTAACACTGAGCAAAAATTTCTTACAGCATTTATTAACTTTTATTCATGTAAATATTCATGTTCATGTTAATTCACAGTGCATTACTAATGTTAACAGATACAACTATTTAACACTAGCGTATGTTGATATTTACAGTTACTAAGATTAATACATTCTGTAGAAGTGTATAATTGTTAATTCATGTTAACTAATGTAGTTAACTAATGGTGACATATGAAGCATTATTATTATTAAGTGTTACCAATATGTTTTTAATATCAAATATTGCATCTGTTAACATTACTTAATGCACAATGAGCAAAACATTTATTTTTATTAACTACAATTAACAAAACATAACATTTCTTATTGTTAGTTCATATTAGCTAATGTATTTGCTAATGTTACCAAATGAGACCTTATTGTAAAGTGTTACCTTTAAGTCCAGTCCATGCTTATGTGAGGCTTCATTGGACAATGAGAATAACAGCAAAACATCTAATCAGTTCAATGGCCCAAACCACTGTGCTGCTCACTATCTTAATTGGAATAGCATGAGAGTTTCAGGTCAGTTATTTTTGAAATACAGCTATTACTTGGGTGCATAGCAATCATGCTATAGGTCAGATATTTCTATATTTATTCACTAACTTTTCTGTCTGCAGGGGTCTAAGATGAAGGCCACAAAGAAATGCATCAAAAGCTCTATTTGCTAGGCCTTTTAGATAGATAAAGTTCACCTTGCATGACGCATACAGTATCATATAAACTACTATTCAAAAATGTGGGGTCGGTAAGATTAAAAAAATGTTTTTAAGAGAAGTCTCCTATGCTTACCAAGGCTGCAGTTGTTTGCTCATGTACAGCAAAAACAGTTACATTGTAAAATATTATTACAATTTAAAATAACTTTTTTTATTTTATTATATTTTAAAATTAAATGTATTAATGATCGTCTCGGTTACGTATGTAACCCTCGTTCCCTGAGGAGGGAACGGAGACGTACGCTAGTGACTAACGAATGGGGGTTTCGCCTAGAAGCCAATTACCTTCGAGGTGTTTAACAGCACCCAATGGCGTGCCAATGCCATGGGCATGCGGAATTTGTATGCGTAACTCCGCCCCACCTCGTGGGTATATAAGGAAGTACGCTAGCAACATCGCATTATGTATCTGCTGCGGAGCCAAGATCTGAACTCCGCGTTCCAGCAGCACAGCTGATGTGGCAGAGGAACGTACGTCTCCGTTCCCTCCTCAGGGAACGAGGGTTACATACGTAACCGAGACGTTCCCTTTCGTTCAGTCACTACGACGTACGTTAGTGACTAACGAATGGGGGTTCCAATATAACCGCGCCACTCAGCTGTCATCCAGTGCCCTGCGAAAGTGTGAGATCCCGCCACTTAAGGCCGTAGGACTCCCACTTATCACAGGATTACCAAGGTACACTGGGAAGCATATCCCAGTGAGGGAATGCCAATGATGCCTACCCGTGGGGAGGACTTAGAGAGTACACATATGACCCGCTGTGGGCTGCATATGGGAAACTCTAGGGTACCAGCCGAAGGTGGATTTTTAACCCTAGGGGTGGCAGGGGCTTGCCAAGGGAAAGACACCTGCTCACTGAGGAGGCTTACAGTGGAAATACTCATGTGGGGGTCGCCGGAGGGGAACCATGCACACGGGGCACCTGGCCGGACATGAGGGTCTGGGCTCGAAAGGGCAGACTGAACTGATGTCGGCGTCGACAGTGCTGGAGGAGCTCAGGGCTCTCGTGGAGCTCATCTGAGGAGAATATCGCACGTATCCAGTCCGTGGAGTGGAGTGGCGAGCAAGCGAAGACACCAGAGCCTGGTCCATTACCGGCCCCTCGGGGGGGCGAGTACATAGTCGGACACTGGCTCCACTCGGAGATTGTAGAATCTGGCGAATGTGTTAGGTGTCGCCCAGCCTGCAGCTCTGCAGATGTCTGTTAGCGAGGCGCCATGCGCTAGAGCCCAAGAGGAGGCCACACTCCGGGTGGAGTGTGCCCTCACACCAAGGGGACATGGTCGACCTTGCTGCTGGTAAGCCAAAACAATGGTGTCCACTATCCAGTGCGACAACCTCTGCTTTGAGAGAGCTCTTCCCTTCCGCTCTCCACCATAACAGACAAAGAGCTGGTCTTAGGTCCTAAAACACTGCGTCATGTCTACGTAAGCGCGGAGAGCGCGTACTGGATAGAGCAATGCCAAGGCTGGGTCTGCCTCCTCCAAAGGCAGCGCTTGCAGGTTCACTACCTGATCTCTGAAGGGAGTGGTAGGAACCTTGGGCACATATCCAGGCCGGGGTCTCAGGATCACGTGAGAGTTAGCCGGCCCGAATTCTAGGTCTGGCCGTGCCAATACGGGGCGACCAACATGACCTGCTCCTTGTCCTCCCTGATCTTGCACAATACTCGTGCGAGAAGGCTCACTGGGGGAAACGCATATAAGCGTAGGCCCTGGGGCCAGCTGTGCGCCAGTGCATCCGTGCCGAATGTGCCCTCGGTCAGGGAATAGTACAGGCTGCAGTGGGAAGAGTCGTGGGAGGCAAACAGATCTACCTATACGTCGCCGAACTGTTCCCAAATCAGCTGGACCGTCTGGGGATGGAGTCTCCATTCTCCAGGAAGTGGCTGAATCCGTGAGAGCTCGTCGGCTGCACGGTTCAGTTCTCCCGGGATGTGGATAGCACGAAGGGACCTCAGGTGCTTCTGACTCCATAGGACGAGATGGCGGGCGATTTGAGACATACGACGGGAGCGTAGACCGCCCTGGTGGTTGATGTACGCTACAGTGGCCGTGTTGTCTGTCTGGACAAGTACGTGTTGACCCCTCAGCAACGCTCGGAAGCGGTGCAGGGCGAACCGTACTGCCAGCAACTCGAGGCAATTGACATGCAGAAGGCCCTGGGGTTCTGTCCAGGAGCCCGCGGCTGCTTATCCATTGCACATGGCACCCCAGCCTGTGGTGGAGGCATCTGTTGATACAACAATATGCCTGGAAACTCGTTCTAAGGACACACCGGTCCGTAGAAAGCTGAGGTTCGACCACGGAGTGAGTGTCTGTAAGCAGGCCCGGGTTACTTGGACCCGGAGTGTGCCAGACCGCCATGCCCATCTCGGGACTCGATCGCGTAGCCAGGGCTGAAGCGGTCTCATATGTAGCAATCCGAGCAGCGTCACCGCGGCTGCAGATGCCATATGCCCCAGGAGCCTCTGAAAATGTTTCAGTGGAACCGCACTCTTGCTCTCGATTTGACGGAGGCAAGTCAGCAGAGACTGCGCGCACTCGCTCGTAAGCTGCGCGCACATGGTGACCGAGTCGATCTCCATACCGAGAAAAGAGATCCTCTGCACGGGGCAAAGTTTGCTCTTCTCCCAGTTGACCCGAAGGCCCAGACGGGCTAAGTGGTGGAGAACCAGATCTCTGTGTTCGCAAACCTGCTCTCGAGAGTGACTCATTATGAGCCAGTCATCGAGGTAGTTCAGGATGCGAACCCCATGCTGCCGGAGGGGCGCAAGGGCTGCCTTGGCAATCTTCGTAAAGACGCGAGGGGACAGAGATAGCCCGAATGGGAGGACCGCGTACTGGTATGCCCACCCCTCGAAAGCAAACCGTAGGAACGGTCTGTGTCGAGGTAGGATGGAGACATGAAAGTAGGCGTCCTTTCGGTCGATCGCTGCAAACCAATCGCCGGGACGAACGCATCCGAAAAGGCGTTTCGCTGTCAACATCTTGAACGGAAGCCTGTGTAGGTAACGGTTCAAGATGCGCAGGTCCAGGATTGGTCTTAACCCACTGGTCTTTTTGGGTACAATGAATTAGGGGCTGTAGAACCCGGACTTCATCTTGGCTGGAGGGACAGGCTCGATCGCACCCTTCGCCAGTAGTGTGGCAACCTCCGCTCGCATGACAGGGGCATTGGCCCCGACCATAGTAAAGCGGACTCCCCGGAAGCAGGGAGGAGCCTGCGCGAACTGAATCGCGTAGCCGCGCCTGATTGTCTTCGCGACCCAGCGGGACAGCCCTGGAATCTGAAGCCAGGCTCCCAGGAACTGCACTAGCGGGGTCATTCGGACTACAGACGTACCCGGTGTGGGGCAGCGATGCAGCGTTACCGACCCGGACAAGGGAGGCTGTTGGGCGTCCCGGTGTGGGGGTGCGGTTAACGGCTGCGGGGCGCTGTGCGACCTCAGGGGACTGGGACGCCTTCCTACGGCTTCCGACCCGGCCCGGCCCGGGTGATGGCTGCTGCTTGGACCGGGCGGGAGAGGCGGGAGCCTTACAGAGGTGTCAAAAGTATTCACATTCATTACTCAAGTAGAAGTATAGATACTAGGGTTTAAAAAGACTTCTGTAGAAGTTGAAGTATCAACTCGTTTTACTCAAGTAAAAGTGTAAAAGTACTGGTTTCAAAACTACTTAAAGTATAAAAGTAAAAGTAATGTAAGGGGAAAAAATGCCATTAAAGGGATAGTTCACCCAAAAATGAAAATTCTGTCATCATTTACTCACCCTCAAGTTGTTCCAAACCTGTATGAGTTTCTTTTTTCTGAAGATATTTAGAAGAATGTTTGTAACCAAGCAGATATAGCAACCATTGACTTCCATAGTAGGGGAAAATGCTATAGCAGTCAATGGTTGCATATAATCTGCTTGGTTACAAACATTCTTCTAAATATCTTCAGAACAAAGAAACTCATACCGGTTGGAACAACTTGAGGGTGAGTAAATTATGACAGAATTTTCATTTTTGGGTGAAGTATCCCTTTAAGGACAAAAGATTAGGCCACGCCACAGGGAATACCCCACCTCCTCAAAAAACATTTTTCTAAAGGCCATAATGACTGTAATGTTATATGAAAAAGTTAATGTTGAAAATTTTTAGATGCACTATGCGTTTCAGCCGCATATATTCCCATTGAAAATGAACGCATTTTAGGACAATGCAAATACATTAAAGAACCATATGTGTACTACTGAGCATTAACATGTTTCATGGAGCGGAAGATTTGATGACTAGTTGCCTATAAATATTGTAAAGGTGCAAAAAGTCAAAATGTTGATGTTATCAATAACCATTATTTGAATGTGTGATCAGTGTTGCCAGATTGGGTCGACAATTTCCAGCCCAAAAACTCACCAAATGAACATTTATATTAAAAAAAACGGTTATTGATAACATGCCTCTGAATTTTGACTTTTTGCACCTTTACAATACTTATAGGCAACTAAGTTAGTCACTCCAAGAAAAAAAAAAAAAACTTTAATTGTCAAAATAATGTGATATTTTATTGCCATACCAATCAAGGTTGATAAGTAAGTTACCATTTTATCTCCTTAAAACATAACATTGATGAAAAAAACCTATTTCCCAGTAAAACGGATCAAATATTACTATATAGTATATGTCCTGGTAGAAACTGTCAAAACGGCAATCCCTCAGAAAAACACATGCATCATTTTCAATGTCAACAGTAAGAAGCCAATTTATGTGCAAAAAGTGCCCAATAGGCCTATAGAGATTGGAAAAAGCAATGTAATTAACAGGTATTTCACATGTCAATGCACACACCACTGCCAAAATGCGTAATTCATTGATACTGTACAATAATCTGCCAACAAAAAATAACAACAATGCGCTTACCTTTGTGTTGCACTTTGCTTTGACAAAACTACAGCATGTCTTTCGTGAAGTACACGGATCATGCACTTAGCACAGTCAGAACAGATTAATCGTTGATTTTAAGTTAACATCTTTCACTTTCAGCAGATGTCGGGGTTGCTAGTTGCAGACGTCCTAAGTGTGTATATGAGGATGGACCGGAGTCACGGTTATATTTATAAAGAGTCTTCGAGTCACAGGTGTAATTCACGTTTGAGAGTTGAGTCACTCTCCCACTCTTTACTGTAGAAACAACTTACTGTATATTTATGCCACTGTCATAGCGATCACTGGAATATACAGCTACGAGTTATCGCGCTAAAAACCCAGCTAAAGTCATGAATGAGCACATCTGCCTGCTGATCGCTGATTGGCTGAAAGTGCATGCTCGTCGGCGAGAACCCGCCCTTACTGGCAAAATGGTGTGTGATTTTTGCAGGTGCAGGCGTGATTGATCGCGTACAACCCAATAGGGTGTCGGAATGGTTTGTGTTTATCCTTCTCATCCAACCACAATCAAATTCACTCTATCCAGATGGCGCGATTAATTTGGATAGTTTTTTTCCTGACGATAAGCTGGAATGAAAACATGCCGAAATGGAATAGGAGTAACGAGGCTATTATTAAAATGTAAGGAGTAGAAAGTACAGATAATTGCTTGAAAATGTAAGGAGTAGAAGTAAAAAGTAGGCTGAAAAAGAATTACTCCAGTAAAGTATAGATACCCAAAATTTCTACTTAAGTAAGGTAACAAAGTATTTGTACTTCGTTACTTGACACCTCTGGAGCCTTAGGAGGGCGTCCTCGGCGGCAAGCAGGCTGAGGCGACTGTGCCGGCGGCTGGGTGGAGGCAGCAGCTGGCCGCCGGGGCAGTATATGTTTAATAGCCTCAGTGTGCTTCTGGGCGGTTGAAAACTGTTGGGCGAAGTTTTCAACCGCGCCGCCGAAGAGGCCAGCCTGGGATATGGGGGCATCGAGGAAACGTGTCCGCTCGGTGTCCCGCATATCGGCCAGGTTAAGCCACAGGTGTCGCTCCTGGACCACGTTTGTGGACATCACTTGACCCAGAGAGCGTGCGGTCACCTTCGTCGCCCGGAGAGCAAGGTCGGTGGCGGCACGCAGCTCATCTAAGAGCCCCGGATCAACTCCACCCTCGTGCATGTCCCTGAGGATCCTGGCCTGGTAGACCTGGAGGATCGCCATGGCATGCAAAGAGGCGGCAGCCTGCCCTGCAGCTCTGTGCGATTTCACCACCAAGGTTGATGTGAATCGACAGGCTTTGGAGGGGTGCTTAGGATCGCCACGCCACGTTAAAGCGCTCTGCGGACACAGTTGCATCGCAACAGAACGTTCAACCGGGGGGACCCCAGTGTACCCTTTGGCCGCGGCCCCATCAAGGGTGGAGAAGGCGGAGGAGACTGCAGACCGATCACGGGAAGACAACGGGGACTTCCAGGACCGGGCAATCTCCTCATGCAGCTCGGGAAAGAAAGGTATTGGGGGCGGGGACTGACGTGAGTCAGCGTGGGCTCCCCAAAAACCAATCATCGAGCCGCGAGCGTTCGGGACAGGGTGGAGGGTTCCACTCTAACCCTAGACTCGCGGCTGCCCGAGACAACATGGCTGTCAGCTCTGGGTCCGACTCAGGCAATGCTGGCGCGCCCGAAGGCGGCAGCACAGCCGAGTCATCATCCTCAGAGGACTCGAGCCCACCTTGTGAGTGTTCGTGCGCTGAAGCGTTCTCTCCGTTTGTTTTTTCCGGAGCTTAGTTGGTCCGCGGGAGTTTTAAAGGTGTTTGGGAAGGGAGCGTCTTGGAAGGGAAAGTTCACCTCGTCCAAGCTAGGTTCCTCGGTCTGATGGAGCGCGCCGCTGGCTGTTGTCGCGGAGCGCGTCGATCTTCAAAGGAAACAACAACTTGGCTGGACCGCGCCGGCTTGGGAGGAAAAGGAAATTTGTCTCGTCGGGGTCCTTGCAAGTTGACAGAGCAAAGATATGCTAGTGTTACTGTCTTTTAAAATCCTTTAACCTACGCCCATCTTCCTTGAGATGACCAATCGTTGGTGTGAATTTCAGGCGGGAGAGTGTTTCTTTGTTCAGACTTTATTACTCAATGGAATGTTCTTGCTGGAAGCCAGAATTGGTAACGTTTCACTCCAAAAGGACTAAACATACTAACGGTACATCTCATTACCATTTACTTTACACCATTGACTAAGACAAAGAAAGAGGAACCTTTAGACATCAAACATGCCTTGGTTTAAAGACATAAAAGATGTGCATCTTCTATACAGAGCCATTTTGAGCGTTTAAGATGGCTCTTACATCACGCAAACATAAGAAATATAGGGAGCATGCATATACTTAAGAAATCATCATATATGTAATTTCTGGGACACCAACGCCTCTGGAAAGCTGTTCGTCTCGAAGGCTGACAAAGACTCAGTTAGCAAGCTTGAAGGAGTGAAGAGGTTCTCTTGGCTCCAAAGCAGAAACATAATGCGATGTTGCTAGCGTACGTCCTTATATACCCACGAGGTGGGGCGGAGTTACGCATGCAAATTCCGCATGCCCATGGCATTGGCACGCCGTTGGGCGCTGTTAAACACCTCGAAGGTAATTGGCTTCTAGGCGAAACCCCCATTCGTTAGTCACTAACGTACGTCGTAGTGACTGAACGAAAGGGAACTAAGTGCATGGTCTAAAGCGCATGCCGCAAGTACACTTAGGGCATGTCCGAATCCACTTTTGCTAGTTGCTAGTTTAACGACGGGAAAAATGTTTGACACGCATAGTCTAAAAGGGTTTCCCCTATTCTCTTAATGAGTAATGGGTGTGTTTTGGACGTAATGTGCAATAAACCAATCAGAGTCTCATCTCCCATTTCCTTTAAAAGCCAGTTGCACTTGCACCATGGTGGATTCGCTATTTACATGGTGGAATTTGCGAGCGGAAAGACTGAACACTTCTCCAGAGAAGAATCCTTTAATTTTTTATATTTAAAAATGTTTGTGTGCTGCTGTGCGTCCCTGTGTGTGTAACAAGCAGAGTGTACGCACGTTGTGCACCTGCCTATAGGTGCATATTACTAACATGCCCTTTTAAATAACACAAAAAATACTGCGCTATTGACTTAAGACCAGGTAAACGTGCCAACAAATGCGCCTGAACACCTCGTTTTCAGACCAGCACACCCATGGTCGAACAGATGGGCGTGAGTGCATTTGCTATTTAAAAAACGTGGCACATGACGTGAAAATGATTACTGCGTTGGGCTGAAACTAGCAAAAAACACTTGCATCGTGCCTGGCACCGCATTGAACCGGGTGTATAATAGGGCCCATATATAGCTTTTCACAATGGACATTGTCGCAAACCTTTTCCGATCACTATTGTAATAAAAATGTCTCAAATTTAAGGTCCTCTTTTAGCAGTTCAAAGAAATTGTCTTAATTTTTTTTGTAACACAGTGTTAGCCGAATGTCCCCTGTGTTGGGGAAGTCAGATTGGTTATTAGGTTTGTTCAGTGTATTTTTGTTCTGTCTTTTTGTAGACGTGGCAAAACTCGTTTTGTTATCCTTTAGTGTTCAAACTATAGATAGGAATGTGAATCCATTAGGGGTAAAAAACTGTGCAGCCTCCCAACAGTTGATGATTTCTACACACATTTTAATACAATATGCATGACTTGACTCATAATCCAGTGAGTATTATTGGTGAGGGGAACTGAGGACAAACAAACAATGCCAAATGCACAGCTACACATACATTATAGAATATCACAAGATCAGTGCTATTGTACTGCACATATGTGATGGGATTACTGTTCTTTCAACCTATTTTTGTTATCTCCCTTTCATTCTGTCCATACCTCCCTCTGTTTCCCCAGATGAATAAAAGCATGAGGATTGAGGGTAATGGACTATGTAATATTACAAAGATTACAGTGAATGATGCACTTCTCTCCAATCCCTCAGTTTAGCTTCATTGTAAAACCCAATGCTCTTATTGTGCTGCACTGTAAAAAATGTAAGGCCTCTCCAATTCAAAATTTTCTAGTGAACGATCACATCCAAATTTTTCAGTTGGCCAAATTTAATTTCTGTGAATTGAATTGTATCCATTGTGGCAACAGTCTGTTAACATGGGCTCAATTGGAAATAATATGTTGAGCCAATGGAAAAATTTTATTAACCAACATTGTAAAAAATTTCAGGCCTCTCCATTTTTTTTTTATACATTTTTCAGTTGACCAAATTTAATTTCTGTGAATTGATACAATTTAATTCACAGAAATTCAATTCGGCCAATTAACAAATTTAGATGTGACCAGTAACTAGAAAATGTTAAATTGGAGAAATGTTTTACAGTGAAACGTTGAGGTTGGTCCAATTAAATATTTTAAATTGTAGTAACAATTGATTAATTCTCACTGTCCCAAAAGACAAAAATTACTAAAAACATAAATATATTAAGCAGAATAGAACACAGTCAACAGGGTTGACATTTTATCACATTACTTTGTCTAAGTGTTGGAAGTGTTGTCTAAGTCAATTCCAACACAGGATATTTGGTGAAAATACATTAATTTCAATAAGGAAAAACTCTGAAGACATTCCAGAAGTCTTCTACATAACAGGATGTCTTAATGTGGTGAAGAAAACGTGGCACTGCATAGGCTAAAATAAAAAAATAAAAACTTACATTAATTACAAAGCTCCCCTGCATCACATCTGGCAAGAGACAGAACAGAAGTTTCTTCATTATATAATGAGGATGAGACGAATGAATGGACGCATAAGAAAATCACGAGCTTGACGTGTTTGATATTAAAAGGCATTAATATCAAACATTTCACTTCGACTTCATAGATTATTTTTTTGTCGAGACTGTTTTCCCTGTCTGTATACGCGTAATGTGCTGTCTTTATAAAGTATCTTCTTATTAAACTGTTTGTACACTTACAAAGTTCTCAATGCTTCGGTTTGCATGTAGGGACCCTCGTTATGCTACCGTGTTAGTGTGAGGCTTTTTTGGGCCTTGTTAGTGGTATTAAAGGATTAGTTCACTTTCAAATAAACTTTTGCTTATAATTTACTCACCCCCTTGTCATCCAAGATATCCATGTCTTCAGTCGAAAAGAAATGAAGATTTTTGATGAAAACATTTCAGGATATTTCTCCATATAATGGAAGTCAATAGACCCCAAACGGTTCAAGGTCCAAATGAGAGGTTCAGTACAGCTTCAAAAGGGCTTTAAACCACATCAAACGGTACCAGACGATCAATAAGGGTCTTATCTAGCGAAACGATCTGCCATTTTTTTTAAATAAATAAAGTTTAAGTTTTATAAGCACAAATGCTCGCCTTGTTTCTGTTCAGTGATGCGCGCTCGTGACGTCACGTAAAACGCTAGACGCAGGCGCAAATACGTTTGAATATGTGGATACGGTCCTCCTTCCGCTCATTTGTAAACACTGATTCGGTACTTCCAACTAACAAATGTTAGAAGGATACATAAAAACATGCATTTTAAAGTTAGACTTTAAATGTTGATGTTAATTACATTGTATTATATATAATTGTATTTAGTATTTAGTTCAATTACATCAGAAGTAACTGTAATTAAATTACAGAAAAAATAAGAGTAATTACTTTTCTTTACTTTTTCAAGGGAAAAGTAATTAAATTACAGTAACTAATTACTTAGTAACTAGCTACACCCAACACTGCTTGTAGCATTAAAACACGTATTTAGTTTCAGTTTAAATATTATAATGTTTTTTTTTTATTAAATGTACGTTGAAAAGTGAACAGGACACATAAGATGCATAATAGCCTATGTCAGAAGACGGGGGTCTTCAATAAGTTAAATAACACTGCAATAACTTTTGTTTCGTTGAAAGCCTTTCTTTAAATTGAATTTCATTTTGTATAAATTGTATCTTAATTTTAATAAATATTTTATCAACCAAATTGCCCGGATTTAATAAATAATAAGCAAATAGCCTATAACAGACAATGACATGGAGGCGGCGGCGCTGGGTGAACAACGGCTTAAATGAACAACTACTAGAAAGAAGAAAAGAAAAACCTTTAGTCAGGGGCAGCCCTAACTATTTCAGATAGCCTATATTTGATCCAGCATGTCACAAAGGGCATTCTGGGTTGAGCGCACGGTGCTGAGCGGAATGAGCTTCAGAAATGAATGGGATATCCAGAAAGGCGCTCTCTCTCCACTGGAGGAAATATTACCGCTCTTTCTATGCACACACCGCAACGGTCACAATATGACCTCATGTATGTTTTAAAAACATAATTCAACTTATAAATAATACTTTTTAATGGACCACTTAAAATGTTTATTACAAATAAATGATTCAATTCTAAAATGAATAAATGTAAATGAACAAAAATTTGCATTGCATTTGCAATCCTTTGAAACCAGGGGGTGCTGCACCACCCCCACTTCCCGCGCCCCTGCACCAGCAGTCTGTATACGGTATTGGGGAAAGACTCACTTGTCAAGATTTCAAAGAAGTCTCAAAGAGATCTTCAGTGCTTAGATAACCCACTTCTTTTCTCACCTGCTACACCCAAGAAAATTTCCTTAAGTGGCGTGTAAACCCCAGTAGCAGGATCAAACGGAGGAGAGGAAATCCCTGTGGAATCTCACTGAGAAATTGTTATCTGGCTGCCAGATCATTTGAGCAGGCACACCAGTAATTAATTGCAGTTGGGCATAGAGCCAGTAACGGGCACATGCTAAGAGATCAGACATCCCTCTAATTAAAATGGCTCGCATGAAAACGGCAGGGTGAGGCAGCCTTTGTGTGCCTAAAACCGGCTATAGCCATAGAGAACTCATCCAGTCTAGAGATATGATGTTAAAGGTAGGTGATTTTCTGAGAGGCTAGCAATGGTGAGCTAGCATTGAGCGTGCTCCCCAAAGCCCCGCCTCCTTCAAAACACATGAACACATGTAGCAGGGAGCAGATGAAAGTGTCACAAGAGACGGTGTTAAACTACCTCATATCTCAAAGTACCTAACATAATAATAATAATGAGCATAAACAACTTAAAGAGCACTGACCTGTACCACCTGACTGCTGCAGATTTATTTTGCCGTTGATAGTGTTGTCATTGAAATGCATAAATTCAAGCCACGAACCGCTCCAAGTATAACGTCTTTGCATTTGGATTGAATACCATGATTGGATGAACATTCTATGGTCCTACACGTTCCGAAGATGTATACACTGATCAGGTATAGCATTATAACCAGTGACAGGTGAAGTGAATAATACTGATTATCTCTGGAAAATGTAGTCTGTAGTTGGTATGTGAATGGAAATTAATTTCACATTGTAATTTACTTGGTGAAATCACATTAAACATTAAATGCATTTATTTTTATGCTGTATAAAACAAACAAGCTGCTCAAGAACCTGGATTTATTTTTATAAAATCATGTTTGGATGTTTTTATTATGTGCACAAAATGTAGTTTTCTACTGATTTCTACTGATGAGCTGACAATTTCACCTGCGTAGGCAAAGGTATGGTCCATCTGTGGTACATCAAATATACCGTACTGACATAGTTAGTAAAATATGGTCTGATATGTCAAAATGTGACAGTAAACCAGAGTTTGAGTACACAAAGGCAATGCCAAGTAGATTCATTGCAAATGTGAGTGCTCGTCAAAGCTTGACACATGCTCAGGTAAGATGGTAAGATGCCTGCAGGCCTGTAGATTCTAATGTAAACATCATTACGGTAGCTGTGGAATTCAACCTCTAATCTGGTGTGAAAGCCATTGCTGCTGAACAAAGAAAACATGAGGAGGCAGAGTGTGAGAGAGAGGCAGAGAGAAGGGCCCCTGTGGTTCTGGGGTCATGGCACTTTAATGGGGAAATGCTGATGCTGTCATTTTTTAACACACTACACGAGGTCCTGCTCTGAACTATTGGCAGGGATTGGAGAATGTCTGCTTTTTTACTCAACTAAAGATATTTTCATGTGTGCTCAGTATAATTTCAATCTCTACTTCAAAAAAATCCTAAATAACTAAATCACCCTTCTTTCAGGCTGAAGAATCAGCTTCTGTCATGTGTCATGATGCTTATTTCAGCAATCACAATTTCCTATTGTCATTTGAAGGTTTGATAGGGGAAAATGAAAGATTTATGACAGCAACAGCTGTAAATGTTGATGTTTTCTAATGGATGTGAGTGGTGCATTGCAAAAGTCTCATCCATGAGTCTAGACTCAAGAGTGTTGACTTAATGAGGTGTAGTGGCAGAATGATATTTCGCCAAGGCCCATATATCATCCAATATTTGGCTTTTTTCTGTTTGTCCAATGTGTCGGAAGAGGGACTTTTATTTCGACAGCACTGAGAATGCCAGCACCTGAACGTACAGCACTCCCATTCTCTGTCTTCCTTAGTTTACCATATTTGTTTAATAGTTCTAATATAATCTAATACATTCTTAATTAAACTGTTAAACAAGATTCAAGATTCAAGAGTTTTATTTGTCACATACACAGTTATATACACAATATACAACTGGCAGTGAAATGTAAACAGGTCCGCTCCATGGACAGTGCAAATAACAGTTACAAGAAATTAAAATAGAAATAGAATAAAATTAGAATAAAAAGTATTAACATAAGTAGAATTATAAATAAATCAAGTAAAAGATAAAAATAGGAAATAAGATAAAAATAAAAATATAAAAATTAAAATATAAAAATATAAAAAAATAAAGACGAGATGGCAAACCGTGATGTTGTACCTAGAGGTGTTCACGTCCTCAGACTCAGATTTATGCGTTTCTATGCCAACACTATCTATGCCAAAATGAATCTGCAGCAGTCAGGTGATGCAAGTAATATGTTATTTTCTGTGCCTGATGGTCAGTCCATGCTAATTTAATGCAGACAGGAGACGTACCCTACACTATATCCACTTGGCCACTCATATATTCATGTAATTTTCAATGTGCTGTATGTAAAATTAGTGTTACTTTGTCTATATTTGAAGAAGAAAAAAAAACATGATTCCCAGTACACACTTTTTTTCCATCTGTTTTATCATGCACGAGGCAAAAAGTCCAGTAATCAGCATGTGTCCATTCATGTCCATGTAGTATTAAAATTCATATTAAAATGGACAATTAAAACAAACTATGTAAACCAAAATATACCCCACCCACTCTCCTGTAATGGTAGAGAACCACATCTCTTGGCAATTTGTTGACATCCATCTGTATTTTTTTGCAGAACCGCAACTGCGGCCTAACCACAATCACATGTGGGCAGAGAGTCACTTACATAATTTATGATGAGAAACATTTGTTGTTGCTTTATCAAAATTGTGTTTCCCTTAAGAAAATGTTTCTTTAATTTACTATAAATGTTTGTCTTTGTGATTCTGGGGTGGATTTTTTTTTACACATAATGGGCTAGTTTTTCCCCCAGATATTTTCTGGCAGTTTAGCATGTGAACCAAACATCAAAACACAATTCCTCATCGTGTGAACCGCTTTGGTGGAGAGTGTGAAAAGTCCATGGTCTTTCCCCACCTGACCTCAGAGATTCTATTACTTCTATTGCCCAATCAGTCAAATGGGAAAACAAAGAGTTCTGAGACTACACTTGTTTCCAGTGCTTGAATCCAGGAAAAGTGAAGGATTTTAAACTTCTCACTGGTCTAAAAATGTTCTTTATGTTTAAAATAAAATAAAAGTGTTTTTGAAGGTAATGGTGCTAACTTAACTACATTTTCAGTTTAACGTTTTTCAAAACCGTACAGTTTTATTTATTGTATAACTTTTTTGTATTTAAATATATTTTATAATGTGATTTATTCCTGCCATGGCAAAGCTGAATTTTCAGCATAATTACTTTAGTCTTCAGTGTCACATTATCCTTCAGAAATCATTCTAATATGCTGACTTTCTGCTCAAGAGACTTTTCTGAGAAAACGGTTGTGCTGCTTAGTCATTTTGTGGGAACTTGTGATATTATGTTTCAAAATTCTTCAGTTCAACAGATTTATTTGTATTTTTTGTAACAATGTAAAAGGCTGTACTCTCAATTTAATCAATCTTTGCTGAATTAAATTATTAATAAAAAACTTGAAAAAAAAAGTACTGACCCCAAAATGGTAGTGTGTATATCCACCGTGAAACCGTAAGCCTCTGATACAAACCGAACCTTCTAAATACAAGCAACAGTGAAAATACAAAAACATACTTATAAAATAAACAGTGCTTTTCAGCTTTTTCATATAGGTCTAATCAAATGTACAATAACGTTGCATATTTGACTGTATAAATGAAAGATTAATCCTTATTATTCAATCAAGATATTCAAAGAAGAGCAGTGAGTGATTTCCTTGTCTTTTGTTGTTTTGAAAACCATTAAAGCACAGACAGCAGTAAAGACTGCTGTCACTTTAAGACAAAATGCACAGATCCCAAATACTGATACTGTACACATGTGTTGTCTTTCTCGACTGTATAAGTTGACTTAAGGCATAACAGACTATGTCTGCTAGGATACTCATCAAGATGGGCACGTTAACATAATTTTTGTGTGAATTTGTCTTGAGGGCAAGACTTGAAAGAGAACTCTATAATTCTCATTCGTGTCTTCTGGCTTTTTAATGTTTAAATTGGCTTAAATTAGTTAAGTTTAAACATATAATAACGTGTGCTGTCTCACTTGAGCTCGCACGTTATCAACACCCAGGTGATGACGGCGTAAATGACTGGTCATGTTTAGAGTTTACAAAGAGTGACCGTTTTGTCCATGTTTTTTGATTAATTGATGCATTTTAATAAATGATGCGTCGTCAGATTTGAGATGAACCGCGGTGCAAGTGCATGCTGAACCGCGGATGGAGAACGGTATGGTTCAAAAATTTATTTTTACTGAGAACTATATATATATATATATATATATTTATATATATATATATATATATATATATATATATGGGAATTGCTGCGGTTTTGCACTTGTTTAAAGAGTCAGAGTTAAGGTGAAGGTTTACAGTCTGTATGCGACAGTGACAGCGTGGGTGGTCCCACAAGAGCAGTGGTATTTTTTTATTTACAATGGGGCATGTGCAGGAAGGGCCTGTAATGGCACTTTGGCTCTCTATGTGTGCTGATGCGCAGTGGCTTGCCCCCTCTAGCAGTAATGGAGTGTGTATTTATGGAAAAGCCTGTGGACTGTAACCTGAGGTCATAGCCCTTAACTCAAGCAGCCAAGATTAATTCTGACATGGTTTGCCCATGAGTCTCTCTTACTGAACATTTTCGGCTTATTTGGTGTGAATGTGAAAAAATATCCATCAAAGAACTCCAGTCCTGTCAAACCTCAAAGTAGAGGTCAAACCACTTTTTTCCATTTCGAAATATCATGCTACCCTGAGAATGTCCTCCAAATGATAACGAGGTGTGCAGATATCAGTGTAATTAAATGATGAACATATATTAAACTATGAACATGATCCATTAATATTTCACAGTGAGAAAATCTTTATTTTTTACAAGTGTATCTGTTTTATAATTTACAGTAAAAACCTAACATTGTACTTTATATTGAATGACTTTGATCGTAGGTCTAATAGTTTATTATTAGTGTCTTTATTTTAATTGGTCTACACTCTTGACTGCTTGTTTACTATGTCACTAAAAGACGCCCATATGTCTCCAAGAAGTCTATGAGTTTTACCACAAGAAAACACATTTACAAGCACTTTTAAAGCCTGGGTCTACAAAGTTAAAAAACATTTGCTTCGGGCAATAAAAAAAATAATAAAGTATAAAGAGCTTACACTAGTGAAATCCTTGACACCCTGGTGTGCAACATGAATTTAAATGAATTTTCCCTCTCTTTCCCTTCTCTTCTCCCCTCTCTGTAGGAACTGAGCTATATCTACGCTGAATGAAGTCTGTGTGCTGCTGGTTTAGAATGTTGTCACGATAACATCAGCCTGACTCCGCTCTGACTGCGGCAGGTGGGAGCCCAAGGGTCAGGTAACGGTGATATTGGGTCATTGTATGCCCAAACACACGCACACACTCTCACATGCACATTCATGCAAAGTCTGTAGCGAGATGTTAGCTACGGAAATTTCCGTTGCCCTCCGAATGAGGCTGATTATAACTGCTTGTTTAAACACTCTGCCTGAATGTTTTTGCCCACTGTGGACACTGGGGTCTTTGAGAGAACGGGAATGGACTACTTCCATCTGGTTTAGCTCTACAATTTATTCACTGCATTTTTTTTGTCTTGTTTATAGTAAAAATATCTAAACTAGTTAATTTACTCATAAAGCTAAATTGTGTCAGATAATAAGACTTGTTGGTCACACTTTAGATTAGATTAACTATAACTTTTGCCTCAATTAACTCCTAATGTATGTATGATGTATAATATGCAGAATAAGGCATAATATGTGCTTTATAAGTACTAATAAATAGCCAATGTCCTTGTAATGTGCATGCTAATAAGCAAACTAGTTAATAGGGAGAATTGGACCCTAAACGAATGTGTTTACCTCACTTTTTGATTACATTTAGATGTATAGTACAAGCTTTTCCAAATGGATTTAAAAAATAAACATGTATTCAAGATATATTCTCTGAATACAAGTCTTAATACCTTATGCAGTTTTGTTTCTCAAGTAAATTGTCAGGTATAAACATCATTTAAGCAAGACAAATATTTAGCAGAATTCACAAATAGTACACACAAAGTCTTGTTTTTAAATCTAACTGTTTTTCTGAGGTTTATGGTTAAACCAAAATGGCAATTTATTTTCCCCTTGCTTGTTTTTAGCATAAATCTTCATATATTTTGTAGATTTCTCTACCATTGTTTTAAAGATGTTGGGATGTTTCCAGGTTTCCAGGTATGAGAAATAGACGTATTAAAATATATTATCTGAATACGCTACTTTTGTATTTTTTCCCTCTCAAGTGAATTGATCTTGTTTTAAGTATGTTTAGATATTTTTTACTGGAAAACGAGACTAAAATATTTGATTTATTTATTTAGTTATTTATTTAGGAAAACTGCAGTGTTTGGAAAGCTACTTATTACTTAATACTGTGCTAAGCAACATTTTGAAATGTTGTATGTTGAACGATGCATTTTGAAGATTCTTTTCCTCTGTGTGAAACACTTTTTTTGGTTGTTTCATTCTTTGAAGCAAATTAATGAGATGTGATCTTGATGTAACCTTGATCTAGTTTTGTTATGAGAAACAAAGAGATCAACAGAAGAACAAATGCATTTTAAATTACTCTTTTAATGCCCTAAAGATGTTTTTTAAAGCACAAGATGAACATTTTAATTATAAATAGCAGCCTTGTCATTTGGAAATATCTGTAAAAAGACAAACATCCTCAAGCCAAACAACTTTTGGACATAATTAAGACATGACCAGCCTCTGTCTTTTTCAGTGTAGCTGTTGCGTAAATGTGTATAGGCTTTTGTTGGTACATTTCTGCTCTCTGCAGAGCCGGGCAGTTAAAAGTCTCGCTTCTGTGTTTAATAGTTTGGGTGTTCATGAGTAATACTGCTGCACTGTGTTATTGAATTTTAGCTCTATGCCCTTAATCGCTTTCAGATATAGTGCTTTTCTTTGCTCAGAGACCTCATCAGTATTTACTTCTCGTTCAGTATCTGTCATTTTATGTTTTCCAGTCTGTGAGTGAGCACTGAGTCAGGGATGAATCAGCGCTGCTTTTGATTGACGGACAGCTTGGTGGGAAACAAGGCCTCTGGAGAGCGAGAGTCCGATAACAGGAGTGAAAGCGTCGCCACAGCAATATCATCTTTCAGTCTTCACTGCCACTCGTCTTTCACAACATGGCCTCTGCTGTAGCACCGTTCTCTTCTGTCGCTGCCTCTTCGAGGACATAGAAAGACACCGGACACACGGACGCATTCCTGCATACTGCTGCAAAGGAAAGCTGGGGAAGTGTCTTCAGGTCCGTGACAGATGAACAAACTGTGTTAAACATCAGTACTGTCACCTATACAACTACTGTGTCATGGTTAGGGAATCGTTTTAGTGGTTCAAAGGGATTTGCAGTACAATGACCTTTTTAGGAAGGTGCTGTCTCTAATTTTATATGTTTCTGTGCAACATCAAAGGCCAATGCGTGTGGCTCGAGAGCCCATCATGGCCAGAACGCTGCTGAAGATCCATCGCTATTTCCGGCGTAAACCAGTACGCTTTTTCACCTTTATCCTCCTCTACCTCACCGCCGGCAGCCTTGTTTTCCTCCACTCCGGCTTCTCCAGCGATACTTCCACCACTGGCGCCTCTGGAAGCGGCCGTGACCCACTTATATCCGAAGGTGGGGGCGGCACAGGTGGAGGGAGCTCTACCTCTGATGGTCTGGGGCTCCTAAGGAAGGTGTTTAAGGAAACACGGAGAACCCCCCGGAGATTTGGACCACCATGGATGAAGGAAAATGGAGCACAGGATGCACCGGAGTGGGCCGGAAGAGGAGTCCAACATACCAGCAGTTGGAGCCATGGAGCCAAAGGAAGAACCACCAAAGAGATGGATGATGGGAGAGGTAGGAACATTTTCCTCACCATGTCACCAAAACGTAACATCTGTTTTAACTTTAACCAGTTATAGTGGTAAATAGTGACCTGATGTTAAGCAAAACTTAGAGAAGAATGTATAGCAAGACTATTAGACAAACCAGTAGCAATGTTCTGTATGTCCAATACAACCTGGTTGTACTACATGGCAAAAAAAAATTCTCGACCAATATTTTTGTCTTGTTATCAGAGAAAATATTCCAACATCCTTAAAGGGGTCATGACTTGAGAAATCAAATTTGCCTTAATCTTTTGACAGTCTTAATCTTAGTCTTAACTCCCCCTTATTTAAAAAAAATGTTAATTCAGCAAGAAGCGTGACAACAGAACAAATGAAAGACTGAAAGAACGTTCGCTTTGCGCTTCTAGTTTAAACAGCTCATTTGCGTCTTGTACAGACTATACAAAGTATCTTCTTGTTTAAAGGATGTTCAGATATTGATACTTGAAAACAAGACAAAAACACTGATTATTATTTAATTTGTTTTGTGAGCCAGCATAGCAAAGACATTCACCTGCCAATGTAGCTCGTGAAGCTAGTTGACAAGCATAGTCTCTCTGATGACTAAACGCTTAAGCAGAAAGACTCCTTGGTTAAAGTCCCCATGAAATCAAAGGTTTTTTTTCTGTAAGCTTGTGTGCTCCAAAACAATAGTAAAATTCGCATTTAGAAGATATAAGCATTCAAAACTTACTGTCTCTCACTTTCACCAATATGGATCAATGACTATAATGACATCACTCTGCACTTAAGCCTCTCATCAGATTTTCTGTCCAATCAAATTCTCTCTAGAATCTAAAGTGTCCCGCCCCAAATAGACACAGAAGCTGTGGCTAAAATCAGTCGCTTGTTCACTCATTTACTATTTTCTATATAGTGAATGGCACATAGTGCACTATAGGGAATAGGTAACTGTTCAGACAGTGTAAATATGCTTTCCATTAGGATGGATGAAGTCTGGCTTCACGTTAGTGTCACGTGAACCACCGAAGCGTGCACACAGTCTGCTCAGGTCAGAGACATGATAGCACAAAGCGGATCATTTGCGTAGGTCGGCGCAGACCACAAAACATATCTGACCCATTTGAATTCTGCAATGAATGCTATATTTTAAAGCGATATGGAGGAGATTAGGTGGAGAAACGGTTAGAGACAATAAGGAGAGGAGCTGTTCGATATGTCCTGCCCTGTCTTCCTGTTTCAGTGGAAATTGCATCAACATATTGAATAATGCTGTGTGTTTCAAGGCACTTCAGTGGGTCTGTAACACACTGCTGTCAGTGCTGGTCTTTTCATACACAGGATTTTCCTTATTTAACAGAATACGTCACACATTCTCGCACAGACATGACACACATGCTTGCGTGTTAAAAAAAAAGAAATGATTAATGTTGCACTTCTGTCATTTGTGTCAAACCACAAAGCACAGTTCTCGTTGTCATGATAGCAACCTCAGACACTCTCAGTGGAGAGTCTTAATTTAGTGTCTTAAAGGAGGAACTTTATATTATGAAAACACTAAGTGCGTTTCAATTGCCCAATAGTGCCCCGCAAAATCTGGTGAAATCTGGTTATCCTAGGTGAGATTTCTTGTATACCATATGTGTTTAATCTGAAAGGGCACTGCGAATAGCATAGGGAATAATTGTATATATCGATATATCACTTCACAGGAAGTGGAGAGTGAAACTTACCCATCAGTTATTGCACACAACCTCAGAACTTCATAGCCTGACGTCGTCATACTTGAAGCCGGAAGTCTGATACTTCTCCATTGGGCTGTGATTATGGGGCATGTTTCAACCGAACCAGGAAAGAAAATGCCTCAGCACTCAATTGGATAGACCTACAACCAATCAGAGCAATGGAGTAACGTGTGTTGCAAAGTGACGTGTGTTGAGCGATGCATAGTTATCAACAGAACTCAACTGCACACACACTGCAAGTAGAAGAAGAAGATGAGTGTAAACGAACTTTGCCGGTGTTGTTAATTTTACAGATGCACGGAGATACACAAAGAATTTAAGGATACACGGAGTACAACACGATCATCATTTTTGAGAGAAATAGTAAAGGTGAATGCATATGCGAACAAGTTCTCCGTTTAGTAAACTAATTCAACCCAAGCGCTCTTTGGTGACGTGGATGATTACATTACAGTTCATCATCTGTCCATCATCGTATAAAGCCCGCCCTGACAATTTGATTGGTCCGAACACCTCTGGTTCGAGCATAGTTGCTCCACAATGGATCAAGTCCTGACCGAACTTCCCGATCTCAAATGTTGTGGGCGGGGCTAAGTTTGGCTGGCATCCAGGCTAAAGGCCTGTACACACCGGGACGAATATCGCACGCGCTTATCGCCAGCATTTTTCGTGACGTTTTTCGGCGCGTCTTGAGTGTTCAGACCCAAGCAGTTTCCACCGGCGATGCGCCGAGTGAACGTGCACATTCAGTAGATGCGCTCCCGGTACACAAGGTGGTGCTGCGGCACTTTACGCTTCTGACACTCGCTTGTCACACAGAAGAAGAAGAGAGACAGTATTTACGTGCTTGCCAAAACTATAGACATATTACGCCGCGTCAAAATAAAAAAACGAACCCGAGGCGTTTTTTAAAAAAATGACGCTTTTACTCCTGGTGTTTTGCGCGTTGGTGTGCACACTAACATTGGCGCCCTTTGTTTAGTCACGAGGCGTTAAATGTCGGCGATAAACGCATGCAAAAATCGTCCCGGTGTGAACAAGCCTTAAGAACTTCATGAAGTTTGATTTAAAAAAATATGTTTTCTCCGATATGTTTTCAATGCTTCTGTTTGCAGTTAAATCACAGGCCATTGTCATGACTGTTGTTTACATAAAGCTAAAAAACTCATTACACATTTTAAATCCATTTCCATTCCATCCATTTCACTTTTGTTTCCCTATTAAACATCACAATCGTCATTGAATGTAGGAGTTTCAAGTGTGATTAATTAAATGTACTTAAATATATAACATATTATTTTTTATTAAAGCAGCACTAGGTAACTTTTCAACCTTTATAATATATTTTCAAACCTCTTGTGATGATACATCGACTTACAATAGGTTGAATGACACGTCTGCCATAGCCTGACGGGGTCTGTATCGTTTTTAATCGTACTTTTAAACTTTGGGTTTCGGGTAGTAACCCGAGAAAAAAAAGAACTACAAAATTCGACTGCTTTAAGGCATATACGTCACTTCCACCACCACCCCCACTTCCTTAAATTCGGACGTGCGAGCCAAACTATCATTTGTTTGCCGAATGTTATAGTCATGGCCGAAGCAGCACAGAAAAATAAGAAAGCAAAGGTTTTGTCGGAGGAAAGCAAAAAGAGGAAACGAGAAAGTGATCGGATTAAAGGCAGGACGAGGATCAACATTGGGCCAGCGTTTGCTCGTTGACGTGAGCTGGAGGAGGAGGGGCTACATTCTTGCAAGTAAATACGTAAGACGTACAAAATCATATTTTAGGATACCTAACATGTCTGTGATATTGGTTTATTTGTCTTGCCTCAAGCTATAATGCAAATCGATTTTTCAAATTTGCAGATTCATCTAGGGTAGCTTGATATTATAATATTGACGATATATGGTTATTACCTACCACTCAAACATTGAATTGAAGTATCATATAGATTCTGTAAAACGGTAACCAATAGACTAGGCTACTATAATGACGCTGGCTTGTAAACATGAGCATCGCTATCATTTGGCGTTTGAAAAAAATAAAACCCATGAAATTATATTCATATGATATGCTGAAACATATGCCACTGTACCTGGGATGAATACATTTCACAGGCGACGCAAGCAGAACACCTGCATGTGAACTCCATAGACAGGTGAACTCCTCCCGCAGTGTTCAGGGCTATCATGGTTGTCATGTCAACAAATGCACGTGCGCATCCACTGATGTAGAATGACAGTTTACGACAGTAGTAGAGGACAATACTGTTTCCCAACTGTAGGGGGACCCTGAGAGCAAAACCTACCTAGTGCTGCTTTAAATAATTGCATTAATAATTATATTACACACACACACACACACACACACACACACACACACTCATATATACATTCAGGGTGCGATTTGTGAAAAAAGCAGGGGGTGGGGGTGTTTTTTTTATTCGTGAAAATAAATCACGAACTATGGTTATTTTGTGCAGCTGTTAGACTAGAGTAACATTTATATAATAATTATGAACTTTAATGAAAATATCGATTTTCATTAAAGTTTACATTAAAGTTGAATGAAAATAGTGAGATTTTCACTCTTATGCCCTGTCCTTTCTTCACTGGGAACCGCTCATATACATTATAAACATCTACGTTTGAGTAGATTACCTCTGTACCTCTCGTTGGTTTCATACGGATTACATAATCAGAGAATATTTGTTCACATTTCAAGCATTCTATAGACATATTTCTTATTGTGACTGAGGCAAGTAACCTATTGAGTTTCGGTTCATTTTTGTTACGGGCAGTTCCCAGAGAATATATGCATAAATATTTATATGCACTTATATAAAACATTAATTATGATATATTTATAATTATGTACATAAATATATTATATCATCATACTCCGACTTAATCTGTGACTCAAGTGCTGCAGGGCATTCCAAATTGACTTATTTTTGTCAGATGAAGTGCCCAGGGTGTAGTGAACACTGTGTGCCATGTGAAGCAGAACGCAGCAGTTATTGATTAGAACGAGCTGATTGGTCCTTCAAGATCAGAAGAGAATGATTCAGTATGTCAGTGTTCAGTTGTCACAGACAGTCATGGTAGGAAGGCCATGGTTGAAGCTCAGTGGAGTGGCAAACTGCCTGTGTCTTTAAAACGGTAAGCTGGAGGAATGAGGTGCCCTTTTTTGACTGTTGAAATAAATAATGAATGTGTGTGTTTTTTTCTAAAGCTAGAGTAGCACATTTGAGAGCTGTTGTTAGTTCATAGCCTTTAGCAGATACTTAATCCCTTCTAAAAATATTATTGCTTAGCAGTATAGGCACACAATTAAATATATTTTTATAAAAGAGAGAAAATATCCTTGATGCATTTAATAAAAGCTAATTTGAGTGATTCCAATGAAAGCATTTATCGTTATCATAAAGAAGTCTATCACTATTCACATTTATTTATTTAAAAATCGGACTTTCTCAAGTCCCCAATATTCCTGTAAATAACTGTAAAGTCAGTTCATTAATCTTTGAGATAAAAGCTTCTTCTTTATGGTGATGCGATAAAATATGCATGATGTGACCTCCATCATGGTTTAGTAGGAAAGTGTGTTCGACGGTGTTTGCTGAAGGTCTTTGATGTAAAAAGCTGAAACATGCCTGTTATTTGTACATTGCTATGCTTTTTTGACTGCTTGTCAAACGGCTGGCCAACAGACGCAGAGTTTCACTTTTGAATCAAGATTCGATATTATCATACCTAAAGGTCCATTCACATCAAGAACGAAAACTATAACATGATGACAGCTACACTACTGTTCAAAAGTTTGTGGTTGGTAACAATTTTTTTATGTTTTTGAAAGAAGCCTCACCAAGGCTGCATTCAAATACAATACAAATACAGTAAAAACAGTCATATTGAAAAATATTATTACAATTTTAAATAACTACTGTTTTCTATTTTAGTATATTTTAAAATGTAATTTATTCCTGTGATGGCAAAGCAGAATTTTTGTCAGTCACATGATCCTTCAGAAATCATTCTGATATTCTTATTTGGTGCTTAAGAAACATTTCTTATTAGTGTTGAAAATATTTGTGCTGCTAAATATTTTTGTGGAAACTGTGATACATTTTATTTCAATATTCTTTGATGAATATAAAGTAAAAAAAAATTTTTTTGGAAACAACTTAAAGGGGTCATGAACTGCATTTTTTAATTGTTTTATGATGGTTCCTGGGGTGCACGTAAAATGTTAGAATGCTTTTTTTATTTATAAATAAAAGGCATTTTTCCAACCCTGATTTTAGCCTCTGCTCTGAACGCTCCGTTTTAGGGAGTGTGTCTGCTGTGAGACTTCAGTGTAAACATCCACTGCTGTGATTGGCTAACGTCTTTCCATTTGAAATAGTTTTACTCTCTCTTTTTTAGCGCGGTTTTACTATTACAGCTCTCATGGTTAACTAATTGTGAAAAGTGTTGCATTACATTTAGATCTATGGCATTATAATAAGATTGTGGCATGAAAGGTTGCAGTGATGATCATTGTAGCCGATCACACACATGCTGAGCGCATGAAAGCAGTGATCTCTGTACACACTAACGAATGCTTTCATCTTCACTAACAGTGCAAACGTGATATAGTTAAGAGATTCTTTGAATAAAACGGGAGCAGTGTTAATTTTGACAGCAAATTTTGATTTCATAGTCATTAGTCATAGTCTTTTGACTAAAAATGTTATGGTTATAGTTATAGTTCATGGTGTGCTGTGCACATACTTTGCATTTCCTCCTTGAGTCCAAAGTAAAATTTGAAAGACAGCAGCTCAGGCAGCTCTTTGTTAAGAATTGAAATATATATTTTTATATTTTTTCGCATTCATTATTTATGGCTGGTGATGCTTGACTGCATGATAGACTTTACAAAGCTCTGCAGCGGAGATTTTGTCATCCTGAGGTGATGTTGCTTCTCGGAAAAAATGACCTAAGGGAAGACGTAGCCTACCTGCGGCTCGTCGGTTACTTTTATGTTTTTTCCGTGCTGGCATGTCGGTCAATGGCGGCTTTCCCTTGACTACTAACGTCCACTTCACAGCGACACAGTGAAAAATCCATGAAAAGCGTCTCTACTGATTTTTGATATAAATTCGTGCTCTTTTGTCCATTCCGGATTAATGAGGTCTGACGTTTCGGCATGTTAACGTTATATGACGTAGCCAGCACGCTGTGGAGGCTTGTTTACATTTTTAACTAGTGATACATCAGATATTTATTTGGCACAGCTTTCAGCCAATCATTTGTTTGACCAGAGATCTTACGGCATTAGACACTATGCGGCTGCTTTTTTTTGGTCGATTCAGCGCAACTCCAAAAAGGAGGACAAATGAGTGTCCGGCTTGGGGCTGCGCTGGACAGGGGGCTTAAAATCCGGACTGTCCGGCCAAAATCCGGACGGATGGCCACCCTATACCTATATCATAGTGAACATTACACCACAAGAAAAATATTGAATTGCCAATGTGGGCCCGTTCAAAATTAAACCATATTTCTCTGTGAAAGATGGACTACATACAGAAAAGTCTCTGTGCTAACTCACTATAGTTCATACAATAGAAACCCACAAAAAGGCAAAAGAAAGCCAATTAGTGGATTGTGTAAGTCTCGGGTCATTACCTTTATCCATAGTGAGGTTTGAACAGATGGTTCTCAAGTAGGCCTCTAGTAAAACACTGCACGTTTCACTTTTTACAGTCATATGTGCATGGCTTTAGCAATCAACCTCTGATAAAGAGGAAGCCACTGTATTATAATTGTGGAGATTGAATCTTCGTGGTTGTAAAGGCACACATCTAATTAATTAAACTCAACGGATGTCAAGGACAGAAACATGAGCTCAGGACCCCAACATCCTTCACTGTAGTCTACGATATCTGTGATATCAACAGCACCAGATGGTGTGACAGTACGTATTAGAAATGCACGACTGTCACTCTGTCTTATATTAGCTCTGTTAGTACATCAGCCTTGTGGTCTGAACTACATCAAACCCTTGCATCATTTTAAAAAGTGAAGTAAATCAACGATTGACTTAAGTCTCACAGAGACACTTTTCCACGATGAGAGAAAAAGAAAGGGAAGGGAAGTTATTATATTTGTTTGATATTTAAATTATATATATATATGTGATATATATATTATTATTATTATTTATTTATTTTTTAAATGTAATATAGTCATTATTATATAGATTTGTTTAATCACAATCATTAAGTAAATCATACATTTTTGCGTCACGTCATGTTTCTTTTTACATGTGTTGTCCCTGTCTCTACTCTGCCTCCTTCAGGACACTTTTACACTGTTTGTGACTAAGAAGATTTCATAATATTAATATAGGGGAGACTGGGGCTAGTTGTCACACTTTTAATCCAGTAAATATTTTTTAGACAGCTAGCACTGCTCTTCTCTACAAAATGTATCTGTATTATTATTAATTAATAATACAGATTTGTAAGCTGAATGGAAGGCGGTCTGGAGGAAGCTAGATATTTTACTTTATAAAGTTTTAAATATGGATTTTTTTCTTACAAAAACCCATTGATTTACTTCAGAAGGCCTTTATTAACCCCACAAAACCGTGTGGCTTGCTTTTATAATGGATGGATGCACTTTTTTGGTCTTCAAATTTTGGGCTCCCATTCAGTGCCATTATAAAGCTTGGATTAGCCAGGACATTTTTTAATATAACTCCAATTGTATTCACCTGAAAGAAGAATGTCATATCATATACACCTAGGAAGGCTTGAGGACAAGTAAATCATGGGGTCATTTTCATCTCATATAGTACTACACAAATGTACATTAAATACTCAGTTTCTGTCATATCAAACTTTTGATTAAGATTAGGTTTACAGTATTGTCAGTTGTTTTCTAATCTCAAATATTTTGGTGTGTCTTGAGATAGGTTTTACTCCTCTCGGTGGGTCCTTGAATGGAAAATTTTGGGAATTAAAAAGGGAGTTAAAAACTGGTATCAGTAGGTTGTTCCAATTCATTAAATGTCAATATTTTATATTTTTGAAATTTTTGAAAAATTGCAGCTTTAGTGCCATCTCGTCTGTCAGACATTTAAGTTTCAACCGTCAAACGCATAGCACGACCACAGCTGCAGTAGTCGCTGAAGCGCACGGAAACTTTGTTACATATGACAGGATGTCGCGTTGTGTTTCAGCTCTGGTCGCTCATCTGTTTGACGGTCGTGAAACTTCCACGGGGGCACCGGCATGTCCTTCGGATAGCGTTCCAAGAAGACATTAGCTGCGACATGTATGTAAAGTCGTAAACAAAAAAGGCAAAATGTGAGACTACAAACATTTTCCTCTTTGTCCAGTAATAATTTGATAGGAATACAATAATACAAACCTAATTTTCCCCTCAGGAAGTTTTCTCTCAGAGCAGAACACAAAATGACCGTTGACAAAGGATCCATTTTTAACCGGTTTGGCACAGATTACCCAACAGTGGGGTACACTGACCCAGCGCCGTTTAGTTATGGAGGGGTTCATCATTTGTATTGACAGTAAAAATGAACCAGCACTGGGTAAAAATATTTAAAAAATGACCCAGCAAGCTGAACCCAGCATGTAGGTAAAAATAAAATAGCCAAGCATTTTTAGAGTGCAGTAATAGACAAATATCAGACCCACAAAAGCAAAGAAAACAGCATATCCTTTCTACATTAAATAGGAAATATTAAAGTTAGAAGCAAGCATTTATAAGCGTAAAAAACCCTTATACCCTTATAGGCTTGATTTTGAGGTTTATTCAAATATATTATGCGAAACTATTATAACTCATCCCCGTTCCCCTTTTCATTACTTTTCATATATCCAGAGCAAACGGTTCATGCAGAGAGCTCATCATGTGAGTACAGCAAAGCATCATTAACTCTGTCGTCGTGCTGCTAGTGAGAGTTTCATCCATGCACTTAGCTGCTTCACAGAATGGCAATACAGTGTTGAGTGAATGGAGCTTGACTTGTAGATAAAGCAGATTACCGAGCTTGCCCTCTGTGCCTGCCAATACGATTAACTCACAGCTCACCATCCTGCTCGCTGCTTTTTAGACAATTGCAATTACTATAATGTTGTACTGGTTGGTATGTGTATATGACAGAATCCCCCTTCGCCAGCTCATTTCGGCTATTAGAAAATACATTCAATCCTAATGGGGAGAGTGAGATGAGATTACAGAGAAAGAACGGATGTCATGCAACAGGGCATTTTGGGTCATTTTGTGTGTGTGTGTGTGTGTGTGTGTCACAAATGATGAGATTGATGGAGCAGATGATGCATCTGTGCATCAGACTGTAAATGTTTTCAGAACAAAATGTCCAGAACTATGTGGCCACATCCAAACTAGATGTTTTTTTTAATGTTCCATCATAATATTACAATATGTGATGCCAGACTGTTAGCACATTGTTAAAATGTATTTTTTTTTTCCAATGAATTCTTCAGAAGATTTATAATTGGATCTTCTATGAAAATTAAGCTAAAAGAATGTGGATTTATCCCATTTTGACTTGTCCCTCAGTTTTCAAAAACAAGCAATGCAGTTGCACCTGAATAAACATTAAAATACACACAAATTATAGCTACTTAATTATTAGAGACTTAAATATCATGCATGTGTTAACTAGTGTGAATAATAAATAACTTATTTACAATCTTTAACATTCATAATACTTTTTATATTAAGTAACTCATTATTCTCAAAATGTTGTAATACAGTTTCAGCATGTTTAATCTGACACTTTACATTTTTAAAATGTGAATATTTGAACTGAACAAATACATTTTCAAAATTCCCTAATCCAGAGCATTCAGACAAGATCTGGCTGTGATTTCACTGTTTGGCCACTAGATGGTGTTGCGTTTCAACTAGTCATTTTGAAATGTACTTTACAACCTTGAATGTTTCTTGAATTCATTTCATGAATCAACAGGATTTATTCATCAAGAGGATTCAAATCAGCACTAAATCCTGGTACTGGAACTAACAATGTTTTCATTACCTTTCTCTTTTTTAGCAAAGTACATCGGCTGCTATGTTGATGACACACAGAAACGGGCTCTTAGAGGGGTGTCCTTTTTTGACTACAAAAAAATGACTGTCTTCCGTTGCCAGGACAACTGCGCTGAGAGGTATGTCGACTTTTTATCTCCACGTATCTCCAAGAGTATGCTCACACATTTGCATCACAATGACGGATTTCTTTTGACTGCTGTTGTTTATATACTCAGATAATTATATTTTCTGTGCTCTAACCTCAAAATAAATGTGCCATGACAGAAACCTTTCATTAAGACATTATTAAGTATGTTTAAGCGGTTTTCTTGATGGCCATTAGCAGATATCTGTCCCCCATAATGCACGTGATTTCAAGTTTTACTATTCTTTAAGAGAACATTTCCTCCCCACAATGTTGGAAAAACCTCACCTACACACCCAAACACAACCCACACAAATGCTCATGTTATCATGTACAGATACACATTATGAGTTATTAAAAACATGTAATTGCTTTCAGTTAATGCCCCATTCACTGACACACACAACACATTACACTAAGTCCCTGAGTTAATCTTGTTTGCTTGTCCTCTAATTTACTCAGAGGGGAGAGTTATCTGATATGCTGTTTCCTCTGATGATCACAAAGATTTGTGCTTTAACATGTACTCGCATTCATTTTCAGCTTGTGTGCTCACCATTAGTTAACTTAGTTCACCCTGAAATGAATGTCTTTCCAAACCTGATTTTTTTTCCTTAGGAACACAAAAGGGGAAATACTGAAGAACTAACCGATTGCTCTTTTCTGTGGAATTACTGTAAATTGAAACTCACTCTAAAAGCTATTGCAAAACAACATGGGTGTAATGGTGTTTAGTATGACTCATGCACTATGTTGGTTAATCAGTGACCAAAAGTCCCCCCACCCCCCACTCCCCAACTCCCATTGTTGTCTGCAACAATATTCGAAGGCCCTAGTAGTTTTGCTTTCAAAGAATATTTTAATCAATGGACACTCCTAGTTCCTGTACTTTAAAAAAGTAACTGAACTCATTATAATTCAAATCAAAATAATTCAATTTCATGCATATTTATTGAATTCATTTTCAAATGTTTGTGTTTTACTGGATAAGGATTTAACATGAAAATCCTTTATATGAACTCTAGAACTCTCACTTTTAAATTTAGGCTCATATATATATCGTCGCTGCCCGATGAAACTCACGTATGTCCAAACGCTTACTTTTCAGGAAGTGAAAAAAACACCGTATTTCAAAAACAGTTGAATGTAGCGTTGTCATACTTGGTGCGGCATCTTTACATGTAACCATATTCTTGTCAGTGTAATGATATAATCCACATTTGACCAAAATTGAGTTTAAATGGACATACGTGCATATTTTACAGTAACGGTGGTCGATACGCGTTCTTCCGATCATTAATTAGAATGGCCAAGTCGCGTTTCATATTGACAGAGGAATACGTGCTGGACATTCTCAGCCTCTGGCATGCGGTGATAACAGTATGAGTGAGGCATGTTCTAGTGACAATCATGACAGTAGCATTACAGGCTATAGTTTGATCAGTTTGACTAAGAAAATAAAGGCTGAATCTTAGGGCCCGTCCACACGGAGACGCGGATCACTGTATACGTATACATTTTTTATCGTATTGGCGTTTCGTCCACACGGATCCGGCGTTTTGGGAGACTGAAACCGCTATTTTTTTTAAACCGGGTCCTAAAGTGGATAAATCTGAAAACGACACCCAGCCAATCCGTATATTTTGTGAAACGGTGATGTCATCACTGAAGACTTAAAGGGGATACAACTACGGGCACTGGGCATGCGCACATCAATACTGCGTTGTTTAATTACTGTATTTGCATTATTGTAAGGGTATGTTTAGGGTTGGGGTAGGTGTGTGCGTTAATAAAACACATCTGGTAAGTAGCAAATTTATTTATTGTTATTTTATTGTGAGATTTTACCTCACCCTTCGACTGTTGCAGTACCCCTTCTAGCACAACTCTTCTCCGTTTTTAGTGTATTTCTGTGGCAGAATTACAGTGCCACATACTGGCCTGGCATGTATACTACATCGTTTTGAGCCGTTTTCATGCTCTCGTGTGTACGCAGATATTTCTTGAAACGAGGGGAAAAAAAAGATTGGATAGGGAAAGTTCTGGCTTCGTGTGGACATGGCCTTATCAATGAGACCGAGTTTATTTACATACTAGCAAGCAAACTAATCTGTGAAGAACTAGATTAGAACTAAACTGTGGAGAGCTTCAATGTCGTACTTTCGGCTATCCAGTGCTGAGCTTCGATGAAACTTCACGAGACCGGCGAGACCGGCGAGATGCTTCCACAGGGCGGGAGATACGCGGCGTGATTGACAGCTTTGACACCAAATGGATATACGTGAAAATCAGATGACATGATTTCACAACTTTTCATTGGCCATTTAGATATGTGAAGCATGCTGTATACGGAAATGAACCTGGACATTCAATCCGTCGAAAAATCTCAAAATCGGCAAAATGGACTTGCGTGTTTTTCATCGGACAGCGACGATATATATATATATATATATATATATATATATATATATATATATATATATATATATATATATATATATATATATATATATATATATATATATATATATATATATATATATATATATATATATATATATATATATATATTGTGACGAGCGTCCTCGGAGGAATCAGTGTCGCCCTGGCAACCAACACAAAACACCTGCACACCCTCACCGCCGGCTGATCGGTCACAGCTGCTCCCAATCAGCCCACAGCCACATAAGCAGCACATGCTGAGCAAACAGGGAGACTCAGGTCTTGAGCCGACTGAAACGCTGTTCTAACCTTTTTCCTCTGTTCTCCCCAGAAAGCAGCGAGTGACCGACAGCCCACCTCTTGGAGCACGTTTTGGACACCCACTTTCGTTTGGATTGAGCACTGAAGAGCACTTAAAGCACCAGCCATCACGCACCAGCTTACCTTCTTTCACCAGTTTGATTTCACTGTAAATAAATCTATCCTCCGGGGGCCTTTTCACGAAGCCTGCCTTGTCGAGTGGTTCTTCACCCCGTGACAGTGGTGGAGAATGTGGGCATTTTCGTGAGGAATCACCGGCAAGTTCACCGCCCCACCCCCTAATCCTTTTTTTTTTCCCTCTCTTCCTGTTTATACACCGCAGTGTTGGGGAACGCGGCGCGCTCGTCCCCGCAATGGAGGAGGTATTACAGCGCCTCGCAGAAGTGAGCATCCGCCAGCAACAGATAGTGGAACATCTCGCCACTCACCAGGGCAGGACAGAGGACGAGCTCTTCGCCATCCGGGCCGCCGCCGCCCAACGCGTTCCGCTACCTGATCCTCGCGCCCAAGCAACCCGCCTGCTGCCAAAGATGACTGCTGATGACGATGTGGAAGCCTTCCTACAGGTCTTTGAAAACACCGCGCAACGTGAGGCATGGCCTGAGGATGATTGGGCGCGTGCGCTGGCACCCCTCCTCACCGGAGAAGCCCAACGGGCTTATTTCTCGCTTCCCCTTGAGATCGCCGAAAACTATATCGAAGTCAAGCGGGAAATTTTAGCGAGGCTCGGCCTCTCACCGGTCTGCGCCGCCCAGCAGTTCCACGAATGGGAATTCAAGCCCCGGGTGCCAGCCCGTGCCCAGGCAGCCGAGCTCAGCCGCATCGCGCATCACTGGCTATTGGAGGGGAACCCCACCGCAGTACAGGTAGCGGAACGGGTAGTGGTCGATCGACTCCTCCGCGCTCTACCCCGCGCTCATCGGCAAGCGGTTGGGATGAGGAACCCTACCAACACCCTGGAACTCGTGGAGGCGATCGAGCTGGCGGATGCCGTCCATCATCGCGAGGCCGGGGACCGGCCGCCGCCTTTCCCCCAAAGAGTCATCCAGGAGCGACGCCCGCTCGAAGGGACCCCGCGACCAGTCAGCAGGCCGACGGTTCCCCCACCGCGAGATGAGCCCATGCCCAGCGCTGAACCACCATCACCTCCGCGAGCATGGCTGGCAGGTTGCATCGTCCACCAGCATGTACCATCGGGAGCCCCCGAAGCAGAAGTGATGGTGGAAGGGAAACGTTTCCGGGCCCTAATGGACTCAGGCAGTGCGGTCACCCTAATCCAGTCGCGGTTGTGCGCCCCTCGAAGCGGCCAGAAGACCTTCTTACCGATTACCTGTGTGCACGGAGACACTCGCCAAGTACCGGCCCGTAGAGTCACCATCTCGTCACCCCAAGGCACCTGTCCGGTAGAGGCGGGCCTGGTGAAGGACCTGCCGGTGGCCGTACTGCTTGGGAGGGATTGGCCCGGCTTCGACAGACTGCTCAACGCTGCTACTCAGCCTGCCAGCCCGGAAGGGAACCGTCTAAGACGGAGACGGCCTCGTGGACCCTGCCGCCGACCGGCCCTGCTCGCCTCTGACAGTGGGAGAGATGGTGAGTCCCCCTCCCAGACTACTAATCTGTTCTATGATATTTACCAACAGGCTGCTGGAGGGGGCTCATTCGCCAAGGAACAGCGGGAGGACGATCGGCTCAAGCTCTGTTGGGCTCAGGTGCGAGTCGTCGATGGAAAAGACGTCCTCCCACGGCCCCTTCCTCTCCCGCATTTTGTCGTTGAGAATGGCCTGCTGTACTGTGTCGCTCAGCGGAGGGGGGAGGAGAAGAAATTGCTGTTGGTACCCCGAGCTAAGACCGAAACCATCCTGGAGCTGGCGCATTTCCATCCCATGGCAGGTCATCTCGGGGCGGCCAACACCACTCAGCGCATCCGCGACCGCTTCCTTTGGCCTGGCCTGGAGGCCGAAGTGAAACGGTTCTGCCAAGCCTGCCCAGGACCCCTCCCCCCAGCCCGCTCATCCCGCTGCCTATCATCGAGGTGCCCTTCGAGCGGATAGGAATGGACATAGTGGGGCCGTTGCCAAAGTCTGCCCACGGACACGAACACATCCTGGTAATTGTCGACTACGCCACCCGGTACCCAGAAGCAGTCCCCCTTCGTAAGGCCACCGCGAAGTCCATCGCCCAGGAGCTGTTTCTGCTGGCCAGCCGAGTCGGCCTCCCCTCGGAGATCCTGACTGACCAGGGGACCCCGTTCATGTCCCGGCTAATGGCGGATCTCTGTAGGCTGCTGCGGTCTACCACCCTCAGACGGACGGACTTGTAGAGAGATTCAACCAGACCCTCAAGCAGATGCTTAGACGCGTGGCGGCGGAGGATAAGCGGGATTGGGACCTCATGATTCCCTACGTGCTCTTTGGGATCCGCAAAGTTCCCCAGGCCTCAACTCGCTTCACCCCCTTTGAGCTCCTGTTCAGCCGTCAACCACGTGGGCTCCTTGACGTCGCCAGGGAAGCTTGGGAGCAGCAGCCTGCCCCTCATCGCACCATCATCGAACACGTACGACAGATGAGAGAACGGATCAATCGAGTGATGCCATTGGTCCGGGAACACCTCAGCAAGGCCCAGCAAGCGCAGCAACGCCACTACGACCGGGCAGCCCAACCACGGGAATTCCAGCCCGGAGACCGCGTCATGGTACTGGTCCCCAGCTCTGCCTGCAAGTTCCTGGCCTCCTGGAAAGGACCATATACGGTACTGGAAAGAATTGGACCAGTCATGTACCGGCTGAGGCAACCTGGACGACGGCAGGCATATCTATCTATCATATCAACCTCCTGAAGAAGTGGGTGGGGACCCGGGACCAGCTGGCTGCTTTGAGTCTCACCGATCCCGTGGTTGTTGACGTCAACCCTCATCTCTCGGCTGCCCAGAAGGCGGAGCTGCAGCACCTGGTCAGTCAGTTCCAGGATGTGTTCTCTTCCCAACCCGGGCAGACCAACGTGATCCAGCATAACATCAAGACACCCCCAGGAGTCATCGTCAGGCAACGGCCCTACCGCATCCCGGAAGCTCGTCGGCAGGCTATTGAGGATGAGATCCAACAAATGCTGAAGTTGGGGGTAATTGAACCATCCCGGAGTCCCTGGTCCAGCCCCATTGTGATGGTCCCAAAGCCGGATGGCACCCTCCGCTTTTGTAACGACTTCCGCTGCCTGAACGAAGTCTCTGAATTCGACGGGTACCCCATGCCTCGGGTCGACGAGCTGCTGGACCTCGGAAGGGCCCGGTACATCAGCACCCTAGACCTCACCAAGGGCTATTGGCAGGTGCCACTCTCTGAAGCTGCTAAGCCGAAGACTGCCTTCTCGACCCCAAGTGGCCACTGGCAGTACCGGACCCTTCCCTTTGGCCTGCACGGGGCCCCCGCGACGTTCCAGAGGATGATGGACATCATCCTGCGGCCCCACCAGGCGTACGCAGCCGCCTACATCGATGACGTGGTGATCCACTCCGAGGCATGGGAGGAACATCTGGATCGTCTGCGGAGGGTGCTCTCGGAGCTCCGAGCAGCTGGACTCACCGCCAACCCCCGCAAATGCCACCTAGCCCTCTCCGAGGCCAAGTACCTGGGCTTCCAAGTCAGCCGAGGCCTCATACGGCCACAGGAAAAGAAAGTAGAGGCCATCCACTCTGCCCCGAGACCCCGGACGAAGACCCAGGTACGAGCCTTCTTGGGGTTGGCGGGTTATTATCGATGCTTTATCCCCAACTTCTCCTCTTTAGCCGCCCCCCTGACAGACCTGACCAGGAAGGGGCAGCCGGAGAAAGTATGCTGGACCCCATCGGTCGAGGAAGCCTTTGCCCAGGTCAAAGCAGCGCTTACGTCCTCGCCCGTACTCCGCGCTCCAGACTTTAGCTGCCCCTTCCTGCTGCAGACGGATGCCTCCGACACAGGACTGGGAGCCGTCCTGTCCCAAATCCAGGAAGGTGAGGAGCATCCGATCATTTACATCAGCAGTAAGCTGTCCCCGGCCGAGAGGAAGTACGCCACCGTGGAGAAGAAAGCCCTGGCCATCAAGTGGGCAGTCCTGGAGCTCCGGTACTACCTCCTAGGCAGCAAGTTCACCCTGGTCACAGACCACGCGCCCCTACAATGGATGGCCCGCGCCAAGGACACCAACGCCAGGGTGACTCGCTGGTTCCTAGCACTTCAGGACTTCCACTTTGAGGTACGACATCGGGCCGGGGCCGCCAACGCGAACGCCGATGGCCTCTCACGGATCTGGACAGCTTATGCAGGTCTGTCAGGGGTCATTCCCCACCCTCCCTTTACATCTCCCCTGCTGTCTCCGTTTGTTCACAGGACCAGAACGACGCTTAGGGGGGGGGGAATCAGCGTCGCCCTGGCAACCAACACAAAACACCTGCACACCCTCACCGCCGGCTGATCGGTCACAGCTGCTCCCAATCAGCCCACAGCCACATAAGCAGCACATGCTGAGCAAACAGGGAGACTCAGGTCTTGAGCCGACTGAAACACTGGTCTAAACTTTTTTCTCTGTTCTCCCCAGAAAGCAGCGAGTGACCGACAGCCCACCTCTTGGAGCACGTTTTGGACACCCACTTTTCGTTTGGATTGAGCACTGAAGAGCACTAAAAGCACCAGCCATCACGCACCGGCTTACCTTCTTTCACCAGTTTGATTTCACTGTAAATAAATCTACCCTCCGGGGGCCTTTTCACGAAGCCTGCCTTGTCGAGTGGTTCTTCACCCCGTGACTATATATAATATATATATAATATATATATATATATATATGTATGTATTCAAAATTCCTCCAGTTTTGACACTGATTTGGAACAACATTAGTGTGAGTAAATTATTATTTTTGGTTGAACTTTTAATGCTACGTTCTATCCTGTTAGCACTCTTGTTTCCTTCCTCTTTCCTCAGTTTCTCTACCCTGCCTGCTTCGCAATTATTCTTAACACTACATTCCTATTAACATGAACACACTAAATCACATCCGTCTGTGCTTTGTAAAAGCCACAGAAAGAGAGAAAGGGAGAAAAAAATGCTAAGGAATTTTGCCTTCAGGACTGCTTTAAAGGAAAGAGTGGGAGTTACAGAGTCTACATGAACAGCACATAGACAGTAGACAATCCTTTATTTTCTTTCCTCCTCTGATCAAAATAAGGCCTATAAATATGACAACATGCATTATGTTTGTAAAAAGCTGTATATTTATTTGTTTATGGTGTTTATTTAATCTAATTTAAGTATTATATTGAACTTTCTTTAAAATGTATTTCTTTATTTAAATTTATTTTTATTATGTGTTGATTTGAGTTTGTGCTCCCTGTAGGTAAAATGGTACCAATGCACTGGTGCACTATAAGTTAATGAAGGAGCAGAAACAATCATTGACCGTGCTTACACATTCAAAAGAACAAGTTAACTGATGGACGTATATTTTGCCAGTTTTGCATGTATTTTTGTTGTAAATAAGTTTCAAGTGAAGATTTAACATTGACGAAAGCGAGTGTTGATTGTTCACGAGTCAAGAGGAAGTTCCTGTCTGTCTCGTGAACTGAAGGTTTGCCAGAATCATGTTTAAAAGGACAGGCTCTGTATTATGGACAATGATGTTTTGAAGCTTTAAACTGGGGGTTCAGCTTGGGACAGTTCTCAAATTTTTTGAAAGGTCTGAAAAGAGCTGCACAGAGGAGGAGGCTGAAAGTTGGAGAGAACGTTAAAGGGATAGTTGACCCAAAAATGAACATTTTGTCATTATTTACTCTTCTGTTGAACCATAGAATTTCATATTCACAATAAATTTTTGTAGAGAGTTCTTGGAAATTATACTCTCTGCACATTGCATTAACTGTATCGCAAAACCAATTTCTTACGCCAAACAGTATGATCTGAATTTCAGGGAGGGAACATTGCTGGGAGTTGGTCCAAGTGTCAGAACAATAAACCACATTCTTTCTACTGTTCTCAAGAGCTGTATCTACATGCACACTGATGTGCATTGCTGAATGCCTCAAAGGAAATTGTGGTGCACGTATTACACTTCCCCTTGAACAGCCTGATATTAAGTGGCCTGCTCAAAGGCACAAATGTTATAGTTCATGAAGCACCCCTTTTTGAAACGACAAACGACTTTTCAGTTAACACCCAACATACATATATATACACACACACTAGGCTACATCATAAAGCAGTGAAAATATATGCAGCATTTTTACAGAGTTGTATTGTTTATGGTGAAATTATTATATATATATATATATATATTGCATATATTTTTGCACATTTTGCATCATGAAATGGGATAACGAGCAGGACTTCATATTGCATTGCTTCACGAGCATCACAGCTCATGTCAGATCATTCAGTGGCAGTCGAGTGCCCTGACATTGCAGTGAACTATATTGCATAATAAAGTGTGTTTTTTTTCCCTTTTCTTTATCCTGTGTTATTAGGGGTTATCTCTATGCGGGTCTGGAGTTTGGAGCCGAGTGCTACTGTGGCCATAAGATCCAGGCGCCCAACGTGTCAGAGAGTGAATGTAATATGGAGTGTAAAGGGGAGAAGAGTAACCTCTGTGGAGGACCTAATCGACTGTCCATATACAGACTGGAGCTGAGCCAGGAGTCGGCCCGCCGATGTGAGCACCCTGACACACAGATACACTTACACATGTTCATCAGCAAGCTTACATGAGACAGGCTCACGGATATGGCTCGACATTTTGATGTCACTTTCAGGAAAGCGGAAACGTGTAAATAAATACATAGTTCTGACTTGATATTCTAGATGGCGCAGGCTGATGGTTCTAACGCAAGCTGATGATAATTACTTCTTGACCACAAGCTGATGATAATTACAGCGTTAACTACTTGACACAAGCTGATTGGTCCACGGTGCATCTGCAGCCAATGAGCTTGTTGCTCAACACACTTAAATGGCTGGTTACCATTCACTATAGCAGTTGCAGCGTGCTTCAGAGTTCCTCTAAAACCCTCCACCTTCACCAGCTCCACCTGTATAGATCTGCTATGGGTTATTGATATATGCTATTTGTGCAGCAGCGTATTGGCGTATGTATTGGCAGTAGCAAGTTCCTGTACTTGCTCTGCAGCAGCAGCAATAATCAACAGCAGCAGCAATTCAGCAGCAGCGTAGCAGATCTATTCCACCAAGACCAAATACATTAACATTGTCATATCCATTACCATGCTAACAATCTTCCGAGAGGTGTCATGATAGAACTGCTTTTATCAATAAGACCAACTCATTTCATAAAGGAGACTTTACAATTAGGTTTAATTTGTTAACATGGATTTATTACATTAGTTGACATAAAGTAACAATGAACGATACCTCTACAGTATGTACTAATCTTAATGTTAATAAGATAATGATGCACTTACTAATGCATTTTTAAAATCAAGTTGTTAACATTGGTTTTGCACTGTGGATTAAATGAACAATCAATGAACAATTGTATTTTTATTAACTAACATTAACAAAGGTTAATAAATGCTGTAAAAACATTTAGCTCTAATGTTAGCAAATGATAACTTACTGTGCTGGAAATTGTCAGTCTTGTTTATCTTCAAGCTGTTTTTTTATGTCAGCAAGGTAGTACAGGCCAAATTACTCCCCACCATTGATCTTCATGGGGAGTGATTTTCGTGAATGATTTATAATGTCTATTTGTGGTTGAGGAAAGATTCTATCTATCTGATGCATATTTGAGAATTTCCCATTCTCATTAATTTGTGTGTTTAGTATAGCTTTGAAAACTCCCAGTATTGTTTAGCTGTTTCTCACGCCATCTATTTTCATGGCATGATCCTCACCCTTTTCCTTATGCCTCATGTTTGAAAAAAAAAAAACTGTCCTGATTAAGCACTTTTCTCATGTGACAGGATCCGTGTGCGTAGGGGAGATTATGTGACAAAAGGAACAACTTTGATCTATTAAGTTAAGAAGTTGGGACCACATCGCTTTGGCAAAGACTATTTCTACTAATATTTGTACTATTTATAATGGCAGATAGTATTTGTTCCTCATTGTATTGAAACACATTATAAAAGAGTATGCAATGAAAACAACATATTTAGTGTATATCTTACATTAATTAAAATCTTAAATGGATGATGCATTATTGGGACCTTGCTTGTAAAGCCCACCCCTACCTCTAACCCTAACTATATTGCTGATCAGTAAAGCTGTCCTCGACATTTTAGGAAGGAGCCATGGTTCCAAACCCACTGTCTTTTATCTACTCATAGCAAAGTTTTTTTTTTCATTCTTTGCTTTGGGGTAAAAAGAAGTTTGAAATACATAAGCAGCGGTATACTGTTAGCGAACATCCTGGTGCAGTCTACGCTGCTGAGAACGGCATTTAGATGAATGAGTTAATATGTGCTGCGCACTTTCCTTTTGATAACAAAATAAACACACAACAAAAATGACAGTGTTGAGAAAACAGTAATTAAAGGGTTAGTTCACACAAAAATTAAAATTATGTCCTTAATTACTCACCCTCATGTCGTTCCAAACCAGTAAGGCCGTCGTTCATCTTCGGAACAAAAATTACGACATTTTTGATGAAATCCGAGAGGTTTCTGAACCACACATAGACAGCAACGTCATTGGAACTTTCAAAGCCCAGAAAGGTAGTAAAGACTAGGGGTGTAACGGTTCATATTGCTCATGGTTCGGTTTGTATTGCGGTTTTAGGTTCACGGTTTCGGTACGGTTCGGTATTTACTGTGTTCAGTGAAAAAGGACTACTGTAAAATAAAAATTAAGAAAATAAGAACAAATAATCTAAATACAAGCAATGGTGCAAATAAGTACAATTTAGAGCAAAGATAGTAATAAAATAAACAGTGCTTTTCAGTTTTTTTCAGACGGGTCTAACATTAGTTTTCAGGTACAGAAATTGAATAAAGCAATCAAATGTACAATAACATTGTGTTATGTTTAAATTGGCTACGCTTAAATGAGTTTAGTTTAAACACAGATAGCAACGTGTGGTGTTCAGGTCTTACCTGAGCTTGCGTTATTAACACCCGGGTGATGACGGCGTAAATGACTGGTCATGTTCGAGCATACAGCAGCACGTGACGTAGAACCTGGAACTGCTGCACTGTCTTTACTACGTGATTAGCGTAGGAGAATGACGTTGAAAAGAAGAGATTGTTGGTTGATTAAAATCGTTCAAATCGATCGATAAAAATTGGGCACAAAAAGTATTCTCGTCACTTCATAACAAGGTTGAACCACTGGTCACATGGACTATTTTAACGATGCCTCTACTACCTTTGTGAGCCTTGAAAGTTTTAATGACGTTGCAGCCTATGTGTAGTTCAGAAACCTCGGATTTCATCAGAAATATCTTCAGTTGTGTTCAAAATATGGAATGACATGAGGGTGAGAAATTAATGACAGAATTTTCATTTTTGGGTAAACTAACCCTTTAATCAAGCATAGTGATGTTTGCACTCATTCGGCACTCGCGTCACATTTATTTATGTACCACTTTATACAATAGATATTTAAAAGCAAACAGCTTTACAGTATTAAACATGAAAAAACAGTATCAGGGTCTCTTTCAATCTGTCATGAAACTCTAGATGGTGCAGGCTAAAAGGTCCTTAACTCAGTCTGCTTGCAATCACATCATTCGGACACATCTGATGCAGCGCGCTTTTAGAAATCCTCTACCTTCCCTAGCTCCACCTGTATAGATCTGCTGCGGGTAATTGATGTAACTATATTGTACAGTAGCAGCATGTTTTACATGTCTTACACAGCAGCGTGTCGTGTATGTATTGGCATTAGCAAACCCTGTATGCGTTTGTGCGTCAGTTTGTCCGGCACATTCGATTGAACACACTGTTCTTTTTAATGAGTCAACCCTTTTCGTGCTTTCAATCTGACTCAGTGTTTAGAGCCGTTTCACAGCTGACATGATAAAAATAAAAAAAACCTCAACCGCACAGAAACCACCCAGAACACACTAGCATCATGTGGGGGATATTTCCTCAAGCAATCGACCCTCATAGTTCCTTGAGAAAATACAAGAATTTGGTTGTTTTTGTTGTTTTTACATTAAAAAAAATAATGTTCTTGTATATTTGGCTATTAAGATGGGAGTGCCATCTTCAAGGGATGTTTCAAGAGGCCAGATAACGTGACCCTGGCGCTTCCCGCTAGTGCTGTTATTCAGAACATGTCAGTGGACAAGTGTGTTGACATATGCACAGAGAAAGTGAGTATGTACAGTATGCATGATGTGCATCAGGTGTCTCTCATTCTATTGTATTTTTGCAAGTCTGTCTTATATTATTCTCTTCCTTTGTCTGGCATAGGAATTCTCTCTGGCTGCCCTGGCTGGTGAAAAATGTCACTGTGGGTTTCCCACTCCTCTCTTCACTCTGCATGAGCGTGAGGATGAGGAAATGTGTCTCCAGCGATGTGTAGGGGAAGACTTTGAGAGCTGCGGAAACAATGACTTCTTTGTAGTGTACCAGACCCAAGTGCAAGGTAACATAACCTTGTTTGTACTAAAACAGTGTGCTCAGGCCAATGCACAGGCATCACACAAGTATGGGTTTGATTGTTTAGGACTAGAACAAACATGTAAGGTCACAGAAGCACAAAAATAGCCCCGCCAATACTGCTTTTGTAGCTGCTTATCACTTAGAAAGACATTTGCGAAATTCACACTTACTTTTCGTTGTCAGAGTGAGCAAAAAAAGTGTGAATCCTATTTTCAAGGGTGGTCAAATATTAAATCGATTGTAGCTATCTCTAAATGCATGATGTATAAACAGTACATGTATATAGATATATGCATGTGCATGATATAATTTCAGTAAATGCACACTTGCGACACTTAAATGATGCAACTGCTCTGCTGTGCAAGATAAGCACGATGCAAGATTTACACAGATAAGGTTAGTAAGCCATTTTATCACACTAGAATCATGTTTTGACACATAATGTTTGCATTTGTAGCTATACTTTTGAAACTGTGTATTTTGACATTTAGAGACTGGCCCCTTTCTATAAATATTTGGTAACACTTCATAATCCAACATTCATTAAGTAATGTGTATAAATAAAAAATTAGGGCCCCTAGGATCATTCCCACCTTCCATACCCTTATCGCTGGCCTGTCCTTCACAAAGTACAAACGTATCTCATTTCCTGCTCCGTCTGATAGTCATCTGCTCTGTGGTTCAAATTCTGAATAATCATCATGATTGGTCCAAACCAAACTTGAAATCTAAGCAAGAAAACACTTCGTCAAAATATGTGCATTATAAGCCTTCACACTGTTTATCAAACCATTTAAATTTGTTTACAAGTCTTTTACAGAATTATTCTGTGATCATTTAAAGACCATTATTTTTGTGTTTTTTATCTATCTATCTATCTATCTATCTATCTATCTATCTATCTATCTATCTATCTATCTATCTATCTATCTATCTATCTATCTATCTATCTATCTATCTATCTATCTATCTATCTATCTATCTGTCTGTCTGTCTGTCTGTCTGTCTGTCTGTCTGTCTGTCTGTCTGTCTGTCTGTCTGTCTGTCTGTCTGTCTGTCTGTCTGTCTGTCTGTCTGTCTGTCTGTCTGTCTGTCTGTCTGTCTGTCTGTCTGTCTGTCTGTCTGTCTGTCTGTCTGTCTGTCTGTCTGTATATATATGTATATATATATATATATATATATATATATATATATATATATATATATATACATATATATATATATATAAAGTAAGAACTTTGACCGATTAATACTATCAGTTAAACGGTTTAAAGGTTTTTAACGTTTTTTTGTTTGGTTTTTTTAATGCATGGTTAAGAAAAATATGCTGTATAGCGTTATTTGTTCACTCACGGAGCGCGTCGACATGTGCAACCACACACCAGATATATCTCGCAAAATGAAGCAATGGAAAAGCTTACTGTGTGGGACCATTTAGACAGAAAATACAGCAGTAGTACAAGCTCCTGACTGGTGGTAAGCAAATGAAAAGTGCTTCCCGAGACTGGCCACTCTAGCGAGGCGTTATCCTTGTATTCCCGGGACATCAGTGCCATCTGAAGCCTTTCGTAGTGTGGTTTCATTACGAGGTCAACATTGTCGCGTATGTTCTTCTCGCCGCTGTTTCCTGATGGTTTATAGAAAAATTTCCCCGAGTCGTCCTCTGTCATTTCAAAGAACAGCACAACGGAGAGCGCAGGAGGCGCGCGCGCTGTCAGCAGAGGCTTGCGCGCTGCGGAGACAGAAGGATTGAGAGGGTGTTTCTGCCGCGGTTTAACTGTCAACAGGCTGGGCTCCAGACTAACCCACATCACTTAGACATGTTACTTAAAAAAAACAAACATACAAGGTGTGGATTGAGGTAGCCTAGGCCTGCTTTTTTTTATTTGACAAAAAAAAAAACACGATTCCGGTTCTTCAAAGCTTACGGATTCAGTGTATTTTCCTTTTGTCATCTTAATTTGGTAATTATTTAAGTGAAAAATATTTAGCGTAGGCCTATTTATTTTATTCTTTTTATTTATATTTTATCTGATCTGTATGCGGCTGTTTGCACGGTAAAATAAAATACATTTTGGCTGCTGTCTGTAGATTCCTTCATGCACAACTCGTATTCTTTCGGATGTTTCATAAACAAATGTTTTAACAGCGGCTGTTGTTTAGGGTCCTTGCCACCACGAGACATATCGGCATTGCAAATTGAACATGTAGCTCGACTTGAATCGCCTTCTTTTGACTTAAAGTAGCCTACTGCCACGTTTTCTGTTCATGAGTTCCATTTTCACTTTCAAAGGCGGCATCATTATGTTCGACCAGCGCTACAAGCATAGTGCAAGCCTAGGGTTTGGTTCGGTTCGGTGGAGAAAAATTCTGAGGTTTGAAACCGAACCCTCTCAAAAAGCCCAATATTCGGCCGAATCCTGGTATCCCTAAATGAGACTAAGGATATTTTTCACTACAATTCCTCATATTTGGTGTCTGATGTGTTTCCTCCTTTATCTCTACAGATAATCGCTGTATGGACCGGCGCTTTTTACCCACTCGTTCCAAGCACCTAATGGCACTTGCTAGTTTCCCAGGAGCGGGGAATACCTGGGCCCGTCACCTTATTGAACTGGCCACAGGGTACTACACCGGGAGCTACTACTTTGATGGCTCATTGTACAACAAAGGTAAACTTGACTTTTAGTTCTCCATGAAGCCATTTTATTTCTGTTTTGCTTGCTCATGGTCTTCCTCTCTTGTTGTTGGACATATATGCAGGATTCAAAGGGGAGAGAGATCACTGGCGCAGCGGGAGAACCATATGTATCAAGACCCATGAGAGTGGCAGGAAGGAGATTGATACCTTTGATGCTAGTATCCTTATGATCCGGAACCCTTATAAAGCACTCATGGCTGAATTTAACCGAAAGTATGGTGGCCATATTGGATTTGCCTCTCAAGCTCACTGGAGGGGGAAAGGTGAGAGATGAAAGCTTTATCTAAAACCTAGTGATCGCTCTACTTAGTGCACAACACAAACAGTACTTCGTTTCACTGAGCTCATCGCTATATTTGCTGTCTCAATCCAGTTTGGAAGTATGTCAAAATAACTTCTGTTTTGTTGCCGTTGACGTCAATTTGAGGGTAAATCTGCTGTACTGTGGTCGGGAGCATGCACTCATCAGACAGAAAAAGCCATGACTGTCTTTTATGTGGTTTTGTTGAGAATATTTTCCCTTTTTAACTCTGAAACCTCCGGGAACCTGCTGCTTATTTTTAGGTACATGAGTTTGTTACTAGGCACCAAATACATTTTTCTAGTGTTTACTTTTTGAATGGTTAATGGTTATAACTATTAAACCAAAACTCAATTGTCTTGAAGTTTAAATAATTTTATAAAAATGATTTTGCATTGATAAAATGTTTGTGAACAGTGGTAAAGTCCGTAAATATATTGTGCAAAGTAGCCTTTACCCCAACCAAGTCCATTTTTAAGCAACGTTGGCTTTTTGTTCTGCTTCTTTTCAATATTTTTTTCCCATAGAGAAGCAGATGCTTGTGACATTTTGGTGTCTTGTTTTTTGTCTTGTTTCATTTTTTATTATGTTTCTGAAATTTTAATGACACGTGTTTTTCTTAACCTCTTAAAACTCTTTTCCTAAAACGTGTTCCTCAGTTGTTGTTTTTGTTGATGTGCTTTTCTGATGCATCACACTAACCAAAAAGCAGAAGCATCTAAAAAAAATCAGCATGTTTTGCTTCTTCTTTTTTGTATCCTTAAGTTGTTTTACATCTTCTCTCATCATGATTGGGAACATTTTAGTCACTTTGAGAAAAAAGACATTAGCTCTTTGTTAGCTATTGCTTTTCTTTCTCTCCGCTGATGATAATCAGCAGAAAAAGTACTATTACTTGAAAATGAATAAGTGCATCAGTTCACAGTATAATTGACTTTTGCTTAACGTTTCATTTCAGAAAAGCACTGTCAGTGATTTAAAATATTGTAATGCCGCTACACTATTCTAGCCTTCACAAAACCATCAAGTTGTGTTTGCCGATGTCTGTTACATTTGTGTAGTGCTGTCACATGTCTACAGATGTGTAAAGGTTTTCTAATGCACAGAATCTTAAGCTGGGCATACCCTGTGCGATTTTCGTCCGATTCCGAATTCTGACTTGTGCGACTCTTTTTTGGGTCGGGCCGAGTTTCAGCTTTATCGTGCGTCGTTTGTCGTGAGGTGTTCGTGCAGTGTACAGGGGGAAACGAGAGGCGACAAACCTCTCCCGATCGGCAATCGGATGGTCGGATGAATTTCTGGCATGTCAGAAATTCTGGTCGCTCCTCGTGAGGTTATTAAACAGCTGAAGCAGAGCTACGAACTGAATGCTCTATTTCTCATTCCTGCGAGAAAGCAGAAGTTGAACCATTTCATCTTTAATGCAGCAAGAAAGAAAACGAAAAGAGGGAGATCTTTAAGTTCTGTAGGCAGTTATCAAATAGCAGCAATTTAGCAAACTGTTGCTTGCCTCCAGTTCGTGTTGTAAAATGGATAATCTAAGACGTTCAAACCACCGTGTTTAGCCTATCAGTGCCTCTTTTATTCATTTAACTTTGAACATTAATTTACTTGTTTTACTTTCACAAATTATTTTATTTACTATTATTTACTATTTACTTAATTTTATTATCATGGGAAAAATGTGAACCGTTGTCCATCATTTGACAAAAGAAAATAATAACAAAATGTCACGGCGCAATATAGATTTTTTTTCTTTTCTAGTTTTAAATTATGAAGGCGAGTCAGTGGTGAAAGTGAAAGTAAAATCTGACGAGCTTTCGGCGCATATTCTCACAGAGACAAGATTCATCTTCTTTAAAATATGCTGATAACGTAGCCTATAACTGTCTTAATTTATATTCTTAATATTTCTCTTGTGGCCCATATTGTGAAACAAATTAGAAGAGAAGTATAGGCCCATTTCGTGTTAAACAAGTTGTTTTTGAAATAAAGCTGCTCTTACTTTCTGATAATATTATTGAAGTGTTATGACATAGGATATTATAGACTGATAATCATTTTAATTATAGGCCTATAATTCCTTTAATAATTCCTGCGCGGGGGCATTAAATGTAATATCAATTTAATAATAAAAGTAGGCCTACCCTAATAATAATGTTCATTTATATACATAAATTGTAAATGCTCTTGATATCGATAGCTGATGTATTTGATAGGCTATCTCTCTATTATAGGTTTTTTTGTGCATATTTCACTCGTACAGTGTGAGCAGACAAGTCGCGCTCGACGATCGGACCACACAGTGTGAGCACATAAACCGTGAGCTTTGGCTTTACATCGCATGCGATCTACTCGTACAGTGTGAGTAGGTAACCTTGCTGAAATCGCACAGAAATCGCATAGTGTATGCCCAGCTTTAGGCACCATGGGACAGCATGTTGCTCTAAGAAAGGGGTGTCTAATTTTGCTCCTGAAGTGCCGCTGTCCTACAGAGTTTAGCTCCAACCTCAATTAAACACACCTGAACAGCTAATCAATGTCTTGCTATAGGCATACTAGAAACAAAGCCACTGGGAATGCAAGCCTGCAACCTTCAGCCAAAAAAGCGTAACGGCTAATGCTGCGTCTTTGTTGGTATGCAGGGAAGGAGACCAGAGGCCATTTAAAAAAAAATGGATGTCAATGGTGAAGAGGCTTCACTACACTGAATAAACCACTTTGTGAGGAAATCGACTGCCTGTCCGCTAATGTTTAACATGTTTTATGCTTTTATGTTATATTTTTTGTTGGGAACGATGATTTTACTATGATAAAAAGGTTATTTTATGAGAGAAGGCAGAGAAGGGAATGTCGCGACAGGTAGGAATCATTTACGGCATCACCATATATTTAATAGTAATATTGAGTGATATTGCACATTGTCTAAAGAAAGTAAAACATACCAATGTTTTCTTTCTTTGGCCTTCAGGTTTTATGATAAGACTTGAATTCTAATGACTATTATAACTGCATGTGTGCATTTGACGCAGATATTATGCATTTTAATGAATAAAGAGAAAATGAATAATTTAATTATAAATATATGTTGTTTAATGAAAATTAAAAATGAAGTGTTGAAGTGCCAGGTTAGACTTATATTGTATTTATGACTGCTGATGATATAACGCTTTTTAATGGATGAGGGTAAAAGGTGAAGGTTTTTAGTGTAATCTTAGATATAGTTTTATGCGCCCTGCAGTGACTAGTAATTTGCAGCTAATAGAGATATTCACGTACATTTTTCATTCAGTACAGCACATTCCGCAGACAATGCAGTCCTACTGTACGTTTACTAGCAATATAACACCAAATATGTGTTGAGGCAAGTTGGAGCTAAACGCTGCAGGACAGTGGCCCTCCAGGAACGTGTTTGGACATGCTTGTTGTAAGATATTATTTTTCAAGAAGTTAAACTCTCTCTCTCTCCCTCTCTCTCAATCAGAGTGGCCAGAGTTTGTGAAGAACTACGCTCCATGGTGGGCATCCCACACACTAGACTGGCTGAGATATGGGAAGAAAGTTCAAGTAGTGCACTTTGAGAATTTAAAACGGGACCTTTTCTCTCAGTTAAAAGACATGGTCATCTTTCTGGGCCTGGAAGTGTCAGAGGACCGCCTGCTATGTGTGGAAGGACAAAAAGATGGGAACTTTAAACGCTCTGGGCTCAGAAAGCTGGAATATGACCCTTACACGCCTGAAATGCGTGCCACCATTGACGGGCTTATTAAGACTGTGAACACGGCACTCAGAAAGAGAAACCTATCTGGTGTACCTGAGGAGTACATGCCCAGATGATACTCATCTCTTGACTTTTGCTTTTTTCCACACACGTTTTTTCCTTAACATTTTTGCAGCTATTTCCCTAGAATATGAAATTGTTTATCATCATCCTCCATTCAGTTTGCACAAAAGTACTGCTAAAAAAACTGTTCGACCTATCATGAATAATCTGAAGATACAATTCATAGTAAGACAACAATTTGGCTCCAGTTAGCATGGCTTTAAGTTTAACCACCATGGATCCATCTTCATTAGTTTAATTTAAGTGTGCAGTAACCACAAATTCAGTTTGTCATCACGGGCAATGACTGTTCATGCTTTTTATGAAAGTGTCTGTTGCCACCAAGACATCCGGGTCGACTGTTTAGACGGACACATCCCATCTGTATTTCATTGAATTTGCTTTTCCTGCCACTACTGGACTACACTATGATTCATTAAGCACTTCAGTTTCAATGGGAATATATGGACAGCGATTTCATGTTTAACATCGGAACCCCAGCTCCCTGTTCCCTAAAAACATCTGGACATTGCCTTCTTAAAACAGATCAGTAAAATAGGTATATATGGACAACAAAACTCCTCAAGCTATATCACTTGTATAAGATAAATGCATGGACATGTTGTCTGGTACCTGCCTTCAATGATTTGCAGGCGAATTGCAGAAATAGTCCTTTATAGGGCTTTTGAAGTAGAGGAAAGCAACAACCAAGTTCTTCTGTTTCTGCTTTGTGTTTAGAGCACTTTTATGTTGAGATCATTTCTTCAAGTTAAATTATTTACCTTTTGGTTTTCACTGAGGTTTTGAGATATATTTGCAGTGGGCAATCAAAAAAAACTATTCATCTTGTGTTCACAAAGTAAAAGAAATGGGGGCTTCTTGTAAATGGCTTAAAATAACACAATAAATGACCCTTTACTCCTTTTCTCCACCACAATTATAGTAATCTATTAAAGGGATACTGTAGTTTAACCAAAGATGAAAAGTCTGTTGTTATTTTTTTTTTTATGTTTTTGACAGACATGACACATGCAGCTCTTAAAAACATTTGGAACGATATGAAGGAGAGTAAATGACGACAAGTTTTTCATTTTTGGATGATCTATCCCTTTAAGCAAAACCCCCTTCTTCACCAACACTATGTAATGTGCATTGAATAACTTCCCATTTCCTTATTTGACAAGCCTGAAAAGACTCAAAAATCAAATAATTCCTCCCAAACTATGTCAGGTTTTGGATTAACTTGTTCCCTGTAGAAATGTTTAGAATTGTTCTTTGTTTTCAGTGTTTTAATTGCAGGTTTTTTATTCAGAACAGAAAATTATAATCTATAAAATAATCTAGAATTCAGGGGCGAAAGATTATGAAGCAATGTGCTAAAAAAAAGACAAAAAAAAAGCACCTTGTGGGTTCATTTCTGCTTTTCAGCTAGAGACCTAACAAATAACAGTCAATATATGTAAATACATATATATATTTTTGTAATGCTCACATGGAGAATTACTTTAAAAGACAGAAAAGTATCACCTCTATTTTTGAAAAGGCTTTTAAATTTGAGCATTACATGCTTTTCATTTCAAAAAGGAACAAACCTGAAGTGTCTTTCTGAATGTATTTTGTATGGAATGAATGTAAGGAATTTCTACCAAATAAGAAAATCAGAGAGTGATTGCCAGCAGTGCAAAGGAAATTAAAGATTTGTATTAATAATTGTAAGCTCAGAGAACTGCGTGAATATGTGGAAAGCTTTTGCTCTTGTTTAGTGCTTGATGCATATGTCCTGGTCAATAAATTGTAAAGCCCCAAATTGTCAGATGCAAAACATTTATTTATGTGTTTAGTTAGTTTTATTTATATTTATTTAGGGATTGGGAGGGACTACACTGTAAAAAATAAAAACGGAAAATGTACTGGTAATTTTCTGCCAGTACATTATCCAGTAATTTTACAGACATTTCCGTTAACCCTTAAAACACAAACTAATGCAATGTGTAATTCAAAATACAGGTAAAACACCTGTGAAAAACCAATACAGAAAATTCCTTCATATTTATACAGTACATTGTGCCCTTTTTTACATACTTTTTTTTAAAATCTAAAACATTTCTGAAATTCTGTTGGTTGCTAATGCTTCAAAAATTGTGCGCTTCACCTTTAATGTTTGTGACACCCGTGTCACTGTGGGTTCTTATGGGTTAACCCATAAGAACCCACAGTGACACGGGTGTCACAAACACTGGTGGTTATCTGGAAAGGTCTTTTTAAAGCAAAAGGTGACCCGCGTCTCCCGTCCCGGGCCTGTAAGTTCTCTTCCAGTCTGACTGGGAAGGCTTACAAGGCCTGCGGGCAGGCTGCGTCCGCTTTGCATGGCATGGCGTTGCTTCAGGTCCACCAGGCCCAGGCACTCCTTGACATGCACGAGGGTAGGCCTGACCCAGAGCTCCTCCGGGAGCTCCGGACGGCGACGGACCTCGCCCTCCGGGCGACGAAAGTCGCCGCCCGTGCCATCGGTCAGGCGATGTCCACGCTTGTGGTCCAGGAGCGTCATCTCTGGCTTAACCTGGCTGACATGAGGGAGACCGATAAATATCGGTTCCTGGACTCCCCCATCTCGTCAGCTGGGTTATTCGGCGACGCGGTCGAGAGCTTCGCCCAACAGTTCTCGGCCGCCCAGAAGCAGACGGAGGCGATCAAGCACATCCTGCCCCGGCGGCCCGCTGCTGCCTCCACCCCGCCGCCGGCGGCAGCGCCTCCGACTACTCGTCGCCGAGGACGTCCACCCGCCGCCGCCTCCGCCCCCGCCAAGGCACCGCAGCAGCCTTCCACCAGCCGACGGCGTGGGGCCGGCCGTGGGAAGGATGTCCAGCCCGCTCAGGCCGCTGCCAAGCCAGGTGGCAAGCGCCGTCGCAAGCGACCCTGAGACGGGCCGCCCAGAGATGGAGGAAACTGCTCTGAGGGAGATGGCTGCAGCACCACTCCTTCCCCCGGAGGAGGGCCGGGGGAAAATCTTTTGTTTGTCTGTTCCGACGCTGGTCCCAGTGCCAGCGGCACCCAAAACATCAATAAAAGAGCAGTTTCCAATATCTCTGGGTGCCAAGAGAGCGCGCTTGGCGGTGGTCGACGCTCCCATGCCTCGCCACCCTCAAGTACCTCTCCCTTCGCCAGCAGGGGACGCCGGCGGTCGGGACGCACACAAGCGGCCTCCCCACACTCGCACGTCCCCTCCGCGGATGCAGGTAAGTGTTGCACAGCACACTCAGATCCCGCTTCGGGCCGCTCCCATGCCGTCCGAGCCGGATCCCTGCGTTCTGCCTCGCTGCCCCGCTGCGGGTACGTCTGTGGTGCCGATGGTCCCCCTTGCTCGGAGTCTGGGAGCCTGGCTAGCGCTTCCCAGCCCGTCTCGGTGGCTCATCCGTACCATCAGACTCGGCTATGCGATTCAGTTCGCCTGGCGTCCCCCCAAGTTCAGGGGCGTTCACTTCACGACTGTAGTGGAGGCGAACGCCCCCGTGCTCAGGGCGGAAATCGCTGTCCTACTGGCGAAGGACGCGATAGAGCCGGTCCCTCAAGCCGATATGAGGTCCGGGTTCTACAGCCCGTACTTCATTGTACCCAAGAAAGGCGGCGGGTTACGACCGATCTTGGACCTGCGATTCCTGAACCGGTCCCTTCACAGGCTGCCGTTCACGATGTTAACGCAGAAGCGCATCTTCAGGTGCATCCGTCCCCGAGATTGGTTTGCAGCGATCGACCTGAAGGACGCGTACTTTCATGTCTCGATTCTCCCTCAACACCGGCCCTTTCTGCGCTTCGCGTTCGAGGGACGGGCATATCAGTACCGCGTCTTACCCTTCGGCCTGTCCCTGTCGCCCCGCGTCTTTACGAAGGTTGCGGAGGCGGCCATTGCTCCCATGAGAGAGCATGGCGTTCGCATCCTCAACTACCTCGACGACTGGCTGATTCTTGCCCAGTCGCGAGAGCAGTTGTGCGAACACAGGGACAAGGTGCTCAGTCACCTCAGCCAGTTGGGACTTCGGGTCAACTGGGAGAAGAGCAAACTCTGCCCCACGCAGAGGATCTCTTTTCTCGGTATGGAGATAGACTCGGTCGCCATGACTGCGCGCCTCACCGAGGAGCGCGTCCAGTCGGTGTTGAACTGCCTGAATTCGTTCAGAGGCAGGACAGCGGTTCCACTGAAACATTTTCAGAGGCTCCTGGGGCATATGGCATCCGCAGCCGCAGTAACGCCGCTCGGATTGCTTCATATGAGACCGCTTCAACGCTGGCTACACGATCGAGTCCCGAGATGGGCGTGGCACAGCGGTTCCCTCCGCGTCCAAGTGACTCCGAGGTGCCGCCAAACCTTCGGCCCGTGGTCGGACCCTCTGTTTCTCCGGGCGGGAGTTCCCCTAGAACAAGTGTCCAGGCACTCCGTTGTCTCCACGGATGCCTCATCCACGGGTTGGGGTGCCACGTACAACGGGCTTGCAGTTTCGGGTCTGTGGACGGGGCCTCAACTGCAATGGCATATCAATTGCCTCGAGTTGTTAGCAGTTCGTCTTGCACTCAGCCGCTTCAAAGTGCCGCTCAGAGGCAAGCACGTTCTGGTCCGGACGGACAACACTGCGGCCATAGCGTACATCAACAAACAGGGTGGTCTACGCTCCCGTCGCATGTCGCAACTCGCCCGCCATCTCCTCTTATGGAGTCAGAAGCATCTGAGGTCGCTTCGTGCCGTTCATATTCCGGGCCTGCTCAATCGTGCGGCCGACGAGCTGTCACGTCAGCAGGTACTTCCGGGAGAATGGCGACTCCATCCCCAGGCGGTCCAGCTAATCTGGAGTCGTTTCGGGGCCGCACAGGTAGACCTGTTTTCCTCCCCAGAGACGAGCCACTGTCAGCGGTTTTATTCCTTGACCGAGGGGACCCTCGGGTCGGATGCCCTGGCCCACAGCTGGCCCCGGGAAGAACGCAAGTATGCGTTTCCCCCAGTGAGCCTTCTTGCGCAGACTCTGTGCAAAGTCAGGGAGGACGAGGAGCAGGTCCTGTTGGTCGCTCCGTATTGGCCCAACCGGACCTGGTTCCCGGAACTAGTGCTCCTTGCGACAGCACCTCCCTGGCCCATTCCTCTGAGACAGGACCTCCTGATTCAGAGACGGGGCACCCTATGGCACCCGCGTCCGGACCTCTGGAAACTCCATGTTTGGTCCCTGGACGGGACGCGGAGGTTCTAGGTGACCTACCGCAAGCGGTAGTTGACACCATTACTTCCGCTAGAGCCCCCTCTACGAGGCGCCTCTATGCGTTGAAGTGGAACCTGTTCGTCGACTGGTGCTCTTCTCGCCGAGAAGACCCCCGAAGATGTTCGATCGCATCTGTGCTTACCTTTCTACAGGATGGGTTGGAGCGAAGGCTGTCTCCCTCCACCCTCAAAGTCTATGTCGCCGCTATCGCCGCTAATCATGAGCTCGTAGATGCAAAATCTCTAGGTAAGCACGATCTGATCGTCAGGTTCCTTAGGGGAGCGAGGAGATTAAATCCACCTCGTCCTCCCTCCATACCCTCTTGGGACTTAACTCTGGTGCTAACTGCGCTACAGAGAGAACCTTTTGAGCCTCTGCAGTCAGCTGAGTTGAAAGTTCTGTCGTTAAAGACAATACTCCTGACTGCGTTGGCCTCCATCAAGAGGGTAGGGGACCTGCAGGCATTTTCGGTCGACGAATCGTGCCTGGAATTCGGGCCCGGTAACTCTCATGTGATCATGAGACCCCGGCCTGGATACGTGCCCAAGGTTCCCACTACTCCCTTCCGGGACCAAGTGGTGAGCCTGCAAGCGCTGCCTTCGGAGGAGGCAGACCCAGCCCTAGCTTTTCTCTGTCCCGTCCGTGCTCTCCGGACTTACGTGGATAGAACGCAAAGCTTCAGGTCCTCAGAGCAGCTCTTCGTCTGTTACGGAGGACAGCAGAAGGGAAAGGCTGTCTCCAAGCAGAGGATGGCCCACTGGATAGTGGATGCCATCGTCTTGGCTTATCAGTCCCAAGACGTGCCCTGCCCGCTCGGGTTAAGAGCCCACTCCACTAGGGGTGTTGCCTCTTCCTGGGCGCTGGCTCGTGGCGCCTCGCTGACAGACATTTGTAGAGCTGCGGGCTGGGCGACACCTAACACGTTCGCTAGATTCTATAGCCTCCGTGTAGAGCCGGTGTCTTCCTGTGTGCTCACTTCCCATAGTCAGTAACACCGAAGTACCCGTTCTAGTGTCGGCTTGCTGCGCCATTCCCTCCCCTATGGTACGGATGCGTGCGCTTTTCTGCTCCAGTCGAGTTCCCCGGAACGGCGAACCCTGTTGAGTCCTCCGCAACCCGCGGCAGTCGGACGTGGCGGAGCGTTCGACGCCAGGTCTAACACTCGTATGCATTGGTGGAACTTGTGTTAGGCTGGGTTCCGTATGTAGTGACCCCCACGGCGGTCCCATATGTGTATTCTTCCACGGTACGGCTCCCTACGGCGAGCCCGTGTCTTCCCTCGGCAGAGCTCCTCTGCCGTCTCAGGTACGTGTTGTCTCCCTCCTAATTGGCCGGGGCCACCCCTGAGACTTCCGTATGTTGTGCTGCCCACGGCCAGCCCATACGTGTATTCTCCACATGTTAACTCCCTCTGGGCATGATGTGGCTTCCGCAGCTGCCTTCACAGGCACGCTTTCCCAGCGTTATCCAATACAGTCAGCTGAGTGGGTCTTGCAGAACAGCAGCTTTGACTCTCCCTGCGTGAACCTACCCGCCCGCATCAGATCGGGGTCTGTGGGGCTCATCGCTGGGCGCTGGAAGTGGTAGTAACTATGGCGTTTTCCATAGGGGATCCCAATTCGTCGGTACGTCCGACGTACGTCGAACGTGACCGACTGAATGGGAACGTCTCGGTTACGTATGGTAACCCTCGTTCCCTGAAGGAGGGAACGGAGACGTATGTCCCGTCGCCACAGTTGCTGTACCATCACTGCAGGTCGAGCCACTACGTGTGGCTCCTCAGTGAAAAACAGCGTGCATTCGCTCTCGCTTCCTGTTTATACCCGCGGCGCGGGGCGGAGCGCGAGATGCAAATCTCGCACGCCAATTGTTCATTGGCCGGTTCTAGATAGCTCGAAGCTGATAGGGGCTCCCAGAAGTGATCCCAATTCGTCGGTACGTCCGACGTACGTCTCCGTTCCCTCCTTCAGGGAACGAGGGTTACCATACGTAACCGAGACGTTTTGTAACTTCCACTCTTTCAGGAAATTGCAAAAACAGTTTTTCAGCTTACAATGTCTCTCTAAGGACAAACTTAGTTTCTGAAAAATTAAATCTCGTTTTAGATATTACAAATATATACTTAAAAGTTTCAGAGCAGCCGAGGTACCACAAATCTGTCAGGAGATCTTTTACGTGTCTTGTGTGTTATGGGGAAGTGTGATATTTAGGGGTGGCAGTGGCACAGTGGTTCATGTAGGTTGTCTACAAACCGGAAGGTTGGTGGTTCGATCCCCGGTTCCACCTGTCCAAGTGTCGAGGTGTACATGAGCAAGACACCTAACCCCAGGTGCTCCCGACGAGCTGGATGGCGTCTTGCATGGCTGACACCGCCGTCGGTGTATGAATGAGTGTGTGAATGGGTGAATGTGAGGCAAAATGTAAAGCGCTTTGGATGGCCGTAGGTCTGTTAAAAGCGCTATATAAATGCAGTCCATTTACCATTTACCATATGAACAGCACTTGATTGGCAACTGAGATATACAGACTGAGATTACACAGCATATGACTCACTGACATACATGTACTATCTCAAATGTGGATTTATTTTCTAGACAGTCAGACCATTTTACTCATACATGTATGAACCACCACTATACTAAATGATCAGAAATGCAGGGCTGCAGACTGCAACTAAATGACTGAGCGGTCTGAACCAAACTGCTAATTCAACACTGAACTTGCAGCCCTGCATCCCTGACTAATTTAGTTTCTGAATAAAAACCGCAAATCACCTCTATAAATACAAAATGTAACAACAGTAAGAGCAAATGTAGCAACATGTTAAAGAGTTACCAAGAAAAATATTTTACCAGATAAAAGCAAATACATTTTTTGTAGAGCTTATAAGCAGGAAGTATTAAAAGTATCGCATCATTCTTAAAAATGGAATAAAGCTGAAATGCCTTTCTGAATGTATATTGTGTATGTATTGAATTATTTAGGCATATCATATAATTAAGAAAATTACCAACACTAGAGGGAAATTGTTAGAACAAGATTTTTTTATTGTATATTTTTATGTATATTTTAGAAAAACAGAGAGAGACAAGCATGACAAGATGTGTTGATCTAGCTCAAATGATGCTCAATGCATTCAATAATCAATAAATTCCCAAATTCTTTTATGCCCCACTCCATAAATGTACTGTATATGTGTTGATCAGTAACATGCACAAATGATAAGATAAAAGTAGTAAAGATTTAATGGTTATAGAATTCTGCAAAATTGTTAAGCAAAATGGCATTTTAATATACATAACTTTTATTGAACCTATTTACATTCATACTCTTGTTCAGCTGCGTTACATGCAACAGACAAACATTTATTTTCTATAGGCCAGCATTCTCCAGTCAGATTTAGAAGAGAATAAAAAGAAATATATTTTATTCAATAATTTTTTTTATTTTTTTATTTTATCCACTGAATTGTTAATGGAAGTTCTTTGGAAAACGCTTCGGGTCTACTCATCAATGGCACTCTCAATCTTTGACAGAAAGGAATACCATTTATTCATGTCCTTAGCCATGAATGCATAGAGGAATGGGTTTATAAAGCTGTTTGCAGTGGCAAGAGCAGCAGTTACTTGTACAGCCGTGTTAAAGACAGGATCGTGCTCTTTTTGTTCCAACTCTATAATAGAAACAATGTGAAATGGCAACCAACAGACAAAAAAGGCTGTAATCAGTAAGGTCATGATCTTGTAGGGCTTGGCGGATTTGGACATTTGGTTTGCTCCAAGTTTACAGATCAGGATGGAGTAACAGGTGGAAATGGCCAGGAACGGAATTAACAACCCAAAAGTAAAGCGCAGGAACACGACGGTTGTGTGGTGATGCTCATAGTTGCTATAACATTTGACTGTTGTTGAATTTTTCGTAATATCTCTGAATTTGGCAGATGGAATGCTGAGCAAAGCAGACACGAACCAAGCCATCACAATAACTGCAGAAGCTTTCTTTACAGTGCGTTGATTTTGGGCCCAGACAGGAAACTTGACTGTGATGCAGCGATCCACACTAATGATGACCAGGATGAAAATGCTGCTGTACATATTGAGGGTCATGACGAAAGAGGTGAACTTGCACATGAAGAGCCCAAAGATCCAGGTGTCCGTAACTAATCTGCTAATGATGAAAGGGAGAGTAGAGCAGAAAATGAAGTCAGACAAAGCCAGGCTCAGGTACCAGGTGGTGTTCACGGACTTCTTCATCTTAAAACCAGCAATCCAGATCACCACTCCATTTCCAATGGTGCCAAGAAGGAATATGATCACATTAAAAATAACTGTGATTACACATGCTGCGTGTCTGCAGTGTCCAGCAGGTAAATCCACAGAGTGAATTTCAAGCTCTTTTAAAACATCATTGTAGTCACCGGGATAATCTGCTTCTGTAGTTGAATCCATTATGTCTTGTTACTGAATAGGACGTTCTGTAATGAAAACAATAGGCAATTGATCCAAATATGTAAGTGAAGTAATTTAGCATATTTCTCAGAATTAATGCAGTTGCCGAGCAAAAACATCATGCCACTAGTACCGCACAAGGGATGCAGAAGTTTAGGGTAATCGTACCTATTAAGCTAACCAAAATCTACATTGAGACATCTAAGTGCACAGGTTATTGGTTTGAGTATAAAAAGTTATGTTAAATAAAATATTAATCTCTCACACAATAATATTTCATTTTATTTTAAATGACAAAAGCATTTAAATTAAGATATACATCATTAAATGCAAAAAGTCTGGCTGTGCTTAATGTCTGTACCCTTTACCCAGCAGGCACTGGACGTCAATATGACGTCAGATTGACGTTGGACCCCAACGTCGGATAGACGTTGCATTTTGGTTGAAAATGAAAATCGGGTTGACGTCAGAACACATCAGATTGACGTTGGGTTCTGACGTCAACCCGATTTTTATTTTCAACCAAATTGCAACGTCTGTCCAACGTTGGATGTTGACGTTGCATTTTGGTTGAAAATGAAAATCGGGTTGACGTCAGAACACAACATCAGATTGACGTTGGGTTCTGACGTCAACCCGATTTTTATTTTCAACCAAATTGCAACGTCTGTCCAACGTTGGATGTTGACGTCTATCTGATGTTTGGTTCTGATGTCAATCTAACGTTGGGTTCTGACGTCAACCCGATTTTCATTTTCAACCAAATTTCAACGTCCATCCAACCTTGGATGTTGACGTCTATCTGACGTTGGATTCTGACGTCAATCTGACGTAGGGTTCTGACGTCAACCCGATTTTCATTTTCAACCAAAATGCAACGTCTCTCTAACGTTGGATGTTGACGTCAATCTGACGTTGGGTTCTGACGTCAATCTGACGTTGGGTTCTGACGTCAACCCGATTTTCATTTTCAACCAAAATGCAACGTCTGTCTAACGTTGGATGTTGACATCTATCTGACGTTGGGTTCTGACGTCAATCTGATGTTGGGTTCTGACGTCAATCTGACGTAGGGTTCTGACGTCAATCTAACGTTGGGTTCTGACGTCAACCCGATTTTCATTTTCAACCAAAATGCAACGTCCATCCAACGTTGGATGTTGACGTCTATCTGACGTTGGGTTCTGACGTCAACCTGATTTTCATTTTCAACCAAAATGCAACGTCTGTCTAACGTTGGATGTTGACGTCAATCTGACGTTGAGTTCTGACGTCAACCCGATTTTCATTTTCAACCAAAATGCAACGTCCATCCAACGTTGGATGTTGACGTCTATCTGACGTTGGGTTCTGACGTCAATCTGATGTTGGATTCTGACGTCAATCTGACGTTGGGTTCTGACATCAACCCGATTTTCATTTTCAAACAAAATGCAACGTCCGTCCAACGTTGATTGTTGACGTCAATCTGACATTGGGTTCTAAACTCAACACCAGATTGATATCAACCTCCAACGTTGGACAGACGTTGCATTACATTCATATTGAAACTGGCCATTATCTCATTTGTCATCAGCCTGTGGATATAAAAAGAAAATAATTTAAATGTCCAAATAATTAATTATACTTAACACATTATGAACCGGTTGTCATAGTTTTTGTCAGGTTCGTCATATCTAATGCAGATGTCACACTGGTTCTACTCTGATGCTAGATGGAAGGTCATGGGTCAACCAGATTGCCAGGTTTTTATCTTCTGGCAACACAAGTGATGACATGCAATTCCAAAATCTAAAACCTAAAAATCTCTAAACCTTTACTTAGGTCTGTTGTGAATATGTACATGAAAAAGAGAAGAAACAACAAACAACTGACTGAGCAATTATTAGATGGAACCAAAAGCAATGGTTTAGGATATTTCACAGTGATATCACCAGTCTGTAATCGTTGTTGTTGCTGCTGCTTCTTCTTCTTCGCCTGTTTGAGGGCCCGTCCACACGGAGACGCGTATCACTGTATACGTATACATTTTTTATCGTATTGGCGTTTCATCCACACGGATCCAGCGTTTTGGGAGACTGAAACCGCTATTTTTTGAAACCGGATCCTAAAGTGGATAAATCTGAAAACGACACCCTTGCGGTTTCGTGTATACAGCCAACCCGTATATTTTGTGAAACGGTGATGTCATCACACCACGTCCTGCGAGGGGAAGACTAGAAGGAATACAACTACGGGCACTGGGCATGCGCACATCAATACTGCGTTGTTTAATTACTGTATTTGCATTATTGTAAGGGTATGTTTAGGGTTGGGGTAGGTGTATGCGTTAATAAAACACATCTGGTAAGTAGCAAATTTATTTATTGTTATTTTATTGTGAGATTTTACCTCACCTCCGACTGTTGCCGTACCCCTTCTAGCCACAACTCTTCTTCTCCGTTTTTAGTGTATTTCTGTGGCAGAATTACAGTGCCACATACTGGCCTGGCATGTATACTACATCGTTTTGAGCCGTTTTCATGCTCTCGTGTGTACTCCGATATTTCTTGAAACGAAGAAAAAAAAAGATCGGATAGGGAAAGTTCTGGCTTCGTGTGGACGGGGCCTTAATCAAGAGATGCTGTACTCGTTCAGGAGATGTGTAATAGCGCCCCCTACCGTATAACATGGAAAGTGGAAAATATTGTAGAGATAACAAAAAAAAAATCACTCACGACTCTTGACGGAATAACTTTTAATAAGGGTCAATCTATATCTATATGCAGTGATATATAATTTAATGCAGACTATGCAGTAATAATTTACTATTTGTGTACCTGAAAATCTAGTTTAGACCTATATTAGCCTACATCATTTGTATGTTTGTTCTGCTGTATTGATTTGTGCTGTTGCTCGTAATTTGATTATTTGTTCTTATTTTATTACTGATTGTCTTTAACAATATTTAAAATATATATTAGTTAGGCTAATTAGTAGTTTTTGGAGTCATAACCTTATTTATTAAGGTTACATGGATCAAAAACAACAAAAACAATACTGGGCTTATTTTACTTTATTTATGACTTTTTTGTGGTGGGGCCAGTGAAAATTTTGGCAGGGCAAGTAGAAAAAAATCCTTATATGAAAAATGAGTCAACGGGAGAAAACAATGGACGCGTGAGCTCCATGTAGAATGGAAAAGGTGACAATACTAAACAGACAAAATTAGTTTTTTTTTTCTTCTTAAAAACAACAAAATCCGGAGAAACAACTCAAGCAAAGCCTCCTTGGTTGTGTTGTAAATAGTTGTGTGATGAACCAACAAACAAAATATCAGCGTCTAATGATGTGTGAGTTTCCTGTTCATGTTAGAGTTTCACAACCTAAAACTAATAAAATATCAACATCTAATGATGTTAGAATCTGACGTTAATATGACATTGGCTTGAGACGTTGGCTCAACGTTAGATTTTGGTTAGTTAATACCACAACCTATAACCAACAAAGGATCAACATCTAATGATGTTAGAATCTGACGTTAATATGACATTGGCTTGAGACGTTGGCTCAACGTTAGATTTTGGTTAGTTAATACCACAACCTATAACCAACAAAGGATCAACATCTAATGATGTTAGAATCTGACGTCAATATGATGTTGGCTTGAGACGTTGGCTCAACGTTAGATTTTGGTTAGTTAATACCACAACCTATAACCAACAAAGGATCAACATCTAATGATGTTAGAATCTGACGTCAATATGATGTTGGCTTGAGACGTTGGCTCAACGTTAGATTTTGGTTAGTTAATACCACAACCTAAAACATACAAAGGATCAACATCTAATGATGTTAGAATCTGACATCAATATGATGTTGGCTTGAGACGTTGGCTCAACATTAGATTTTGGTTAGTTAATACCACAACCTAAAAGCAACAAAGGATCAACATCTAATGATGTTAGAATCTGACGTCAATATGATGTTGGCTTGAGACGTTGGCTCAATGTTAGATTTTGGTTAGTTAATACCACAACCTATTACTAACAAAGGATCAACATCTAATGATGTTAGAATCTGACGTCAATATGATGTTGGCTTGAGACTGAAGGGTCAAGGGTCAAGCCAAACATCACTTGTCTCTTCATCAGACACATATCCTTCAAGAATGATTTTATGTTCAATATTAAAATAAGAATGAATGATAATCAAGTTATAACAGTGTCCTACATTTGATAAATCAGTTCTCTATATTCAAGGAGTGATTTTGAATATTGTAGTGTTTTAGTTGCTCTGTGCTTTTGAATCCAGCTCTGATGTCTGTGTCAAGATGTGCTGACAGGCAAATGTCCTTGGTGTTTGAAGTGAGAAGAGCTCAGCATGTGTTAACTGTATGTCTTCCTAAAGCGACCCCCGGGGTCATCCCTGTAACATCTGTGGGATTCTTTGGGGACTCAGGGAAAAATGTACCTCTTTGATATATCTTCTTTCTTTATAGAATAGAATAAAGTCACTTCTGTACTAAATGTAGTATCAGCATGTTTTGCAGATTCAGCTTTGTTGATAGTTAGTTAAGATGTCCCGACCTTGATGGAAACTGGTATTCTCAGGAGTATTGTGTGTGTGCGTTGTATGATTTGTGCAGATCCAGTAATGGATATGGGCCTTCCTGCAGGCGATGCCAGACCTTTAGACGCTTTTCTGTGACCTCCGAGGTCACTGGGGACTAATCTGGGCCTGGGCGACATCAAGTCTACGCATTTTTAGAGATATATGCTCCTATCTGTCTACGTGTGGAAAGTTGCTTACGTTGCATGTTGTTAGAACCAATCAGAATCATTCCACATGGCAGTAATGACGTGTCTAGACCTTGAAAACAGTATAACTGTTCAGAAAATTGTATGTACGTTAGACGGAGGCGGGGAGACTGTTAGAGGGAGCGCGGCCTACGAACTCCTCTTGAGCTGGCTTCTGCTGATGAAACTGCAAACTATTCTTCAGTAAATTTTCTTTAATTAATCTGACTCCTGACTCCTGGTCTTCATTTTTCACTACTGGTCCTGGGTCCTAAGCTGTTACCCCAACAAGACGTTGGCTCAACGTTAGATTTTGGTTAGTTAATACCACAACCTATAACCAACAAAGGATCAACATCTAATGATGTTAGAATCTGACGTCAATATGATGTTGGCTTGAGACGTTGGCTCAACGTTACACTGTAAACCCGAATGTTCATGTTAATTAAATAGATTAAGTAGTGTATACTCAAAGTTTTAGAAAAAGTTCTACTAACTTAATTATTTCAAGTTGGTGTAACATGGTCTTCCTTTTGAGTAATTTCAACTAATATTTGTTTATTAGATGGAACTTTTTAGTGAATAAGTAAACATAACTTAAAAACATAAATTAAGTACAACTTAATATAATTAAGTAATTACATGCTAAGAATGATGAAGTCCTGTTATTTCTGTTGTTTCAAATAGAGATGATTTAAAAATAAACTTAATTTATATAGCACATGCTAAAATACAATAAAATCTCAAAGTGCTTAATCAAATAAGTAAATCATAACAAATAAATTACAACCATAGCCTATTAAAACAATTTAATTGGGGCAAACTGAAATGCGTTAGTGGAAGACAACATTTATGTATTTATAGTATTTTTATTGTCATCAGTTTAATGTAGCCTATAAACTAAACGATTTTTAAAACGTGTACGTAAGTTTTGTTCTCCGGTTTAACACATCACACAATAAGCACTTCTAACTCCTGCGTGACTTACTCACACACATACATCAAGAATCAGCCTATGAATCTCAACAATGGTGACATGATTCATGCCGCAATGCATTCTGGGTGCATCATGCGAAACTCATCCATAGCTCCCATAATGCATTGCGGCATGAAGCGTGTCACCATGGTTGAGATTCATAGGCTGATTCTTGATGTCTGTGTGTGAGTAAATCTCACAGGAGGTCAAAGTACTTAACATACAATCTATTTTATAACTTATTCAGCTTTTCTGATTAAAACCGTGCTGGATATCAATTGCCTCAAAATTTTAAGTTTGAGTCACATGTTTTTAAGTAAACAAACTCAACATTTTTGACTACCGTGTACTTAAAGCAATGACAACACAAAGCAATAAAAATTGAGTTTTGTTAACATAAAATGGTGCACCGGCGCAACGTCATATTCTCGCGCATGCGTCGTGGAGGCACACACGGAAGTCGAGAACAAGTTGGATAAAGGTGTTATTTTGATTTTTTTTTGCGCACAAAAACTATTGTCGTCACATTATATGATTATTGTAGAGCCACTGTGGTGAGATAGACTTTGTAACGACGTTTTAAGTGCCTTTCATGGATCTTGGAAGTGTCAATGTACTGAATGCCAATGGAGGCCTGTGTGAAGCCTTTCTCAGCCATCAGCTTTCAACTAAAATATCTTCATTTGTGTTCCGAATATGAACGGAGGTCTTACGGGTGTCCAACGACATGAGGGTGAGTAATTAATGACAGAATTTTCATTTTTGGGTGAACTAACCCTTTAAGTAAGAAATTAACTTTTGCTACGGTTAAATAAATGTTCAGTGATATCTTCCAAAGATTTTTTAAAATTTTGGTGCCATTTTTCTCTATATAGTTTTGATATGGCAACTAGTAAATAAGTTTGGTCATCCTGGCATGTGTGGAAAGTGTTAAACCATGTGTGTTACAACTAACAAATCAATGCATTTTTAAAGAAATTGTGAGACATTGTGAGTATGATTTCATTTAATAATTGAATTAGAATTGTTTTCACACCTATCATAGTCAAAGTCATAGTTAAAACATTTATTTTTTAAAGAACCGTTTGTGAGCCAAAAGAGCCGAAATGCCCATCACCAATTTTCTATCATGTATGCCTATGAAAGACGATCGGTATGGGGCGGGGCGGTTTTAGGCGGCTCTGCAGGCTGCAACCAAGTGTACTAAGAGACTTCTGAAAAGAAGTCTTCTCCTCTTTACGGTGCATTTTACAGCATACAGATTGGATTAGCGGTTTAAAAGTTATTAAACACTTTAGAATGATAGTTGTTTTTAGCCACAGGCGGCTGTCTCGGTCTTTAAGCGTTAAATAGGGCCTCCCTGGCAAACAATGCAATTACACCAGCATATATCAGTCAACAAGTCATGCTACAGTGAAAATAAAATGTACTGCTGGCTTCCTTACCCAATAGTATCCAGCTGCAGACCCGCAACACTGTTTTGGGAAATCAACGGTGGCCGCCAAACTTAGGGGAAAACCATCACTACAAAATATCCCTCCCCATCCCATCCCATCCCACCCTGACGTTCTGACGTAGATCGAATGCCTAGTCTTTTTTAAACTTTATTTAAAGGGGCCATAGCAAATAATCATGTTAAGTGCTAGTCTAATTTCAACATGCAGTTTATAGGAGACGTTTGCTAGCCTTGGTCTTTAATTAACATTAATTTGTGTGCAGCCCACATTACAATAACTGTCCTGGTTGAAGTGCAGCATTAATGCAATTGGTCATATCATTGTTTTGAGCAAATGAATTGCATTCCCGCTGAAAAACAAGCGTTCTAGAGTGAAAATGTTGAATAAAAAATACTGTTACACGCCTTCTTATCAAACCCGCCACAGCAATGATCAACCTCGGCTGCGTTCCACTCCACTTTTAGACATGCACTTGCGAACTTCCCTAAGTACTTCCCCTCGGGAAATCCCTGTCGCCATTTTGAAGTGCGTTCCACTTCGTGAAGTAGATGAGGGAAGTTTTGGCCCTGTCCCAAATGGCACACTTCATGTGCACTTTCGGTCTTTTGGACTTACAATGGCCGCTGCGTGCACGTGTCCGTTAAGTCTACAAGACTGCAGGGTGTCCCATTTGTCATTTTAGGTCTCAGAAGGGTGCTCGCGAGCGCCCCTTTTGAGGTCGATATGCGCCCTCGATGCGCACTTCTGCCGAGCCACTGGTGCGGGTTACGCAGCGGACCTCTTCCCGGCAGTCAAAACGGCATTACGTCGTGAAAGTGCGGACCGTGAGGGTTTAGGGTGCCATTTGGGACAGGGCCTTATATGGACAGACCCTCGCTCCCTCGATTTTGAGCGGGTCTACTTAATATGTACACTTCAGGCAGCTTCATATACCACAATGCAACACGATTGTGACGTCACCACATATCGCGTTTAATTTACCCCACCACAAACAACTCTATGATATTTTAATTATTTTTTTTAAAACATTTAAAACAACCCAAACACACCTATATAGAATGCTGCAGGATGTTCCAGTTCAGTCCATTGCAAAGGTTCTGCCAGTTGTGGGCACTCATGCAATGTAAGCAATGACACACACCCGAGTGAACAAGACGGAGGAAGTTAGCGAGTGAAGGCCATAATAAAAACGAACTGGAACGCAGCACTCTCCTCCATTTTTTGGGGGAACTAATGTGGTCAGAACCAAAGTTTACAGGCCTCTCTGGAATCCTCTCAAGCGGAGCACTTCTACATTCCGATTGGTTGCCGCACGTCATAGCTCATTACCATAAAGTTGACCTGATTTCAACTCTCCTCAATGCCCAAATCGCCCAAGACGCGCCGCTCCACTCTCGCCGGAGCTCGCTGCCGGCTCCCATTGAAAATGAATGCCTTCTGGCCACTTTGACGCTCTCGCCGCCGGCGGTGTGAACGCACAGTTTAGTTGGGATGAGAAGCTACACATGTGCAAATATTTTTTACGGCCCCAAACAACAAGTGCAATAAAGAGGTGTTTATAGATTCACTGTATAAGTGAATAAATACCATAACCAATTGCTTCACAAAGTACAGCTATATTTCATTATTTTCATCCGAGTAGCAAATACAGTATCTTTGTAAAGTTAAAGACCGTCCACATCCAACAAAAGAGTAGTATAATAATAAGGTACGTTCACTCCATGTCAGAATTACCATAATTACGAGATTCTGACTTGTAAAAATCATTCACGTCTTCGTAGAATGTGTAACATGTAAACTCACAACCACTTGTACCACGTGACGTGACCATTGTGCCGCCTGACCGCTGCAGATTCATTTTGGCATTGCCAGATTTTTTTAAAGGTTTAAAGGGGGCGTGATCAAAAAAGTTTGAGAACCACTGTTTTAAAGTACACTCCATTTGACCTATGCTACGTGTCCCTACCAATATCCAGAGACCACGATGTGTCCCTAGCAATAATGTCGATAAAAATGTAAATATATTTATATAAAACCACTGTTGTCTTATTGTGTCTTGAGGTTTTTATGCATTACTTATTTTATTTAACCAGGAAACACCTAATTTAGATTAAAAATATCTTTCAAGAGCGTTCTATGAAAAATCCAAGTAGAGTCCTGCCTCCCGAAACCACATCGCTGATCCGATTGGCTTTGTTTTTTTCATTTGGTTGTGCGAAGCGGCAAAGAAAGCTCACCCGAAATATACTTAAAGGGTTAGTTCACCCAAAAATGAAATTTCTTCCATTAATGACTCACCCCAATGTTGTTCCACACCCGTAAGACCTCCGTTCATCCTCGGAACACAGTTTAAGATATTTTAGATTTAGTCCAAGGGCTTTCAGTCCTTTGAATGTAAGTGTAAGCACACTTTGCTGTCCAAGTCCAGAAAGGTAATGAAAACATCATCAAAGTAGTCCATATGTGACATAATTTGGTTAGTTAGACTCTTTTGAAACGTCGACAATACATTTTGGTCTAAAAATAACAAAAACTAAGACTTTATTAAGCATTGTCTTCTCTTCCGGTTTAGTTTGAATCCGCGTTCACGACGCCACAGTGACGCTGTTAATTTTACTTATTCTGTGCCCCATATACTAGCGTTATAAGCTAATCTGTTTTTAGTTACTATTTACGTTCGATTTTCATGAAAACGCATCCCAGAGAACGATCTACTCTGTAACCATTATGTTAATTACCCCTAGGTTCATTTTTAACCGGAGTTGTCCTTTAAGTATATTTGTTTGTGCTAAAATTATTTTACTGCGATATCATCCTTACTGATAGTGTGTGATAAATGTGCATTGTGCAATAAAGAAGTACTCCAAATAAAGTTTTATATAATTAAGTCTCAAATGATAATCAGAATGTTATTGGATTTGTAGGATACATATTATGAAATAAATGTATTTTAAATACATTTTGGTATAGGTTTTTTTCCACTAAGGTGGTCTTGTTGAAGTGAGAGGCCTATTTGAGTTGTCAGACTGCTTTTAGTCATCCCAGTCTCATCAGCGGAGTCTGAAAGAAGTTTCAGTGCTCTTAGGAGACTGAAAACATGACTCAAAACAACCATGGCACAAGTGAGACTTAACCGTACTACTGTGTGCCTGGACAATATTGATGTGAAACAAACATGCCAACAATTCATTTCTGTTAATGAAAGACGTAGACATGTGTTCTTCGAATTGCAAGGGACAAAAGAGTAGACACATTGAGATTGACAATTGCATTGCACTATGAAAGGAGTTAAAGTTAAGTCTCTGTTAAACTGCCTCCTTGTCATTATTAGTTACCTGTAACATTACAGAATTCATTAATTAACACATTGTTAAGATCAGAATAGACTAAAAACCTTCATACATTATCCTATTCACGAGTTCACACTTACATCAAATTAAATAGAGTAAAGATTATGCGTATATTGCGAGCTGTCCAGGGGAGGGCTCCAGACTCGGAATTTTGGCCCGAACCCAGAGTATCCCCCCGTGATAGAGATAGTCTAGAACTAGACTGTATTATACACTGAAAAAAATGATTTGTTGAATTTACTAAAAAAAATGTATCGTAAGTGGTCGCAATCAATTTATTTTATCTCAATTTAAACAAAAACACATGCAATTCCCATAAAACCAATTCATTTTTTTATATTAAAATAAAAAAACTCAATTTAAATTATTTAAACGAGCACAAAATAATTAGGCTTAATTTAATCGGGCCATAATCATTTTTTTCAGTGTATTATGGATTGTGTTGACGTCTAATAAGAGTTTATTAGAATCAAAGTGAGGAGATAGGGTGGTGGAGGGATGCTAAAATAAAAATGGTCAACGAAAGAAGGTAAATCTGCAGTATATGTACACCTCTTATTGTTGATGAAATTGATTAGCTTGATGTGCTCCACTCGTGTTTAAATAGGTTTAATTATCTGAGCGTGCTCCACTTGTGTTTAATTAGGTTTAATTATCTGCACGTGCTCCTCCTTAAATTTGTTAATAAAACATCACTTCATTTCCTGAATCCTCAGCTTCTGGGGATGTCCCCACCAATTTCAAGTTCACATCAAACCAACCTACCCCCTTGTTTGATGTACGCATACACAGGCGGTCAATGTATGCGCACTACCCCTACTGGTCTGCAATAGACAGTAACCTACAGAGCAGTTAAGCTGGGGCATAGACAGTTTAGGTGGATAGCCAGGTATGTTTCAGTTTAGTTAATGTCAACCCTGGGATTTAGGCACCATGAAAGTGGCTCAGAAAGTGGCAACTTACGCTCCGCGGCTAACCTGCTCTGGGGCAGTTATCTACTGGGTAAGAGATCTCAAACCGAAATCAGACTGTGAGCAAAGTGACACATATATTACACAATAAACTAAAGTCATTCCACCAGTTTCTCTTGCTGCGTGTATTAACTGTGCATACAAGTACGCATGGTTAGAAAAATTGGGCTGCACCAAAGCTGCAATGCTGCCTTCACATGCTATCAGCCTTATTGTAAATACAGGTTTCCTAGTTAAAAATTGGCCATCTGACCAATCTGAAGGATTTGTGATATATAGACTAACCTGTAGAGCTTATTCTGTATTATCAACACTAGGAAGACACACAACACAACTGTGATAAAATACATTTTATTATCAAAATGATAAACAAGTTCAAAACAGCTAATAAATGAATATCATGAATGAGAAAGAAATGGATAGCCATTTGAAACATTGTTTGTTTTACACACAGCGAATATAGCCTGTATTTGACTGAAATTACAGGGCTGCGTGTCCCAAAAGCTTTGTGAGCTTAGGCCTTCTATGCTTTTGGCAAATGCATCGTCAGCAAGCTGATAATCTAGATAGCATGGTGAATGTTTTTAAGGTTGTCAATAAACGTGACGCTAAATATAATTTTGGCTTTAATAAGATTTTCCCAATAAATAGGCAAGGATAAACCTGGTGTCCTCCATGATTCCTATTCTTTCCGACAACAAATAACTTGAATGCGATGAGCTCATAATCACTACTTCAGGAAGGACATTTTTCGTAGCACAGGAAGGCAGTATAAGGCAAGCCTTCAAGGTTAGCAAAAAAAGTGCAACACAGCGTTACACAGGAAAGGAGACAAGAGGCCTTTTTTTTTTATGAATGTCAATGGAGTAGAGCAGGGGTGATGAACTCCGGTCCTGGACAGCCACGTTCCTGGACAGCCACAGCCCTGCAGAGTTTTGCTTCAACCCTAATCAAACACACCTGAACAAGTTAATCAAGGTCTGAAGGGTTACAAGGAAGCTACATGCAGATCAGTTCAGAGTTACAACACTCCCATAGACTTCCAAGGAAAGGCAAGGCAAAGAAAGGCAAGGCAAGGCAAGTTTATTTGTATAGCACATTTCATACACAGTGGCAATTCAAAGTGCTTTACAGAAATTAAATAAAAATATTCGTAGGTGAAAAAATAAATAAAAAAAATGCTGAAATATTTCTGGAGTGGAAGAAAATGGAGAGTCAGGTTTACTATAAAAATATTTGTCAGGTAACTGTGCGTTTAGACAGTACCCTTACAGACAAACCTTCTTGGCCTAACTTTAGGGCGTTCTCTAGATGTTTTACCCGTCAGAGCATTCTCTAGATGTTTTACCCGTCAGAGCAGATCTAAATGGGTCTTCTTTGCACTGGAGGGAGTACTCAGAAAAATATTTGTCAAGTTAAACATTTAAACATTACCCTTACAGACAAATCTTCCTGGACAGGAACACCAGGGCTATCTCTACTTTGTTTGACGATCAGAATGGATCTACACCTTCCTCTTACCACCAAGGCTATACAGATCTATCCGTCAGAGTAGATCTAAACGGATCGTCCTCGCGCCGGCGAGATTTTGATTAATCGCTCCCCCGTTTCTCAACCTCTTCCACCCAGACAGCCTCAACAAAATAAAGAATAATTAAAAATAAAAATAAAAAGTATAATTAAAAATAAAATAAAATTTAAACATATAAATTAAAGTGCAAGCAGTTCAGACAAAGCACAGAGCTCATTCAGTAACTGCATAGTTAAACAGATGTGTTTTGAGTCTGGATTTGAAAGTGGCTACTGTTGGAGCACATCTGATCTGTTCAGGAAGCTGGTTCCAGCTACGGCTGGCATAATAGCTAAACGCAGACGCTCCTTGCTTTGAGTGAACCCTTGGAATTTCTAACTGATCTGAGTGATCTGTTGGGTTTGTATTCGATCAGCATATCTGCCTTGTATTGAGGTCCTAGGCTATTAAGTGATTTATATACCAGTAATAATACTTTAAAATCTATTCTAAATGTAACTGGAAGCCAGTGTAAAGACTGGACTGGTGTGATATGGTCATATTTTCTGTTTCTGCTCAGAATCCTGGCAGCAGCGTTCTGTATGAGCTGCAGTTGTCTAATGGTCTTTTTGGGAAGGCCGGTGAGAAGACCATTACAATAGTCCACCCTACTGGTGATAAAAGCATGAACGAGTTTCTCTAGGTCTTGCCTGGAAACAAAGCATTTAATTCTTGATATATTTTTGAGATGATAGTAAGCTGATTTAGTTATTGCTTTGACATGACTACTGAAACTCAGGTCTGACTCCAAAATCACACCTAGATTCCTGACTTGATCTTTAGTTGTTTTACCCCTAGCTTCAAGGTATGCGTTCACCTTGAGAATTTCATCTTTGTTTCCAAACAAAGTCGAAACTAGTCGAAGTCGATGCACATATTGTGTTAACATTTACCAGAAATTGCTGCAAATATAGTGAAACTGCGGTCTATCCTGCTTAATCCTATTCAAACAGATTGACAGCGCAGAGTTGTTTGGAACTATTGAGAGCTCGATGAACCATGTGACCATGTGGTGGCGAGATCAAAGAGTGTCGCAACTCTCTTTTTCTATGGCTCTGGATCAGTTTTATCAGGGTTGGAGCTAAACTCTGCTCTCCATGACCGCTCTCCAGGACCAGGGTTCGCCACCACTGGAGTAGAGGCTTCACTTCACTGAATGTATTGCTTTTGTGGGAAAACAGCTTATCATTTAAATGGGTGGTAAAACACATTCTTTCGAAGGCTTGATTGTGTTTGTGGGGTGCACTGTAACATGTGTTCATGCTTCGTTTTTAAAAAATTGCATTATTTTTAATTTTTTTTACCTCCTTGTAAAAACGGTCTGATGGTTTCCGGGTTCCATGAAGCTGGTCCCTCAAAAATACACAATGGGCTCAGATTGGTTAGCTGGCCCAGTGTGTTGTGATTCGCTAACCGTCTAGTGCATGTTTTTCAGAAATGTCACGCCCCTTACCTTTACCGGTAGACTGTACTTTGGTGGTATTATAAACAATGGCGTCAATAAAACCATACCTATTTAAGCCCGAATCGGACCCAGAACATTTTGGTGAAGATGATCAAGCAGAACCTGTTCAACCTGTTCAGTCCTCAAGAGTAAAGACTGCGGATCTATAGTGATCGCTACTGAATGGCACTGTTACTTTTGTATTTTTAGAACGATTATAGCCTAATATCTGTCACAAGAACTATTAACCCAAAACGAACACTAAACATTGGCTTTACTAGTAGCCAAATCAAACACAGAACCATGTTTAGCATGCCCGTAGATAAACAAGCATGTAGATAAACAATACATAAAAGCTCCAATCAAAGAATAATTTACACTAATTCCAAGTTCGCTGTTGAGATTTAAAAAAAGTTTGTAACGTTAAGTGTTTGTCGGATAACGTTAGGTATGAATGAGCATTTAACAAACTGGTTTGCAGAGCCAAACAGCGTTGTCATCTGTTTACTTCCTTGCTACAACGTACAATTAACAATACAAACTATTACAGGAAAACACATAGACAAAAAATAAATCATACTTACAGGTTGTGGCCCGTAAACAGCTTCTGTTTTTAAATCCATCTTTCAGGACAAGCCGTTGTGCGAATCCTGCATTGAACTTGCGATGATTGTGGAAGCTTTCCTCCGTGAAATGTGCAGCGGGAGCCGCGCGCGCGCGCCCGTTGTGCATTCACACTGGCAGTGTTTGTCTCGTGCAGCTGAACCGCGGCTCGTGTACTGCAAATACAGAATATTGTCCATTATGTCACATTTCCCGGTCTTCTCCTCCGACCCCTGTCTGTCTCATGCTTTTATTTATGATGGGCAGCATATATCTGCTGCAAATGCGACCGTGTTCCCCTCTGTCTCATACACACATGCATATAACATGTTGTATGTTAAACGCACTGCAACACTCCCCCGTCCCTAGGACGGCTGAACAAAGTGGACCTGCAATCCGGATAAAAAAATAACAGCGTTTCCGCACTGAACACTTGGAAGTAAACGCCCACGGCTAGGATTGGATAAGATTTGCATATTTAATTAGAGCTTCAGCTATATTCAGTCCCAGGATTCGTCTGGGGGAAATGCTCAGAGCAGAGTCCTGCACGGGTGCGGGTACCCGCGAATATTGCTGAAATGGGTGAAAAACATCCTGCTGTGTCGGATACGGGTTCGGGTCGGACAAGGGAGAACACGGGTCTAAACACAGGTTTTAAACAGTCACGTGCAAACGAATATAGGCCTATATATAAAAATATATGCATGTATATTGTAGATGTGTTCCTAAAAATATGTATATACAAAAATATGCCTTGCCTGTATTTCAAGTTGATAAAATAATTTCAAATCCATATCAGTTTATTTGTGGCCGTGCTGCGCGCGCCCTCCCAGGAGAATCACAACCGCGCGCGCTCTGCCTGCACTCGTCGAGATGGATCATGAGGAGTTGAAGAAAAGATAACCGCAAATGTGGAAGTTCATCGCTGAGGAAGCACGCAGCTGACTGTGGTAACAAAACCAAGCACACGCAGTTCTATCGAACAGTATTTTTGTTATGGTTCCTGAGTTTAGTCTCTTAATAACACTGTCTTAGTAGCCTACATTAAGCCACATTAAGCGTTTTCTTATAATGGTTTTCTATGGGAGGAAAACGCTTAACGTGTAATTAAACGTGTTGCGTTCAAATTTTGGGCTCATCTGATTTTTTGTATATAGTATACGTTATTAGTATTATGTTTACTGAGTTTGGTCTCTTAATAACAGTGTCTTACCTACATTAAGCCAGGTTAAGCGTTTTAGAATGTCCCGAAGTTGTCCTTAAGTTAATGGTTGTGTAATAATTTATGTATGCTGGCAATAAACATTTTTGTAAGTGTGTCTATAATGTAATATGCTAAACTGATTTTATTGCGGGTGCGGGTCGGGTGTCGGTTCTATTTTAAGCGGGTCGGGTCGGGTGCGGATTTTATTTAGTGCTGTTGTCGGAAAACGGGTCAGATGCCGTTTTAAGCACTCCGGGTGCAGGTTTACAAAATCTGACCCGTGCAGGACTCTGGCTCAGAGGACTCCAGATATCAACAAACACAATGATTAAATCACACACACACACACACACACACACACTCTCGCACACACACACATACACACACTCACTCACTCGCATGGACACACACACACACTCACACACTCGGGCGGACACACACACACACACACACACACTCTCTCACACACACAAACACACTCACTCACTCACTCACTCGCGCGGACACACACACACACACACACACACAAACATACACACACTCACTCACATGGACACACACACACATTCGCGCGGACACACACACACACACACACACAAACACACTCACTCACTTACTCGCGCGGACGGACACACACTCACTCACTCGCGCAGGTGGACACACACACACACTCACTCACTCACGCAGGCGGACGGAGACACACACACTCGCGCCTGGCCCATAACGTTACAAGTCCGATCACAAGTGAACCAATTCAATAACACCACCTCCACCCTGTGACAGCTTGCTAAGGTATGTAATCGATTTGCAAAACAAACGCATATAAAAAGACATGTTTTAGCCTACTCACATGTGTGTTCAGAAGGAAGCTTACGCAGGGACGATTCTTAGCTCACGAGTTGGTGGGCGGGGCTACAGAAGCATATTTATCTGTAGAGGCGGCGTCTAGGTCCTATTATGTAAGAGATCCGCATATTCTGAGAGCTCTCGTTTTCTGGGCCTGGTGTCAATAAAAGCTTTTCTTTGACTAACAAGGAAGTTTTCAGCTCTGAAACTTACAGGATATGCTTTTATTACCATGACCTTTTATATATCAAAAGCTCAAGGGAAAGTTGATATCTCAGTTCATCACCCCTTTAACAGTTCTTCAACGTGAATGTTTCTTCTGAACATGAACTGTTCCTCTGAATTTGAGCTTTCCTTCTGAACATGAACAGTTCTTCAGAACATAGACTTCTCTTGCCTACTCTATTTTTTTAAATATAGCCCATAGAAATTAAATTATGTAATATGAAATAATGAATGATTTTAATTTTATTTTAAATAATAGACTAATTCAAAGCTAGGTCTATTTCTATTTGGGAAATAATCTTTTTGGGACTATTTGTAAACAATATTTGCATTAATTTGCGTCAAACATATTATGTCGCGAGATTCTTCACATGAGTGAATAAATATATAGATCCGCGATCAACTTTCGAGTTCTCCAGTGGTCTGGCGGTTGAATTTTTTTCAACTGTGTCAAAGGTAACTGTGTTAACAAGATTATAATAAAGTATTAGTAAATGTTAAAATCAACTTTAACAATGATAAATAAATGCTTTAAAAGTGCAGTTCATTATTAGTTCATGTTAACTAATGTAGTTAACTAATGAACCTTTATATTTTGTCACATTGCAACCATTTGAGTTGCAGTCTGCTGCATCCCTGCATCCATGCATCCCTGACTATTTTAGTGTTAGGAAGCGTTTTTGAAGTAAAACTGCAAATCACCTCTTTTTTCTTTCCAAGAAAAAAAACATTTGTAAAGCTTTTAAGCAGGAAGTATTGAAAGACAGAAAGTATCACTTTATACTTACCATATAAAAATACAATAAAGCTGAAGTATCTTTCTGAATGTTTTGTGTATGGATTGAATTACTTATCAGCCTGTGATATAATTAAGAAAATTACCAACACTAGAGGGAAATTGTTAGAACAAGTTTTTTTTATTGTATATTTTGTATGTATATTTTAGCAAAACAGAGAGACGTGGAGCATGACAAGATTTGTTGATCTAGCTCAAATGATGCTCAATGTATTCAATAATATATAAATTCCCAAATTCTTTGATGCCCCACTCCATATATTTATGTATATGTGTTGATCAGTAACATGCACAAATGATAAGATAAATGCAGTAAAGATTCAATAGTAATGATTTAATTCTGCAAAATCAGTAAGCAAAATGGCATTTTAATATACAAAACTTTTATAGAAAGTAGCTTTTTTGGAGCCTATTTACATTAATTTATTCTTGAATTTCCAGCTGTGTTACATGCAACAGACAACCGTTTGTACAACTTGTTAATGTTGAGTCTTTTCTATAAGCCAGCATTCTCCAGTCAGACCTGGAAGCGAATAAAGTGAAATATATTTTATCCAAGAATTGTTTTAATTTCAGACAACAGTGGAAACTCTGTTATCCACAGAATTGGTAATGGAAGTTCTTTGGAAAGCGCTTCGGGTCTCCTCATCAATGGCACTCTCAATCTTTGACAGAAAGGAATAGCATTTCTTTTTCATGTCCTTAGCCATGAATGCATAGAGGAATGGGTTTATAAAGCTGTTTGCAGTGGCAAGAGCAGCAGTTACTTGTACAGCCGTGTTAAAGACAGGATCGTGCTCTTTTTGTTCCAACTCTATAATAGAAACAATGTGAAATGGCAACCAACAGACAAAAAAAGTTGTAATCAGTACTGTCATGATCTTGTAGGGCTTGGTGGATTTGGACATTTGGTTTGCTTTAAGTTTACAGATCAGGATGGAGTAACAGGTGGAAATGGCCAGGAGTGGAATTAAAAACCCAAAAGTAAAGCGCAGGAACACGACGGTTGTGTGGTGATGCTCATAGTTGCCATAACAGATGACTGTTGTTGAATTTTTCGTAATATCTCTGAATTTGGCAGATGGAATGCTGAGCAAAACAGACACGAACCAAGCCATCACAATAACTGCAGAAGCTTTCTTTACAGTGCGTTGATTTTGGGCCCAGACAGGAAACTTGACTGTGATGCAGCGATCCACACTAATGATGACCAGGATGAAAATGCTGCTGTACATATTGAGGGTCGTAACAAAAGAGGTGAACTTGCACATGAAGAGCCCAAAGATCCAGGTGTCCGTAACTAATCTGCTAATGATGAAAGGGAGAGTAGAGCAGAAAATGAAGTCAGACAAAGCCAGGCTCAGGTACCAGGTGGTGTTCACGGACTTCTTCATCTTAAAACCAGCAATCCAGATCACCGCTCCATTTCCAATGGTGCCAAGAAGGAATATGATCACATTAAAAATAACTGTGATTACACATGCTGCGTGTCTGCAGTGTCCAGCAGGTAAATCCACAGAGTGAATTTCAAGCTCTTTTAAAACATCATTGTAGTCCCCGGGATAATCTGCTTCTGTAGTTGAATCCATTATGTCTTGTTAGAACTGAATAGAAAGTTGAGTTCTGTAATGAAAGCAATAGGCAATTTATCCAAATATATTTAAAGTAAAGCCATTTTGCATGTATCTTAAAATGAATGCAGTTGCTAAGCAAAAACATGACACTTGGTTTGCAATTAACTGCATTTCCCAACAATTTCCATCAGGTTACTTAATGAAACGGAGTTCTTTTTGATCAGCCCTTTTCTGGCATGCCAATAAAAAGCATAACACCTCCAGAATTCTCCGGTCACTTCCCTTATTTTTTTCATGTAAACTTTTTGCACTTTCTGTTTATCCTTGTGACTTTAAATTACCTCCAATGGGTTATTTGTATGAAGGAAATGGCCTAATATGTTACTTAAGAAGCTATTTCAGTGTTTAAACCATACAACAATTTACACAAGAGACATGCTATTCGCATTCAAATTTAAATCCAACTAACTCACTTTGAAACTTCAACATGTAAAAATTATGACTGACAAGTATCTTTGTTAAGTGAGGAGGATGTTACGTTTCTTCCTTTGTCATATCTGATATCTAGAAACTGCAAAGGTTTTTGCAATCTTGAATTCATAAAGTATCTTAGTTGATTCTTTTGCAGCATAGAATTAGTCACATGCATCTTAATTCCTTTACTGCTTTCTGTCATTAGAACGGTACAGTGTTCACCGCATGGTCAAATGCACATCTTATATATCTTTAATGCACTGGCTCATATGACATCTATAAAGAATAACTTACCTCACGAAGAAAGCCTCACACTGCCGTTTGCAATGCTTCAGATATGTACTTCTGCTGCTGGGTTGTTGGTGGGTTGTTTTTTTTCATTTAAGGGCAGACTGAGCTATTGTAAAAATTTGTTTAACACCTAGTTCCTCTGTAAGATGCAAACTCATTTCTGAGAACTGAGACTGTTGACTGACGGCCACACTTATCCAGTACCCTTTTCAAAGCGTTCATCTGATAGTTATAGCGATATGGTGGTTTGAGGTTAAAAACCGAGAATATAGCGCCATTTCAGTGAACAGGCCAACATGTGTCAAACTCTGCTGCCTTTACCATTGTGGGAGGATGCTGAAGTGGGGTATGTTGAGAAGCTCACAGCACAATCATTGCAGTCAAACAATGCTGTTTATTAGTTACAGAAATGTTCAGTTAAGTCATCATACAAATGGTTATAAAGATTAAAGAATGCTTGCTTACATCAGCAATCCATTTGCATTGTGCATAATGATGGTTTAATTTGGCCTAATGATGGCCTCAAATTAAGATAATTCATAGACATTACATTATTGTGGCAAACATGTAAATATATATTACAAAAAAGTGGCATCAGAAGTCAGTATGTTGTTTATTTCCATGTAGTTTACAATAGGTATATGACTGGCCTAAAATCATGTTGGTCTGCCCTTTGGTTTCATTCACACAGGCAGGGTTATCACAGTCTTTTGATCTATGTACATGATTTTGGTCAGATATTTTTGGTTGCTGCACCACATTTTAAGATTTTAAGAAGTTCTAACTGGTAACACATCTTGAAACCGTTGTGTACTGTTCCGTGGTGATTTTTCAAAGATGTTTTACCTGTATTCAAAATTATGCATTGCATTAGGCTATGTTGTGTTTTAGGGTTAGTAGTCTCTCAAGACCTGAAGTCGATCGCATTGAAAGGCCCGGAAGATTGTACTTCCTTCTCCAGCTGAGGAAGTTGCCACATCAGCCGCTGCTGCTGCAGTTCTAATCATCCACCATTGCGTCTGTCCTCTGTGGCTGCGCTTCATTAACTGTCTGGTTTTGCTCAGTTACAAAATCAGACATAAGAAGACTACAGAGGACGGTTCAGACTGCTGAGGATTATTGGTGCTCCACTGCCCACCCTCCAAGAACTATATCCATCCAGAGTGAGGAAAAGGGTTGGAAATCCCTCTGGATCCCTCACATCCAAGCCACCTTCTCTTTGAACTTTTGCATTCTGGCCGGCACTACAGAGCACTGAGCAGAACAACCAGGCACAAGAAAAGTTTCTTCCCCCAGGCAATCATGAACAGTTAATGTTCTCCCCACTGTGCTATAATATGTGCAATATCACTTATATTTACTTCTTATTCCAAGTATTTACCTCTTATTCCATTTTCTGTTCATTCTATTCTATTATATTTGTATATAGCACATACAAGTTTATATATAAATACAAAATAGATAATTTTTTATTTTACTATCTTTATATGTCTCTGTGTACTGGAAACTTCTGTCACCAAAACAAATTCCTTGTGTGTGTGTGTGCAAACATACTTGGCAATAAAGCTCTTTCTGATTCTGATTAAAGGAAATATATAAACTTAACGTGTAAGCAGATTATGACGATTTTTTTTCTAACAGTGCACAACTAAATACAGTGTATATAAAGGGCCAGATTTACTAAATAGAGGAAATTACCACAAGACTGGCAACTCTCGCAAATTGACTACCGCAAACCTAAGTAAATCACGTTGATTTATTAATTTTAAAACTCTCCTTCATAAATTTTGCATCTGAAATGGAAACTCCTACAAATGCATCTGCAATAAGGTCAGCTGCAAAAATAACTGTGTCCATGCCTTTTCAGCGCTAAAGCACAAAGAGGGCTTGCACTGGCACAAGCTGTTAGAAAATCTGGTCCTTAGTTTTTTTTTCTAGTTGGTTCAGCTGTGTTTAATTATGTTTGGAACTAAACTCTGCATGACAGTGGCCCTCCGGGAACTAAGTTTGACACCCCTGCATTAAATTGATGGCCCTAATGCAAAATAACTTACTTCCAGTTTATTCTTTAGATATGAGTAGATGCCCTTGCATCCACTGAGCTAGAGCGAGACAGGTAGCGACTGATCGTTCGGCCATCTTCTCCAATAGCATTCTCGATCTTTGATAAGATGGAGCTCCTGAACTTCTTCCTGAAGTCATTGCCCATGAAGACGTACAAAACAGGGTTTAGGAAGCTGTTAGCAGCAGCAACAGTGGTGCCAATGGTCAGTCCGATAGAAATGACCTCAGTGTTGAAGGTTTCATTTTGTTCGATTAGCACAAATGTGTGATACGGCAGCCAGCACAGGAAGAAGGTCAGAATGAGAGCCGTCATAATCTTAAATGGTTTGTTGGACTTTGCCATTTGGGTGGCTCTCAGTCTGAGGATGATGACAGAATAACAAAATATGATAAGGATGAACGGCATCACAAATCCAAAAACAAAGCGGCTCGTTGCAATGATTTTGTGGCTGTACTGGCTGGACGTGTAGTTGTTCATGCATCGGTTTGTGCCCAGGTGATTCTGGACATCACGGAATACAATTGAAGGGATACTTAAAGCTGCAGAGATGATCCATGCAAGTAAAATTAAGACAGATGCTTTTCCAATAGTGCGGTGATTCTGTGCCCAAACAGGAAACATGACGGCGATGCAGCGATCCATGCTGATGATGACGAGGAGGAAGATGCTGCTGAACATATTGAGGAACATGACAAAGGACGTGAACTTGCACATGAAGAGGCCGAAGATCCAGTCCGAGGTGACACCGTAGGCAATGTTAAAAGGCAAACAGGCACAGAATATGAAGTCAGATAGAGCCAGGCTCAGGTACCAGGTAGTATTGACGGACTTCTTCATGCCAAACCCTGCAATCCAGATAACCACCGCATTTCCTCCAAGGCCCAGCAAACAGATAATCACATTGATCACCAGCAACAACAGGCAAAGAACCTGAGTGAAACATGTGTGGACTGTTGTGTGGAAATAAACTTCATCGTAAGTTATATTACTGGAGTTATCATAATCAATGCCAGGTTCATAATCAATAGTTGAATCATAGTTCAATTGAAAATCTGCTAACTCCATTGTAATTTACGTTGATTCCCTGTAAGAAGACAACAAAAAGATCATTTGTTGGTTAAATTGTTCTTCAAGTATTAATATTAGTAATAACACAGTCAGTGTTCCCAGATTAACATTGCTCAGCAATTTCATTTCAAACTAAATGTTTGGAAATTTTCACAGTTTAAAAGTTTGTGAAGTTAACTTTTTAAAACTAAAATATAAGTTAGTTTAGCAACAAAAGATTTGAGAACTAAATAAATAAAGTAAAATACAACTTGTAATATGTAAATACATAGATTCAATATAATATATAAATATTATAATAATTATAAGCGTCTCTGTGGACAGAAACATTCAAAGGTAAACATTTCAATGTGGTTTGGAGTAAATGTTCACAAGTCTTATCAATAAATAGCAGTCTCTCACCTTGGCCAGCAAACAGAGTTTCCAGCATTACCTCACCAGCACCCATTTGACATCTGACAACTGTGTTGCTTTTGCATTTATAAAGAACTGGTGTCCTTTCCTTCTCTTGGGCAATATTGTGCATGACAGCACGTGCTATACTTCCACAAAACACTTCCAAAACTGTTTTTGTTTTCCTCATCAACAAGATCCCCTATTTTCACTTCTTGATTTTGTTCTTCTGGAGAATAGGCAAACAAACTCAAAGCTTTGGCCGTCTACAGTGATCAGACGTAATTCAGTGATGTTATCTGACGCTGAGCTATGGGTAAGAGTTAGGGTGAGTAGAAGGTCACAGCCCAGAGGTCACAGACATAAATAATAATTTCATTTAAATAGTTGTCACAGGTTGTAGTATTTAAGTAAGCTTACAAAGATGAAGAATTCACTGAAACAGTCTTTAATTCAATAATCCACAGAATAATGGGAGAAACACATCCACTACACAAAGACGAGACCGGACAAAGAACTGAACAAAACAGGTAGTATATATACACAGTACACAGACTAAATGAGATAATTAATAGAACAACAAGTGAACGGAATCATTAATCAAGGGAACACAGTAGAAAACTAGGTCACATAATAAACAGAACTAAAACACAATGGAACAGAACTAAAACACAATGAAACAGAAATAAAACACAATGACACTAAGCCCTAAACAGAGCATGTAACAGTCCTGAGGAGGGAGGCTCTGGAAGACGACAAGGAACAGTAGAGGAACGAAAACAGTCAAGGGCAGCAAAACAGTTCATGGGGAAGTGGAGGAAGGGAGGGAGGAGCCATGGAGGAGTCAGAAGCATAGGATGATGACATAGAGTCCAGCCAGGAAGGAGGCCCACGGCAACGTCGCGAGAGGAGGCAGAAAAGTCGGAGAAGCCCTCAATGAAACCATGGGGATGGACAATGGAGATGGAGATGGAGATGAAGCCGAAGCCGAAGGTGGTGCAGCCCTTGGCGAAGATGGCGAGCAGATGGAACGAGGTGACACCGCTGATCCTGGGGGCCACAACGTAGCCGTAGCGAAGACCCCTTTGAGGTGAAACCACTGTACTGGAGGGTTGAGGTGGAGTCGGACCTACTGAGGGCCGAGATGGAGCTGGAAAGAGGGCGGAGCCAGACAGAGCCGTAGGGGTGGGGACATGTGGCAAGTCTGTGGCGCGTCCAAGGCGACGTCCGACCGGAGTGGAGCCAAAGGATCGAGGGAGCCCAGTGGAGCCGAAAGTCCAATGATCCCAGGTGGAGCCAAGGGAGGAAGGAGCCAAGGCAGAGGAGTCTGGACAACGGACCGAGGTGGAGTGATGGGATCAGCGGCTGGAGGGGGAGCCAGGGGTTACCTCCGTCCAGGAGGAGCCGAATGCCGGAAGGCCCTAGGTGAATCCACGTCACAGAGGGAAGGTTGAGGAGGAGCTGCGGGGCTGATGTGAGACAGCTCACCCTCACCAGGAAAGTGACATTATTTTGGGAAGAAAACATTTTGGTATCAGTAAGTATGGATTTAATGAATTATGTGATGGATGGATGGATGGATGGATGGATGGATGGATGGATGGATGGATGGATGGATGGATGGATGGATGGATGGATGGATGGATGGATGGATGGATGGATGGTAGGTAGGTAGGTAGGTAGGTAGGTAGGTAGGTAGGTAGGTAGGTAGGTAGGTAGGTAGGTAGGTAGGTAGGTAGGTAGGTAGGTAGGTAGGTAGATAGATAGATAGATAGATAGATAGATAGATAGATAGATAGATAGATAGATAGATAGATAGATAGATAGATAGATAGATAGATAGATAGATAGATAGATAGATAGATAGATAGATAGATAGATAGATAGATAGATAGATAGATAGATAGATAGATAGATAGATAGATTATCTGACAGTATTACAAATATCCAAATTTCAAGAGAGGGTTAAAATGGTCAAAGATATTAACTGTTAAGACCATCATTGAGCAATGGCTAACTTTAGCTCTTTATTTATATCCCGTTAGGCATACTGTGTGGCATCCTGTTCATTTACCAGAGGTGGAAAGAGTAACAAAATATTCTACTCAAGTAAAAGTACTATTACTGCAATTTTACTTAAGTACAAGTAAAATTGCCAGTCTAAAAATCTACTCAGGTAAAAGTAAAAAGTATTTCATTTAAAATGTACTCAGAGTAAAATTTACTGAGTTACTTTTTTTAAAGCTACACTGTGTAAATTTTTTAGTTTATTCTTAGCTAAAAACACTTAGTTCTTTCAAAAATATATGTGCTCATTAATGTATATTTACTTCTTTCAAGTAATAAAGTATTCTCGTAAGTTTATAATATGCCATTGAAAATACATACGGGTGAGGGGTTCGAATGCCGGTCGCCATGTTCCCCCTCCATCTTGAAAGTACATTAGCCAAAGAGGGACATACCCGTAAATTCAAGCTTTGCCTTTCGCGTTTTAACACTCGATGGCACCGTGTCGAATGTGGACGAGGTCGAACTGGAAGCCATGTTAATCTTGGACTAAATCGGCCACTGTAGGAGTTAAAACAAAATCGGAATTGAGAGGAAAAGAAACTAATATTCACTGGATGGTCATATACCTTTTCACCGCTAGATGGAGGGAAATATCACACAGTGTAGCTTTAACAGCGGGGGTGGGGGACTCTCCCGTGTAGGGTTGTAATTTTCACAATTCACCAGTGTGAGTGCCCGTGATCACCAACAGAGGGCACTCCAACCCGGACTGTCATTCTATCATAGACTACATTACCCATTATCCTTTGCCCGGACTCATTAGCACTCACTGTTTACACCTGTGTCTCATTTCCCTGTTCACTTCACCCTATATAAGCCTGGTTATCTCAGTCATTCATTGCGAAGTATTGTTTAGTGTTTCACTGCATTTCTGAGCGTTCTTCCCTGGTTGCATGTCTCTTGGTCTTGGATTACCCTTTTATCCTGTCTCTCCTGTTTTGCTTGCCTGATTGGACTGAATGCCTGTGTATGACCTTTTGCCTGTTTTTGACTAAGATTGTGGATTACCCTTCAATAAAGCTACATTTGGATCCTTAACCTTTGAGTCTCAGAGCAGTTCGTAATCGTAACAGTAATAGAATGAGATTTTCACGATATGACAGCATCAGTTTCACAGCATCACAGTATAAAAAAATTATTTAATAAATGTAATATTAAATTATGGTTATTATCACCAGTTAAAATGGTGTTAAATGAATGAAAACGTTTTTCTCATTATAAACAAATGCATTTTTACAAATGCACACCTACGTCTGGTACACTTCGGCCGGGTACCAGACCTAGTTGAAACACCAGACATCTAGCTGGTAGAGGACCAAGACAGCGTCTTGAACACCGTCCTACAACACACTGTCGAGCAATGCTGGACTAATAAAATGCAGACTGTGGAGCGCCTTAGAAATAATAAAACACAGAAGAAAGTGTTGTGAATGCATCAGTTTGCATATGTATTAGCTATCAGTGTGAGCAGAGGCACTGCACATTGATCTTTATGGCCAAGGGAAAGAATAGCGCAGCACCAGCAGTAGCATACGCAGCACACTTCCTCACACAAGCAGCATTTATATAGGACAGACCGCCGCTTTGAGACAGGGGGCTGCTTATATTGTGCGACTGACTGAGTGGCTTTGTGCTCCATACATGACGGATCCCTCGCTCTGAGGTGGGGCACTGCATATCATTAGAGGGAGCGAGCGGCCGAGCACCATGCGTTAAGGCTCTGTACCCGACAGACCACTGCACTGGGGGGGGTTGCTGTTTCATGCATACTGAGCTTTTTACACTGTTAAAGACTTGGATTCCCAGTCGACGAGGATAGTTTTTGTGCGTTTCACGAGTTCACACTTACATTTAAATGCATATTTGGCGTGCTGTCCGGGGGAGGGCTTCGAGCTCGGACTTGACGCACAAAAACTATTCTCGTCGATTCATAAAATTATTGTATAACCACTGTAGTGAGATGGACTTTGTAACGACGTCTTTGGTACCTTTTATGGATCTTGAGAGTGTAAAGTACATTGTGCCAATGGAGGCCTTTCTGAGCCATCGGATTTCAACTAAAATATCTTCATTTGTGTTCCGAAGATGAACGGAGGTCTTATGGGTGTCGAACGACATGACGGTAAGTAATTAATGACAGAATTTTCATTTTTGGGTGAACTAACCCTTTAAGGTTCACGGTCGTATGTTGGAAGCAGGCGGTGAGTAAAACTGCTTCAAATGTCTTTGTGTTGTTAGCTATCGATTCGTTCATTCAAATGTGCTACTATTCCATTGTTTTTCGATGTAAACATGCACCAGTCTGACATGCAAAGCCATTTGCTAAACACTAAACCAAATGATGTCCTCATAAACCATGAGTAAATACACAAAAATGTTGTAAAACTTGCGAGCATGACAAGCCGCTAAGCAAGTATATAAGTTACAGTATATACCATAGAGACGTCTAGCAGTAGTCATCGTTGCTGCTTCTCCTGTTAAATTTCAGCCTCTAGATCTGATTCTGGATCATATATGTATGGCTAAATCTGATTGATCTCAATGGTTTGAGAAAGACTTGGTACAGCGTGTCTTTCTTTTATAAATATAATAAAACTAAAGACTTTTCGGAGATATGAAGGATGCAATACTACTCTATAGGTAGTCAAGATTGACATGAGATTGACTGAAAGGAACACGCCGACTTTTTGGGACTTTAGCTTATTCACCGTATCCCGCAGAGTTAGAAAAGTCCATGCATACAATTCTCATCTCATCATAAACACACTATTCACAGCTGGCCACGATAAAGACGTTTCCCACAGAGGCAATTGTAGGATTTTCATTTTAGGGGGGCTCAGCCCCCAAGTGAGGGTATGAAAAAAAAAATGGTAACACTTTAGTTTAGGGTCCAATTCTCACTATTAACTAGTATCATATTAGTAGGGATCGACCGATGTGGATTTTTTTGTGCCGATGCCGATACCGATTTTTTTTCATCAGCCTTAGCCGATGACCGATACGGGCTGCCGATTTTCTTGAGCCGATACTGCTTTTGCTCCCTCAATTTACATCATAAAAATGACACAATGATCATGATGATAACAATTTAAAATTTACAATTTAAAAAAGGAACATTTATTGAACTAAAAAAAACTATATTTAACAAATAGTAAAAATAGGTGATGTAGAACAAGAAAAAAAAAAGAGTTCAGTGGTGAAAATAAATTCTGAAAATAAATATTTAAGCATAAAAAAAATAATTACACTATTGCACACAGTATCAACAAGCAAACAGCATAATAAAGTGTATGCTGACTGTACTATACTTAATTTTAAAACTATTTACAAACTAGTCATTTAATGGTTATAGGTGCACTTAACTTAATCTCTTGTAGAGCAACACCAGCGGTTCAGGAAAAAATCTCCCAATGCTCCACATGAAACTTCATTCTTTCGACCTTTTACCATTGTGTCAATTCTCAATTAATTTTGATTAATATGCACGAGGGAGGGAGAGCAAGACAGTTTGAAGACGGTGAGAGCTGCCCTGTGGACGCCTGTCTGTAAACAATGCAGGGAAAGAAATATCGGCCAACGCAGCAGCCTTGTATCGGCCGATGCCGATACACGTAAAAATCGCAAATATCAGCCCGATATATCGGCTGGCCGATATATCGGTCTATCACTACATATTAGTATGCATATTAGGATATTGGCTGTTTATTATTACTTCATATATTAATGCCTTATTCTGCATTACCATATTGAATATCCCTTAATCATACAATGTAGGCAGGTTTATAATCACTGAGATCCCAAATGTGAGGTATATTTAGGGGGATTCGGGGGCTTCCTTGATCTCCCGAGAAAATGTTGATTTCCGTGATCTACATGTGCATTTTAAAATGTTCTGAACGGCAAAAAATTTGATAACAATAACTTGAAAACCATGTCAGTGGGCAGATATGACTGATAAAGTTTTTCCATTTTCGTCAGTGAAGACAGTAAACATATGTTTAACTGATATTTATATATTTATGTTTTATGAATCATTTTGAAGGCTACCAGGAAAGCTAGGTAACTAATTTTATTAAATTAATTCAAATTTTGCAGACATTCATTACTAATCTTATGCCCAATACAGGCTGAAAAAAGCTGAGCTTTTTTATTTATTGAATGCTACAAATTGAATTATATAAATGTTCAATATGCACACATTCATTCCTATTAGTCTCATGCCTAATATGATATGCCTAATTTGAAGAACGGCTTTGTTAATATTTTTTGTTTGTTAATTATGTTATAAATGACATTACATAGGCCTATTTCAATTAAAAAGGGCAAAATTAGACAAAAGTTTTTTAATTTGCCTGAATATTTTTGTCATTTGTTTATCATTTCTGACTTACAGAAGCAGCTGCTTCTTTGCGTACATAAAGCCCGCCTACTCTGATTTGATTGGTTTTCTCAAATATGTTGACATTGACGAGCGGTGACAGACCAATGAGGCTCAGATGAACGCACACACCTCTGCTTCTGACATGTGCTTTGTTCGACGCCAATACGGATCGAAGAACACGCTGATTGAAAGACGGAATGAAGCCGAAGCCTCCCGCCAGTTTCATATGTTTGAAAGGTTAATCACACATTTGTTTAGGGGGGCTGGGCAGAAATTTAGGGGGGGCTGTAGCCCCCCTAAAAAGGGCCTAGTGATGCCCATGGTTTCCCATATGCATACTTCATGCAGCATCTCATTCCGCTTTATCAGGGAACAGGGTTAAAGTCAAGTAACCCCATGTGTTTTTCTCCAATGCATTTTGGCCACAATTATTGGCACCCCTAGAAATTCTTATGAGTAAAATATCTCTGAAGTATATTCCTATTCATAATTATTTTTTTTAGCACACCAGGGTGACTAGGAGCATGAAATTGTCCATCCATGAATTGAGGAGTATAAATATGAGGAAACACAAAGGCCAAATTCCTTTAATCTTTTTTAACAGAACATTTTTAACCCATAAGAATCCGGACCAATGTATCCTTATAGGAAAATTATGGGGCATATAAAACAGAGCCCGACGGCATCGCCCACGACGTCACACGGCACCTCCGATAAATATCTATATTATTTCATGAAACTTTTATCGATTTTCTTACCGTTTTTTCCAGCAGAAAGCTAACGAGCTAGCCATCACGGGGGTGTCTTTGGTGTCTTTGTAGCCTTTACAGAAGGTTTTCTATCCAGCCTGGAACATGTGCATCTTTTTGGAGTTGTTCAGCAATAAATCAAAACGCTTACATCCAAGATATATCCACTTGATGTCCATAATTTATACATTTTCTGTCATTTTTGCCGCTAGCGCGATGCTAGCTGCCATTTTGGATGAGGGTTTGACCAATGACCGGCTGATCCGTCAACGTGGGTTGGTGTGCGTCATTACGCATGAACCACAGCTGTTATTGTGGAGAGATAGAGCCGCACGGCTAGTGTTGAGGATAGAGAGAGAGAGAGAGGCGCTGCAGTTTTTAGTAGTTTTGTGGAGAAAGTTTGAGGAAAAAGTTTGAGGAGAAGTTCCTGATAGGAACTGTTTTGAGGCTTGGCACCAGTAAATATCCAAAATCCAAAGAGGCCAAAAGCGCCTGGACTTTTTTTGGAAAAATGTAAATAGTTTTGGTTCTGTATAAGTTATCATGTTTATTCCTGAGTTCCAGGACTCCAAAGACTTGAACAAACTGTTTTCCAGAGGAAATATGCTTAGCTTTTATTTATTTGTGTGTGTTTTCAATAAATATTTGAGTGATTCAATTTCCGTTTTATGTTTTCATTTGTCTTTATGGTCCCATAACTTATTTTATATTCAGGTGACATCAATGCAACACAAATATACTGACAGAGCAACTTGTCTTGAAAAAAAAGAGGTGTGTCAATTGTCTGTGCACAACAGGGTTGATGTTTTACAAGCTTTTTTAGTACATAACACCAGGCGGAAAATTAATTGTAAAAATACCCTTAGATCTTAAAGGGTTAATGGACCACTTGTAACATGTTTCTGCAGTTGTTTTTGAAATACAACCCCTCCTTGTGAAAGATCTGTAATGTTACACATATGTGACATTAAGCATTTATGATACATTTTTTATGTTACATATATGTCACATTGGGCATTTATTTCTCAGTTAAAAAAAAAAATTAATAATTTTTTTGCTAAATAGCAGTTTTTTTTCTGTTTCTTTTCTTTTCCACAACATTTATCAAAATTATGCATATTATAAAAACATTATTAACAAAACATATCAAGCCATAGACGGATCTTCCAACACTTATCCCCTGCTTGCTGATTTTAAGAATCATTGTTGTCAGTGAAATGTAGACATGCTAGTAGAGTCTGAAAACATTTTGTCATTTTGTCATTACGTCTTTGGCTTGAAGCATAGTTAAGAAGATTTGAGGGCCCCAGCAAACAAAGTAGGCAATCTTTATAGCACAGATGATCTGTACCTGCTTCCTGCAAGATTTTTATTTTGTGTGAGATGATGTCACACAGCAGCTGAGAAACATTACCAAAGCTGGCACAACTAGCCCGAGGCTGTCATTTTGTCATTTTCCCAAGTATGCATGATTTCCTGACATTTGGTGCAGATCATGCGCAGATCAATACCAATCAATATTTCAATTATATTAAACAGTGCTGTTTAATAGTCCCAGATTTTATATAAAACATAGAGAAAATATATAACACTAAAAAAAATATTGAATCTGCTAAATTAATTGAGTAGCTCATTAATATTTTTCTTAATATGACAAATACATAACATCAAAATTCCACCAACTGTTTTAAGGTTAACAGCCCGATGTGACATATATGTCACCACAATATTTTCGTAACTTGTTTTATATCAATTTGTTTAAGAAATGTATTAAAATCAGGTTAAGTGTAATCTATGATAAGTTATTAAAATGTTAGAATTGTTGCATGGGTTGAAACATACCTTTAGTAACAAAAACAAGTGTATTAAAAAATTGCTCACACTGCAACATGTGCTAACCAGACAGACCACCATTTTGGAAATGTTGCCATGGCAACAAAAAATGCACAAATCGTCACATGACTGAACCTGGGTGTTCCTTATATGTTACTTAGGGACTTCCTGAGTTGAAATTTAGGGATATTGCTTTAAAAAGACCTTTCCAGATAATCACCAGTGTTTGTGACACCCGTGTCACTGTGGGTTCTTTAAAAAGAAGTCCCTCCAATGTGAGAAAGATCTATTTAGATCCGCTCTGATGGATAGATGTGTTGCTGTTTAAACACAGTTACCTGACAAATATTTTTTAAAGTTATCCCTGGAGTTAGTCCAGGAATTCGTCTGCAAGGGACTGTTTAAGCACAGTTACCTGACAAATATTTCAAGAAGCAGTAAAATCGCGAACCTGACTCTCCATATTCTTCCACTTCAGATAGGGGTGATTCAGGTTATATTTTTATTTCTTATGAATATTTTAATTCCTTTTCTGTGTAAAGCACTTTGAATTACTACTGTGTACGAAATGTGCTGTATAAATAAATGTGCCTTGCCTAATCTTTCATCACAATGTGTTAAACCAAAGAATATAGTTCTGATGTGCAGCAAAAGTTTGTTGAGCTTCACAAAATCAAATGAGGTTCACTCCACTGTCATGCAGGGTTTTGCTCCATCCCTAATCAATCATATATGATACAGTATGTATAATTGTTGTATTTATAATACAACATATACTAAGTAATCCTGAAGACTTTGGTTAGATTTTTTTTCATGTGTGTTTGATCAGGGTTGGAGCTAAACTCAGCAGGATGGCAGCCCTCCAGGAGCAGGGTTGGACACCCCTGTTCTATCAGTGTACCCCTGTACACTGTATGCAAGGGAGCTAGCAGAGGCCTCAAAGTGATTTATAACCCCCCATCCCCACCCTACCCCTCGGAGCGATTTCTATTCTGCCCTGAACTGCAATTCGTGATAAAAGACAAGCAAAAAGTTTGGCTTAACATAGTGTCCCATAGTGGTTATTACACTTTGCCCAAAACACAACCTAATAATAGAAGTAAAGAAGTTCATTCTTGAAATGTTGTGCTCACCGCAGAACACATGGTGCAAATGTCAACATTCATAACCCACTTTTTGCAATGTTGTGCTCACCGCAGAACACATGGTGCAAATGTCAACATTCATAACCCACTTTTTGCAATGCAATTATTCAGCAAATGTATTTTTTTTTTAATGCTAGCTAGCTATAATGTAAATGTTACATATAGGTATTTAATAAATATATATATATTAAAGAAGCTATGAAGTGCTATGATGATTACCACATGAATTGTCACTATATTGAATGCTTTAAAACACTTTGTATTCCATGCACGTTTAGAGCAACTGCAAGGTGACAGTGTGTGTATAACTGTGTCTGCTTCTTGCATCATGGGCCTCATTCATGTAACACATGAATGAAATCCTCTGTAATCAGATTTAAATCTACTCTTGTGCAAAATCAATCTGCTTATGTTTCATATAAATGAGTCCCGATGCACATTTAGTATCCCATTATTATTCTGGATAACTATATTCTCGCTTCCTCATTTGAAAAACAACATAAGATATAATAATATATTCATTTGTATTATATTCATTACACCATAAACATGTTTAGATATACAAAGTTTATACATAGTTACATTTGAATATAAAAGAAACAAAGTATGACAACACAGCAACAATATTAAAATGCACCATTAATATAAAAAAACCTCCACAGAAAAACAATGGCCAAAAGGTTGCTATATAAACTTGATTCATGTATACAATAGGAAATATATACTGGGTTAATAGTGTTCCGTAGCAATGCTTATTCTAGCAATGATTTGATTGGTAAGAATGAATGAGACCAATAAGAGAATAGTCATGTAAGTGTATACTTGTTGTTGTTCTTCAACAAATGAAGCATTTAACTGTGGCCAGGCCTGTCGCAAGGGGGGTGCGAGTCCCTAGTGACGAACAATTTGTTGTTTATGTGGATATTTAATATGTGGATTTATTTGCTCCGAATAGTGAGTAATAGTTATGCTACGCTTATTTAACTTTAATGGTGTTAAATAAAAAACATTTCAGATTAAATGCAGGCTTCCGCGCTTTCTCCGTCCATGCAATAAATGCACATCCTTGAATGAGCGTGCATTTCTAGCGTAGGCCTATTTACTTTAACTTCTTAGGTAATATCTATATTTTGACCCATTTCGGCCAAAATCTGAATTTGAATGGACTGTGAATAAAGCTCTATGAACTTGACGTGCGATGCGGCACTGACTGACATGCGCATGAATCACTGTCTCACGCACAGAGAAATAGGCTATTGCAAGTTACTGCATAATACATTTTTAACAAGCTGGATATTAAAGCCTCACGATACACATTTTTAGATATGTTTTTTTAACTATTATAGTATTTTGAAGGACAAAAACATGAACTTTAACTATTTGCTTTACATCATCAAGTCAGCTGTCACTTTACTTTTGCGCGAGGCCCTGGTGAAGCGCGAGGCCCTGAGCAGTCGCACACTAGACACAGCCCTTGCGATGGTACTGGTTTGACCAATTTTAGAGGCGGCCAAAATCAGAATTTGAAAGGACTATGTTTCCATAGGCTATTGCAAGTTACTGCATAATACATTTTTAACAAGCTGGATAATAAAGCATCACTATACACATTTTTAGCTGTTTTTTTTAAACTATTATAGTATTTTGAAGGACAAAAACATGAACTTTAACTATTGGCTTTACATCATCAAGTCAGATGTCACTTTACTATTGCGCGAGGCCCTGGTGCATCGCACCCTTGGGTGCGTCGCACCCTTGCGACGGTACTGACTGTGGCATTTAAATTAGACCATACAAGGCTAATTTTAAGAAGAATCTTGGTTTTGACATTCCAGAGTTCGGATTACAGTTACAAGAAACAGTCCACTTTTCAGTTTCAATATATAGAACCTGATTTTTGTAGACAGTATATTTTGCAATCCTTGCTTTTGTATTTTAGAGTTACTTTATTTTTCTACTGCTTCAAGATGCCTCATTTCCCTCTCAAGAGCCTCAATGCAAGAGCCTCATTTCCCTCCTTACACACCCTATTATCATTGTGATCTGGGTCATGCTCCATCCACTTCATTTTAAAACTGCATCCCAGTAACATATAGATGAGTGGACTGGTAAAGAGATGGATTGCGGCTAGTACAGTAGCTGCTGGAAGTCCATATTCTGACATATTTGTACCCAGGCTGTCGCTTACAGTGGCTTGAAGCATAGTTAAGAAGATTTGAGGGCCCCAGCAAACAAAGTAGGCAATCTTTATAGCACAGATGATCTGTGCCTGCTTCCTGCAAGATTTTTCTTTTGTGTGAGATGATGTCACACAGCAGCTGAGAAACATTACCAAAGCTGGCACAACTAGCCCGAGGAGAAATCGCATGACAACGACAGCCTTCAGCTTTATAGCCCCGTCTTGAGTTGTTTTGGAATCATCAAAGTCATAGTCATCAATACACTGAAGATATCGGACCTCTCTGGAAAACAGCGAAGGACATGCCAAGACCGCTGCAATGGTCCAAGAGAGTGAAATCAGAATGATGTTACAATTATTGCTCTTTTTTGAGCACATGATCTTTAAAATAATAGGTTTAATGCTCCAGAGACTCAGCATGGTTGCCGTGAAGAACATACTGCCGTAGGTGATATAGGATGACAGCTTGCAGCTCGCACTTCCGTAATTCCATTCAAAGTTATTGTAAGCATACAGAAGCTGAAACACAACTGATGTACAGGAGACTAAATGTGTTACAGCCAACGCCATAATCCAAATGGCAACCTTCTGAAAACTCTTGTATTTCCGGCAGCTGATGACAATGACGATGAAGTTGAGGGTGACACCAAGGATGAGAACAATACAATATGAAATGAAGTAGGTCATCCTGATCTCATGTTGGTACTGCTTACTGCTTGTATTGTCTACACTTTGAAGTTCTAGAATGACATAATCATAGTCTGTATTGGTCCCATTACTGTGATTTGCAGACATCTTGTAAATCCTGAAACAAAATGAAATGGATTATTTCACTGAATACACTGCCCTGGAAGGGGAAGGGTTCTGTTCATGTTTTGTTTTGTTCTTAAAAGAATAGTGCAGACAAAAAGCTTTACAGAAGGTGTCACTATGAACTATTTTCATGTAAAAGAGCTGTGTGATGATTTTATTTTCATGCCCAGCAGAAACATTAACATCATACAGGTTCATGGCCGAGCAATAACAGAACTTTTACTTTTGACTGAACTGTTCCTTTAAGGAAAAAAAGTTTTCACTTTCCAAATGACTCACCAATGAAAACAGGGAATATTTTCCTGTTCTACACTTTCTTCAAGGATAAAATACCATCTTATAGAAATATCTTAGCCATAGGAAGTCAACAGCAAAAACTCTAGTAATTCAAATATAACACAAAAAAATGTATTGGAGTACAAGAGCAATATATGTAAAACAACACTGCATGCATGTTAAAAATATATATATATTTTTGTGAATTATTGCACACCACTTTTGAAATCAAATTACATCTGCATGTTTTGCAAAACAAATTCTTGCATTTTGATTTCTGCATATTTTCTTCTTGCATTTTGATTTCTGCATATTTTCTGCTAAATATTCTTACCTTTGACAGCAACAGTGCAGAATGAAGAAAATCAGAAGACTGTGTCCATCTGAGAGAACTCTGAATATGAAAGTAAAAGTTTCTTTTCGACTGCTGCAGGACACGTTTGTTTACGTCGGCTGCAATTTGAGCTTCAGGAAGTCTTGGTCTTTGGACAAGGTCCAGAAATCCAAACAGTTCCTGTGGGATTAATGTTGTTACACAACCGCATGTGGAAAAAGGAGTTTTATGTAACCATATTTAAAATGTCTTGTAATTTATGCTAAAAGTAGACATGTACGTTTGTGGTTCTAAGCTTAAAAGAGAGAGACTTGCACTTGTATAACAAGTTGCTACATGTTGTTATAGTAGGAATAGTACCACCAGGTTACATGTGGAAACATGTAACCATTCAACATTCACTTTGTTAAATTCCAAGATTCCCAAAAGTCCAGCTTCAGTAAGGAATTAAAAGCAACCTACCTTTATGTTTTACTTTGTCCTCTTCAAAGTACATGTGAGAACTGAGCTGACTGTATTGCGTGGGGCTTTATTGGTTTCATAAATATTTAACTCTTTCCTCGCCATTAAAAAATGAAGAAAAGTTCCCAGCCACCACCAGCATTTTTGTTTATTTTCACAAACTTTTCATGGACCCAGTATTGTTTTGTGAATATCTGAACATGCAATATATGCCTATCAAAAGAAAGAACAGGCATCTTTAAAAAAAAGAAAAAAAAGAAAAAAGTTTTATTCTAGCTTCATGCATTTTTATCAACACTCGAATGTGGGTAAGTTTCAACATTTTGAATAAAAAGTTATTTTTCAATGACTACAACATGCAATGCTTTTTTTCCCACTTGTTTCTACTTCTTCTGTTTTGATCAGGAGATTCAGTAGGCTACTCTTTCAGAAGTTGCGTAATAGCCAGTGGCGGCGGGGGGGCTAGGTGGTGCTGCAGCTCCCCCTATAATAGCCATAGCACCTGCCCAGCACCCTCAAGAAATGTCTGTAATTTTTTTATATTTATATTTTAATGTCATGTTTGAATATTCTTTTTCATGTTTTTAAAATAGTAATTAAATAATAATTTAAAATTATATATATATTAGTCTAAAATAACATGAGGCCCAAACAGGTGATCTTCTTTGGCCAATGGGCTCGGCGCCCGCAAACCTCTGACCTTAACTCATTTCAGCTTGTTTTTGATAGCGAGTTTTAGCAAAGTAAAATAACGTTACACCAAAATGGATCGTTTTTGCTCTCTAAACGTCCACGTTCTGAATCACATCCTGAAACGAGAAACGAGACTGTGAAGGTGCAGACACAACACTCGTGGTCACAGAGCCTCAGGAACAAGAAAATCCTGGGGATGAACTTGAAGACGGAGAATCGGCGGCGGCGGTTTCCATTGAGGATGCTAACGTTACGGTTTGTGCTGCAGGTCAGACTAGGGTTGCCACCCGTCCCGTAAAATACAGAATTTTTTTTTTTATTATTTATTTATTTTATTTTTAACTGGGTTCTGTTTTTTTTTTTATTAAACATTCACTTACAATATGCAAAGGGGAAGCCATAAACCAGAAAACATAGCCAGAGGTTCAGGGACGGAGAAACATTACATAATTTGAGTTTGGAGAAAAATAAATAAATAAAAGTGAAAATAAATAAACAGATGAGGAAGCATCAATTAAACACAAGTCTTCCCATGTTATGATCCTGGGTTTTCCTTTCTCTGTCTCCCTCTTGTGGTCATTCACGCACGCACTCACTCATCACGCTCATCCTTATGCTTCGCTCATTATCTCTCTCAGCTGTGTCTCCTTGTCCAATTCGTTTCCCCACCTGTTCTCTCTGTTCCCTTGATTGTACTGCTTCTTATTCCCTCCCCTTCTAGGACTTGTTGTCGGATTATTCCTTCACTGAGTGTTAGAGACTTCTACGTATCTCCTGTCTTGTCCTGTCCGTTCTACGTGGTTATACGTGGTTATACGTTAAAGCGCTGTGAGTACGTGTACTTTAAAGACTGTGAATTATCGAGCTGTGCCTGTTTGCAGAGAGACCCGTTCTGACCTGATCTACCCCAACCCACGGCTTGTACCCGCTCAACGGCCTGATCTATCTCTGCCTGGCTATAGGCAGCTCTGGGTACCAGACCTTCGGTCCTCGTGGGACTTGTGTTTCCGTTTTCCAGTTTGCTGGCTGATTCTGTTTTGGCGCTGACTGTTGCCTACATTTACGTTGATGTTTTTCCTTGGACGAGGTCATACCCATTAAAGACTATTGATTGCTATAACCCTGGTTTCCCCTCATCCTTACCTTATAACAGAATAATCCGACCACCAAGAGGTATGGACCAGGCGAATAGCGATCCCGTTCTAAACGCCGTCAAGTTCCAGGGTGTCCTGTTGGGCAAGCATGCAGTGGATTTATCTGCCACAGGACGTGTTGTGGACTCCCTGACCGCCCAGCTTTCTGACCTGACCCAGCAGCTCCACTATTATCGCCAGGAGGCCACGGGTTCCGCTGGTGGTCGCGATCCGCCTGAGCCGCGCATCAACAACCCGCCGTGCTACTTGGGTGAGCCAACGCAATGCCGATCATTCCTCACTCAATGCGAGGTTGTGTTTTCTCTCCAGCCCTCGACTTATGCCAAGGAACGGTCTAGGGTGGCTTACGTTATCTCTCTCCTTGACGGACGGGCTCGAGAGTGGGCGGCGGCTAACTGGGCTGCTGAGACAGACTGTATCCAGAACTTTTCTCTTTTCAAAGAGGAGATGATCCGAGTCTTTGATCGCTCTGCTCACGGGGATGAGGCATCTCGCCTTCTGTCCACTCTGCGCCAGGGGAAGAGGTCAGTCACTGATTACTCGATTGAGTTTCGTACTCTGGCTACCACCTGTGGATGGAACGGTCCTGCCCTGCAAGCCCGCTTTCTCGAGGGTCTGTGTTCGGAGGTCAAGGACAAACCTCCTCCTTGCCCGGGAGGTCCCGGATAACCTGGATTCTCTGATCGAGCTGGCTCTGCGAGTGGAGAGACGGTTCGAGGTGCGACGAAGGGCCCGCAGATTGGAGGCTTCTTTGTTCCCCTTTTCCACACCGAGAGAGTCGTTACTTCCTTCACCCGCTGATCCCGAGCCAATGCAGCTTGGGGGTCTTCGAATTTCCATTCGGGAACGTCAACGCAGGATTATGAATCGCCTTTGCATGTACTGTGCTGCCGCTGATCACTTTGTCTCCAGGTGCCCGGTAAAGGGCCAACGCTCGTCAGTAGGCGGAGGGTTACTGACGAGCGCTACATCAAGGGTCAGTCCATCCAATTCCTGCACGTTTCTTCCTGTGCACCTGCGCTGGCGGGGTTCGTCAGTTTCGTGCTCAGCATTGGTTGATTCTGGGGCGGAGGGGAACTTCGTTGATGAGAGGTGGGCATTGGAACATGGGATTCCTCTCTCTGACTTACAAGACTCCACCCCCCTGTACGCTCTCGATGGTAGCGCCCTTCCTAGGGTGCAGAGGAGAACTGTTCCATTGACACTTACTGTTTCTGGTAATCATAGTGAGACTATTTCATTTTTCGTTTTTCAGTCTCCCTTTTCCCCGGTGGTTTTAGGCCATCCTTGGCTAGTTCTCGACAATCCCCAGCTTAACTGGACGGAGGGATCTATTTTGTCTTGGAAATTGTCATGTCATGTTGATTGTTTGTCTTCTGCTGTTCCCCCTGTCTCGTCTGTGACTGTTTTTCAGGAGGAGCCTGGTGATCTAACTGGGGTGCCGGAGGAGTATCACGATTTACGGGAGGTATTCAGTCGTTCTCGGGCCACTTCTCTTCCTCCTCACCGCCCGTATGATTGTAAGATAGATCTTCTCCCGGGGGCCACGCCTCCTCGGGGAAGACTATACTCTTTATCCGCTCCCGAGCGTAAGGCGCTAGAGAGCTATTTGTCCGGTTCGTTAAACGCCGGGACTATCGTTCCCTCTTCTTCTCCTGCGGGAGCCGGCTTCTTCTTTGTGAAGAAGAAGGACGGTTCCTTGCGTCCCTGTATAGACTACCGGGGTCTGAATGACATCACTGTCAAGAATCGTTATCCATTGCCACTGATGTCATCGGCTTTCGAGCTCTTACAGGGAGCTAGGGTTTTTACGAAGCTCGATTTGTGTAACGCCTACCATTTGGTGCGTATCAAGGAGGGGGACGAATGGAAGACCGCGTTTAACACGCCCCTCGGACACTTTGAATATCGCGTCCTTCCCTTCGGGTTAGTCAACGCCCCCGCGGTTTTTCAGGCCTTAGTCAATGACGTCCTACGGGACATGCTCAACGTTTTCGTTTTTGTCTATTTAGACGATATTTTGATTTTTTCACCGTCTCTCCAGGTACACGTCCAACATGTTCGCTGCGTCCTTCAGCGGCTATTAGAGAATCGACTGTTTGTCAAGGCTGAGAAGTGCTCGTTCCACGCCTCCTCCGTTACTTTTCTGGGTTCGGTCATCTCGGCAGAGGGGATTAGTATGGACCCGGCTAAGGTACAGGCAGTCACTGATTGGCCCGTTCCCGAGTCTCGTTTGGCGCTTCAACGTTTTCTGGGTTTTGCCAATTTTTATCGCCGTTTTATACCTGGTTTTAGTCAAGTGGCCGCTCCTCTTACCGCTCTTACGTCAGTTAAGTCTCAATTCAAGTGGACAGAGGCAGCGCAGTCAGCTTTTGACGTTCTGAAATCCCGTTTCACTACCGCGCTGATTCTTCTGACTCCCGACCCTGCTATGCAGTTTATTATCGAGGTCGACGCCTCCGAGGTGGGAGTTGGAGCTGTTCTGTCCCAGCGGTCCGCCGCTGACGGTAAGATACATCCCTGCGCTTTCTTTTCGCACCGTCTCTCCCCCGCTGAGCGAAACTATGACGTCGGTAATCGTGAATTGCTTGCCATTCGGCTAGCGCTTGGCGAGTGGCGTCAGTGGTTGGAGGGTTCTTCCGTTCCTTTTCTGGTCTGGACTGACCATCGTAACCTCGAATACATCCGTGGGGCTAAGAGACTCAGCGCTCGTCAAGCGCGCTGGGCTCTGTTCTTCACCCGGTTCGATTTCACTATCTCGTTTCGCCCGGGGTCCAAGAACGTCAAGCCGGACACGTTGTCTCGTCTTTTCGAGTCAGCTCCTCTTTCTGAACCGGAGGAGATTATTCCCTCGGGTCGGGTAATTGGCGCGTCTATTTGGGGAATAGAGAGGTTGGTTAAGCATTCTCTCGGTCGAGCCACCGTTCCGCGTAATGTTCCTAAGGGACTTCTTTTTGTCCCCGTTTCTTCACGACAGGCAGTCCTTCGATGGGGACACACTTCTAAATTGACTGCTCACCCTGGCGTTCGGGGCACACTCGCGTTCATCCGCCAGCGCTTCTGGTGGCCCTCGTTGGAGCGTGATGTGCGTAGATTTGTTTCTTCATGCGTTACGTGTGCGCAGACTAAGGCTGGAAATTCTCCTCCAGCCGGTCTGCTTCGGCCGTTACCGGTGCCTTCGCGTCCATGGTCCCACTTGGCTCTCGATTTCATCACTGGGCTTCCTCCGTCGGCAGGTAATACCGTTATTCTTACCGTAGTAGACCGCTTTTCTAAAGCAGCCCATTTCATTCCTCTCGCTAAACTCCCCTCTGCCAAGGAGACCGCCCAGATCATGGTCGATCAGGTTTTCAGGTTACATGGTCTTCCCTTTGACATAGTTTCAGATAGGGGTCCTCAATTTTCGTCTCAGTTTTGGAAAGAGTTTTGTCGTCTGATTGGGGCATCCGTTAGTCTCTCGTCCGGTTATCATCCCCAGACTAACGGTCAGGCTGAACGAACCAATCAGATCATCGCCCGCATGCTGCGCAGTTTCACTCACCAGAGTCCTGCGTCCTGGTCCCAGCATCTTTCCTGGGCCGAGTACGCCCATAATTCGCTTCCATCCTCCGTCACCGGACTGTCCCCTTTCCATTGTTGCCTCGGTTACCAGCCGCCGCTGTTTGCTTCCCAGGACTCTGAATCGAACGTTCCTTCCGTACAGTCCTTTATTAGTCGTTGTAAGCGTACCTGGAGAAGAGTGCGGTCCGCCCTTTGTCGAGCTAGAAAGCGCATGACCATTGCCGCTAATAAACGCAGGATTAAGAGCCCTCGCTACGTTTGCGGTCAGAGAGTGTGGTTATCCACTACTAATTTACCTCTCCAGTCCGATTCACGCAAGTTGTCGCCCCGTTTTATCGGACCTTTTCGCATTTCTAAGGTGATTAATCCTGTCGTTGTTAAGCTTCACCTCCCGCCTAAATTACGTCGGATTCATCCTGTGTTTCACGTCTCTTGCGTTAAGCCTGCCATTCGCCCTCCCGCCCTGTTCAGGGTCCTAGTATGGTTAAGGATATCCCCGTTTTTAGGGTTCGCCGTATTCTGGACATGCGCCGTCGGGGACGCGGTCATCAGTATCTGGTTGACTGGGAGGGATACGGTCCAGAGGAGAGAAGCTGGGTTCCCTCCCGGGATGTCCTGGATCCTTCCCTCATCTCTGATTTCCTCCGGTCTCGGCAGGTGCCCCTAGGAGCGCCGGGTGGCGCTCGTTGAGAGAGGGGTACTGTTATGATCCTGGGTTTTCTTTTCTCTGTCTCCCTCTTGTGGTCATTCACGCACGCACTCACTCATCACGCTCATCCTTATGCTTCGCTCATTATCTCTCTCAGCTGTGTCTCCTTGTCCAATTCGTTTCCCCACCTGTTCTCTCTGTTCCCTTGATTGTACTGCTTCTTATTCCCTCCCCTTCTAGGACTTGTTGTCGGATTATTCCTTCACTGAGTGTTAGAGACTTCTACGTATCTCCTGTCTTGTCCTGTTCGTTCTACGTGGTTATACGTTAAAGCGCTGTGAGTACGTGTACTTTAAAGACTGTGAATTATCGAGCTGTGCCTGTTTGCAGAGAGACCCGTTCTGACCTGATCTACCCCAACCCACGGCTTGTACCCGCTCAACGGCCTGATCTATCTCTGCCTGGCTATAGGCAGCTCTGGGTACCAGACCTTCGGTCCTCGTGGGACTTGTGTTTCCGTTTTCCAGTTTGCTGGCTGATTCTGTTTTGGCGCTGACTGTTGCCTACATTTACGTTGATGTTTTTCCTTGGACGAGGTCATACCCATTAAAGACTATTGATTGCTATAACCCTGGTTTCCCCTCATCCTTACCTTATAACATCCCACAAAATATAAAATAATAATAATGAAATGAGAAAAAAAAAAAAAACCCCGAAAGAAACAACAACATTATATTAATTGCCAATACATTAATTAAACAAAAACGCCAAAATTTGAGCATACATTCAGAGTTTTAGTAGCCTTTTTGTTACAAGAGGTAGATATAGATTTAATATAGATCTTAACATCTTCTTGAAAGTGAGAAAAATTGGGGGTAACTTTAATAGTTTTACATTTGTGGATAAAATATTTAGCAAGAAAAATTATTAGGTTGCAAAGAAAAAAAATATTTTCATCTTGCTTCTCATAAATGAAAAACCCAAACAAAACATCCTTGAAATAGAGCTCAAAATCTTTATATATATTGTTTACAATGAACTGGCAAATATCTTGCCAAAGTTTTCTTGTATGACCACAATGCCAAAAAAGATGCAAGATAGTTTCTGGTTGTGAATCACAAAAAGTACAATTTGCATCTATACTTAATTTAAACTTTGACACCATTAAAGTTTTGACTGGGTAATATCGATGAATAAGTTTAAAAGAAATCTCTTTGACCTTATTTACCAAAAGGTACTTGTTAGAGAGAGTCCAAACCTTCTTCCATGAGATATTTTCCACTAATGTATTCCATTTTGTAACAACATGAGGAGTGGAAACACAGTCATTGAGAAAAAGAAAACGAATATCTCTATTATTTTTTAATGTAGATTTAAAACATATCTTGCCTACATACGTGTCAGCCGGGTCTGGGAGAGGCATTTCAGAACTAGTCAAAAGACTATTATGGCCTTTAAATAGCATAACGACACCATTAGGGATGGCACCAAATACAGTGGCAAACTGTTTAGGAGCAACAGGAATATTAAAGTGAGAGAGAAATTCCTGATAAGTGAATAAGTAACCATCCTGATTAAATAATTGGCTAACCCGATTGATCCCATTCTTAAACCAGTTTTCAAAAAACAAAGACTTATGTTTATAACAAATATTCCTATTATTCCAAATGAAGTAATTAGTCGGAGAAAAATTGTGTTTGAAAATCAAAGACCACGCTAATAGTGCTTGTTTATGGAAATTAGAGAGAGCAACAGGGATCTTCTCAATGCTGTAATTACACATCAACAGAAAATTCAAACCTCCCAACTGAGAAAAAACATACTCTGGTATAATATTCCAAATACTGAATGGATTTTTTAAGTAATTCCTCAACCAGTTGATTTTAAAAGTATTATTTAACGTTGCAAAATCAACAAAATTAAGACCACCGTTACTGAAGCTGTTGGATAAAACTGATTTTTTGATATAATGAGTCTTATTTTTCCATACAAAATTACAAAGTAATTGATCAATCTTTTTACACATTATTTTATCAAGGTCTAATGAGATAGCTGCATATGTCAGACGTGAGATGCCTTCTGCCTTGGAGAGAAGAATCCTTCCTTTTAAAGATAATCTCTCTGAAGCCACTGATTAAATCTTTTTTTAGCTTTCTCTATGATGGGCAAAAAGTTTAAATCACACCTAAGTTTTGAGTTTTTGGAGATTACTATTCCAAGATAGGTTATTGTCTCTTTGACTTGGATATTACATATACTAGAAACAGAGAGTTGTTTGATTGGCATTAATTCACATTTGAGAACATTGAGATGAAGCCCAGATGCATTGGAGAACGTTTTAATAGTTTTAAGAGCCAAGGGAATCTGGTCTGAATTTTTAAGGAAAAGGGTAGTATCATCAGCCAATTGACTGATGATGATCTCCTTTCCCATGATACCAACTCCTTGCAAGGCACTATTCTTAATGTAATTGGCTAATAATTGAGAAGTCAATATAAATAAGTATGGCGAAATGGGGCAGCCCTGACGTATTCCCCGCCGCAGTTCGAATCTTGGAGAGGTACCATGTTTAAGCTTAATGGAAGAATTCCCGTTGACATATAAAGTTTTAACTGCTCTAATGAACAGGTTCCCAAAACCAAATTTTTCCAAGGTTTTGAAAATAAAACCATGTTCAATAGAATCAAAGGCTTTGTAAAAGTCCAGAAAAAGCATATAACTATCATCCTTCACTAACTCTGAATAGTCCAACAGGTCAAGAACCAGACGAATATTGTTTGAAATGTGTCTGTTTTTTAGAAAACCTGATTGCGTTTCATCAATTAGGTCCTCTAAAATAGTTTTTAAATGTTTTGCAAAGATTGTAGCAATGATTTTATAGTCACAATTTAAAAGACTAATCGGACGCCAATTATCAATTAATAGTATGTCTTTTTTAGGCTTGGGGATAAGAGTTATTAAACTTTGTGTTAAGGTAGAGGGAAGAGATCCCATACGTATGCTTTCATAAATTACTTCTAATAAAAAAGGGGCCAAATCTTTTGCAAATCTTTGATAAAATTCTGAAGTGAGGCCATCTACACCTGGCGATTTATTAACCTTTAAATTGTTGATAGATTCGAGAACCTCAACTAATGTAATGGGGCTATCACAAAAGTCTTTATCAGGAGCACTAATACAATTAATGTTACCTACTGAGGCCATAAAAGATACAGTGCTGTCATGACAAAATCGGCTGCTATAAAGATTCTTATAGAAATCTGAACAATATTTGGCTATTTCTTTTGGGTCTTCAGAAAGAGAGTTGCCCATTTTCAGCTGATGAATATTGTTTTTAGACAGAGACTTTTCCAATCTAAAAAAGTATGCTGAATTTTGTTCTCCCTCTTCAAGCCAGCGTCTTCTGGACCTTACAAAAGCACCTTCGGCTTTTAATTTATAAAGTTCATCCAATTTGTGTTGATACTCACAGAGAGTATTATTTTCTTCCACAGATAATCGATCGGGGCATTTAGATGACAAGTATGCAATGGTGGAAATTATGTCCTCTTCTTGGGCTCTTTTAAGTCTAGCAGTATTACTACAATAGTTTCTGAAAAATTTGCCCAATTCAAATTTAAGCAACTCCCAATGTTTACCATAAACCTGTTCTGCTTTGGCTTTAGCCCAAAATGAATGAATAAACTTCTTTACCTCCAAAATAACTGTCTCATGTTTCAGTACAGAGCTATTAAGTTTCCAATATGAGTTATAAAATTTATCAGAAGTCACTGGAAGTAGATCGATTTTGATTTATATTGCTTTATGGTCAGTTAACGGGGTAGATAAAATATCAGTACTAAAATTGTCTTGAAGCACCTGGGAAACTAACCATAAATCTATTCTTGATTGCTTAGACCTTGAATTATTACACCAGGTAAAAGTTGTGTTATGAGGATGCTTAACTCTCCAAGCGTCAATCAGATTGAATCTTTGCATTAACATTTTAAGCTTTGTATTTGTACTTGAACAAGATCCTGGAGGCCATCTATCAATCGTATTATCTAATGTGATATTAAAGTCACCACCCAAGAGTATGTGTGCATTAGGGAATTTGGCTAACCAATGAACAATTCTTTCTTTTATCCTATCTAAAAGAACATCATTTTCTGCCTTTGAATTGTATCCATAAATGTTTATGACAATTAGATTAAAGTTATTAATTTGAAGAACATGACACACATAATGTCCATTAGTATCAAAGTCTGTATAAGGGAGTTTTCCAGCAAACAAGTTCTTGAGTGTACAAACACCCGCAGAGCGTTGAGAAGCATGAGAACAAAAAATGTCATTTCCCCACTGGGATTTCCAAAAAGGCACATCCTCAGAGATGCTGTGAGTCTCTTGAAGAAAACAAAAATCTGTTTTACGTTGTTTGACAAATAAAAAAATGGCTTTCCGTTTCAAATTGTTCCTAAGTCCCCTGGCATTGAGTGAAATTAAAGATAAAGACATAAAAATAAAACATTTGAATAAAATAACAAAAATAGAATAAGTCACTTGAATATTTTTTTCAGAACAAAAGCTCAGAGACAACTGCTAAACGTGGTAAGAACAAAAAGCACCACATCAACTGTAGGTAAATAGGTATAAACGGGCAAAATCTGGATGATTATACCGCGGGCAGAATTCATTTTCTTCACACCAACACGATGCACAGTGTCGATCACATCCGGAAGACGATCAGCGTTTTCTGGCAGTAATTTCTGACAAATGCCAACCACTTCTCTCCTTACACTTCTGTCATCGATATTTTCTGGCACGCCGTGCAATTTCAAATTCCAACGTCTGGAATACCGCTCCAATTCAGTGATGCGTGACTCCAATGTGCCGATCCGGTTGCTTTCTTTCAGTAGCGATGACTCGACTTGGGAAACTTTGGCCTTCACCTCATTCACATCATCACAGGTCAGGGGATCTCTGGATAATCCGTAATTCGTTTGGAGTTATAAAACGAAAATACCGTTTTTCTGTTTTTTGTTTCAAAACGAAAAACCAAATAACCGTTTTTGGTGTCAGAATCGAAAAACGAAAAACCAATTAAAAACGGTCCGTTTTTCGTTTTGAACTTCAGTCAATTCGTTTTTCGTTTATAAACCAAAAACGGAAGTCACGTGGTCTATTCCTTTTTTGGAAGCGAAAGTAACCGGTAACACTTTCAAAATAGAAGTAACTATAGTTAACGAGGTGATTGTAGACTAACTATAACGTTTTTTAGTGCCACTAAAGTAGCACTGGGTGTGAGAAAAAAAACAAAAAAACACTCAAGTTCACTGAAATAAAAATTAAAACTAATAAAATAATAACTCTGGCTGTTAGGGAGAATTAAACATTTGTAAGAACATTGGTGACCTGTAACTTCAGATTAAGACAAGTGAACTAATTTTATATGTAGCTTAGGATAGCAGGAAGCCTATTTATTTATAAGTTTCTATTAATTCACATTTTAGTTTTGTAACATATGTCTTGCTATGTGGAAGCTCAACCAGCAGAGGTCACTCTACCCCCTTCTGCGCACCGACTCTTTCTGTGGGACAACAGGCAACAAGGGTTTGACCTTTTGACTTGTGTTTATATCAAAGAGAAGGCAAGCACTGCTACCAACAGAAGCTAATCACTGAGTTTGAAGGGTGTGCAGAACTTCACGTGCCTTCCAGCTCCTCTTTCTATGGCACTATAGCTGTTAAAAACTCTCAGCTTCCACCATCTACTGTTACCCCTTCTGTGTCAAAACAAAACTCTTCCAAAACAAATCTATAAAGTTGTATACCTTTTATTTTCATTCGCATTTTTCTCCAGTGTAATATACTTATTATGTTAGTAAAGTAGATGAAATATTTTTTATGCAGCTTGTAGTTCTCATAGTTATGTAGACCTACTTGTGTGTGAAACCTAGCCTTACTCAGTCAAAAATTATCTCTAGCCCTGGGACTTTCAGATCTTTTAGTGCTTTTTTGGGTTTAATTCTGTTTGATGAACCACCAGGGAAAGGCAGTGCTCTGTACTCTTGGTACTTGTGTAAAGTAAAATAAAAGTGAAGTTAAATTATTTAGTTTTGGTACTCTGGTACTAACTACCCTAGTACTCGTGTCAGGGCCTCCCAGAGTTTCCCCAATACCTGGAGGATGTGAGCCTGTGCACTGTGTGCTGGGTTTAAGGACTGATGATAGTAGCAAGACTGGCCCCAGTCACCTACCATCACTCTCTCTTCAAATAAATGCTGGACTGGCAGGACACCACTCCTTCCTCCGGCACCATAAAAGGGCCTTTGTTGTCACTTTCAGATATTTACATCATGGTTTATGGTAAGCCACATCTTTGAATTGTGGCACTACTTTTGTGGAATTGGATGATGTCAACTTATGTCTTTAAATACAAGTACATCATAATGTACAAAGGTACAGTGAAGCAGGGCTCTGCATTGCAACTCTTTCACTTGCATATATGCCCTTAAATGATTTACAAGCATATTGGGTCAGTGAAGACTAAAACCTACTGTAAAAGTTATAGTCAAGTCATCTTCATTTATATAGCGCTTTTAACAATGTAGATTGTTTCAAAGCAGCTTTACAGAGATTTTTTGTGTCTGGACCACCACTGTACAACCATGTTCACATTGCATAGGCCTATAAATGAAAAACACATCTTTAGAGGAGGCTTCATTTAATGGGTGATTTTCACATGGTTTTTACTCGTTTTATTAACATAACAAAGTAAATATCATTTGAAGTAATACAATCGTCTTTAAAAATATTGGATGAAGACGTTATATTTAGAAAAACAAAATCTACAAGAGCTAACCCCTCTGTTGATTGTGTGTCTTATATATACTGCAACAACAACAAAACAGGCAGTCCATGTTTGGGTGGTGTGACAGGATAGCACAGCAGCGATTCTCCGAAAGCCCTCTGTGATGCCTTGGTGATGTGAGAGGGTAGTGGGAAAGGGTGGCACAGCAGTGTCGAATCCTCATTGGCACAGTTATTCAGTCATGCTGTAAGAGATTTACGGAGAGCAAAGAGATAAAGACATAAGACTATATTGGATACAACTAAAAACTAAAAAAATCTGTGTCAGACAGTTGAAAGATTTGCAGTTGAATTTCATGCCCCATATTTTTGGGGTTTCAAAAACAACAGTGTAGCTACAGGAAAACCAGAGACTTGAAAAAAGTCAAATAGAGACTTGAATATCTTTCAGCTTCCCTGAAGTCATAAATATGACAATCTTTTGGTTTCCCTGCAAATAATCCTAATAATACTTTTTTCATTAATACATTTTTTTTATCCAAAACTACTTATTCCTACAATCACATGAAATATGGACAGATATTTACTCTGACACTGTACTACCAACATATTAATGTAAGTGGGAAGAAAGACAACTGTATAAGTCAATATAGGCTGGATCATGAAAAAGGATATATAACATATTGTCCCACAAATTGAAGTAAGAAAATCATGATCTAACCGTGACAAAAATCTAATTGTAGTCAGTCACTTTGTTTTTGCCATACTTAACCATTTTATAAAAGCAAATGCTCAGTTCAAGCAGGATTATGTGTCTATTATATCACAGTTAAGGAGGTTGTCAGCCCAACATGAACAGTGCCCCTTAAGTATGATATAATAAGTGTATACTGAAGCCTGAAGTGAGCTATTGCTTAGATATTAAGATGCCTGAATACCATGACTCTAGCTGATCATGTTTCTATCAATAAGAGAACAATCGGTCTTTGTTTTTTAGTGAGCATCTTTATACCATTTGTTCGTTCAACCATCCGACTGCTGTTTCCTGTTTCTATGGTAATGTTTACTGTACTGTCTGTACAGACCCCCCCCACACACACACACACACACACACACACACACAAACACATACTTGGGATGAAAGATGAACCAAGTGCATTAATGCATTTTGGAAGGGCCCAAAATTGTGGTTCACTGTCTCGTCAAGCAGGACTGTGATGTCTGAAAATGAATGAGCACTGTGCCAATGTTCGTCCGACTGTACTGTATTTTATTTTATTTTTTTCTAAACTGTTTTAATTATTCTTATTTCTTTTTATAATTTTTTTATTTCTTCTATGTAAAGCACTTTGAATTGCCACTGTGTATGAAATGTGCTATATAAATAAACTTGCCTTGCCTTGCCTAGGTTTTAGTCTTCACTGACCCAATATGCTTGTAAATCATTTAAGGGCATATATGCAAGTGAAAGAGTTGCAATGCAGAGTCCTGCCTCACTGTACCTTTGTACATTATGATGTACTTGTTTTTAAAGACATAAGTTGACATCATCCAATTCCACAAAAGTAGTGCCACAATTCAAAGATGTGGCTTACCATAAACCATGATGTAAATATCTGAAAGTGACAACAAAGGCCCTTTTATGGTGCCGGAGGAAGGAGTGGTGTCCTGCCAGTCCAGCATTTATTTGAAGAGAGAGTGATGGTAGGTGACTGGGGCCAGTCTTGCTACTATCATCAGTCCTTAAACCCAGCACACAGTGCACAGGCTCACATCCTCCAGGTATTGGGGAAACTCTGGGAGGCCCTGACACGAGTACTAGAGTAGTTAGTACCAGAGTACCAAAACTAAATAATTTAACTTCACTTTTATTTTACTTTACACAAGTACCAAGAGTACAGAGCACTGCCTTTCCCTGGTGGTTCATCAAACAGAATTAAACCCAAAAAAGCACTAAAAGATCTGAAAGTCCCAGGGCTAGAGATAATTTTTGACTGAGTAAGGCTAGGTTTCACACACAAGTAGGTCTACATAACTATGAGAACTACAAGCTGCATAAAAAATATTTCATCTACTTTACTAACATAATAAGTATATTACACTGGAGAAAAATGCGAATGAAAATAAAAGGTATACAACTTTATAGATTTGTTTTGGAAGAGTTTTGTTTTGACACAGAAGGGGTAACAGTAGATGGTGGAAGCTGAGAGTTTTTAACAGCTATAGTGCCATAGAAAGAGGAGCTGGAAGGCACGTGAAGTTCTGCACACCCTTCAAACTCAGTGATTAGCTTCTGTTGGTAGCAGTGCTTGCCTTCTCTTTGATATAAACACAAGTCAAAAGGTCAAACCCTTGTTGCCTGTTGTCCCACAGAAAGAGTCGGTGCGCAGAAGGGGGTAGAGTGACCTCTGCTGGTTGAGCTTCCACATAGCAAGACATATGTTACAAAACTAAAATGTGAATTAATAGAAACTTATAAATAAATAGGCTTCCTGCTATCCTAAGCTACATATAAAATTAGTTCACTTGTCTTAATCTGAAGTTACAGGTCACCAATGTTCTTACAAATGTTTAATTCTCCCTAACAGCCAGAGTTATTATTTTATTAGTTTTAATTTTTATTTCAGTGAACTTGAGTGTTTTTTTTGTTTTTTTTCTCACACCCAGTGCTACTTTAGTGGCACTAAAAAACGTTATAGTTAGTCTACAATCACCTCGTTAACTATAGTTACTTCTATTTTGAAAGTGTTACCGGTTACTTTCGCTTCCAAAAAAGGAATAGACCACGTGACTTCCGTTTTTGGTTTATAAACGAAAAACGAATTGACTGAAGTTCAAAACGAAAAACGGACCGTTTTTAATTGGTTTTTCGTTTTTCGATTCTGACACCAAAAACGGTTATTTGGTTTTTCGTTTTGAAACAAAAAACAGAAAAACGGTATTTTCGTTTTATAACTCCAAACGAATTACGGATTATCCAGAGATCCCCTGACCATCACACACGGAGTTCAGCTTTTCTTTTAATCCGGCAATGTGAGAAGTGTTTACCGCAATCATCGACTCCAGCTTATCAGACCGTGTGTTGATGAGCTCAGAAAGTTTACTAATAATGTCGTCCGCGGACTCACCTCTGCCTTTCTTTGAGGGAGGCTTCACTGGAGTATCAGGGAGCGAAGGGAAATCTACTTCTGACATCATAGAAAATTCAATTTTCTCACCAGGAGTCCAGGACCATAGTAATCGTGACAGCTGTCGACAAGAACGTTGTAGGCAGAAGAGCTGCCTGGCGGCGCATCCGTATCAACAGCGATTTCTTTCTTCTTCGTTGCAGAATTCTTCCTTTTTTTATCAGTTGACATTTTTCTCAATGAACAAACCGTAACGCCCGACTAGCACATAGGATCCAAGTAAGGCATAGACTGATATCAAGTCCGTTTTATTGCTTAAAAACAACTTTGTTGATGGGCGCTATGGTCTCAACAGCTGTACTCACGGCGCCCCCCCCCCCCGCCCCCCCCCCCCCCCGTAAAATACAGAATCGTCCAGTATTTACAAGCAAAATGACGCGTCCCGTATCAAACCAATACGGAATGCAAATTGTCCCATATTTTACATAGGTCCACACATAGTTACATACAGATTTTGCAGTGTGGAGAATATAGCAAATATAAAGAAATCAATTTCACAATAAGTAGTACAGGAGCTCATTTGTGCGTTATTGCGTTTTAGCGGCTTTGTTGCCATAGCGGTGGAGTCTCGAGAACATGCGCTGTGCCAGTGTGCCTGTAAACTTGTGCGTTTTTTTAAAAAACATGTCGAGCTCGCGTCGCGTCGAACGTTTGAACGCAATATCTCCAGATATAGAACTGAATATCAAAAAGGTATCAATGGGTCTGTCCCGTAACTCATGATGAACTTCAGGCCAACTGTACACTTTATGAGAAGCATATCAGTGTCTCAGACTGACTGACTTAAAGTAGCAGCGGTGACAGACCGGTCTATGTGACACACACATCCGTGCTTCTAAAGGTATAGGCCTATAGTTTTTTTTAATGGATAATATATAATATAATATTCCATACATTATCAGAGCTTGGCAGACAGAATTATAATTTTTTTTAGACAATTAATAGATTATAGCCTAATAAATGTTATTATTAATTTATAATTTAGCTAGGCTATATTAATCATACATAATAAATAATCCTGTCATATAAAGTTTGACATTTAAAAAAATATTTAGATAAAAATGGGACAAATAATTACATGATAATATAGTCATAATTTAAGTAAATTAATAATAAAAAAAATATTTTTGAAATTCAAAAAAGTGATTACTGGTTCAGAATGGCTGCTCAAAGGGACAGTTCACCCAAAAATGAAAATTCTGTCATCATTTACTCACCCTCAAGTTGTTCCAAACATGTATACATTTCTTTGTTATGTTGAACACACAGGAAGATTACTATGGAAGTCAATGGTGCCCCCAATGCAGCCTGGTTACAAACTTTCTTCTAAATATCTTCTTTTGTTTTCAGCAGAACAAAGAAACTCGTACAGGTTTGGAACATCATGAGGGTGAGTAAATGATGACAGAATTTTCATTTTGGGTGAACTATCCCTTTAAAGTGCACCAAATAGGCTCTAAAGAGTTCTTTACACTAAAGGTGGCAACCCTAGATCAGACTAGTGTGTTGGTAACTGGCTGTGTGATTTCGTGATCTGAGCATTTTAGGCCGAAGCGTGTGTCTGTTGCTGCTCCGTTGTATTCAGGGCTCGACTGTGACATAATTGTGTGAAATAATATTTTCAGAGGTTTACATTGGCAGGCTATGTTGTATCTATAGCCCTTGCGTTGAATACTTAGGCCTATTATAATTATATATATATATATATATATATATATATATATATATATATATATATATATATATATATATATATATATATATATATATATATATATATATATATATGCCTATAGTTGCGGAACGAATATAGTTAATGCGGGCGTGTACGCATTAATTTATACCAGGGTGGTCCAATGCTACGCCATAATGGCGCCGCAAAATTCAAAGCACCTTCTCTTAAGTGTTGAGCATCCCCATAGCACCTGAAACAGAAGATCTCTGGAGCCGCCACTGACCACAGGCCATTTGATTCTACTACTGTTGAGTTATTTGTTATTTCATATCATGTTTCAAGTTCAGAATAATATGTTTTGCCATCAATAATACACAGTATTATTACCTCCAATTTAGGGCTATTTATACTGGTTCACTGTTTACATGTATTTAAATGTGCCACCCCTCTCTGTGCCTCAGACTAAATTTTAACTGGTCAGGTGAGCATTAGGCCTACAGTATATTAGCATCCATTTGATTTACGCCATTACAATAGTCCCTTTACAGTTACTGCTATCATAAAAATACATTTACTTGTAGGTCAGACAACAAATATTTTGGCAAAATTTATATTTTAGTCAGAATTATTGCATTACATTTGGCGCGCATGCGTACAGCAGTACTCGTTCACTGTGAAGTTTAGAAGCAAAATATTTGCATGACTTTCTACCATTTACAGATGGAGCATATACCTGTGAAATGTAGGTTAGAGACTGAGGAAAACACAAAATATATATGCTGTTTGCCATGGGGGATCGAGTTGACCCATGATCAACCTTTAGAGCTGTTTAAGAATAGCGTGCACATCAAAGGATCTTGTCTCATTGAACCTGGGTCAAATTATTGGGATTTCATGAACTTCAATTGTCCTTTATGGAACCGCTTTAGCCCCAACTGATTTAGGATGTTAGGTTAATTCAATTCAGGATTTTGACTGTAATCCACAATTTTCTTGGCGTTCTTCTTTATGGAACAGGCCTCTGGCCTAGATGTTGGAGAGATCAACACGTTGAGCCTCTTGGCTGATTGTAAATGGGCATGGCAAGCTTGAAGATGATGAAAACATTTCAATAATTTATTTCTTGATTTCTAGATTACCCTCATCACTTGCATATTAAGACATAGGCTAATGATTTTAAGATTATGTGAAGTTCCTAAATGTAATTTAGGGAGGAGCGAGCCCATCTGATCTTCCAATCAACAGCCAGAGTATACAAGCAGCTGCTTACCTCTCCTCTGTCTCAGCTGTTCCATCCTCCCACCACCTCCCCAAACTCCACCTTTATCTTAGGTAGCATGCCGTTCCATAAGACTGTTCCGTCACACTATAGGGGGTAAGCTGACAATGGGAAATTTGAGATAACTTATTCACACTGATTTTACTTTTTTGTCCCAGCTTTGTCTTATTGTGTTCACCCATTTTCCTAATTTTCCACAACAAAATAATAATTGAGATTATCAACCACTGAAGAAAAAGCATATGGTTTGCATTTCTGTAATCAAAACAGTAGTTGCTGAGATACATCCGTTATGACATCTTCCCCATGTGACTCCCCCATATACACTTCCTTAAAAATGTTGTACAACCTTTGGTATACTATTTTGTCTTTTCTAGACAAACCAGATTATAACCCAACACTCCCTGCAAAGATACAAATATATCTGTTTGATGCATCTGAAAACGATAAGATCTTTTGTTATTGTGTGTGGCTTCAGAGAAACTGTAACATTCCTACTCCAGCCACACCTGCCTTTTACTGAGCACAGATAGAGCATTAAAACTCTACTTTGGGTGGTTGGTGATGGCTCCCCTAAGTCTCTCATATGTCCAAAAATGGTAAGAACAAAAAAGCTCCAGGTCACAGCTGGCAAAAAAAATTATGAAAGAAAAAAATGAAATTATGATTAAACCATTAAGAAATGTTTATTTTATATATATATTTTTTTCAGTTTAACATCTTGTGCACACATTGTTTAGCTTCAGAAGCCATTGATTCATCCACTGGGGTCATCTGGATTACAGTGTTCCCTTTGTCTTACAAAGATGGATCATTTATCTGAAAATCTTTGTTTGTGTTCATCTGAAGAAAGAAAGTCATACATCTGGGATGGCATGCGGATGAGTGCAAGCAATGATACTTGAATTTCAAGAGTTACGGTTCACAGGCCTGTTCTGAATACCGAAAAAGGTATGTCAGGAGCCAAGTTCCTGTCTAGAGATATTATGATTGTGCCACAATTCACAATCATAATATGCCTCACAACACTGGGTTTTCAACATCTGTTGTGACAGTTGTCACGATCTCAAAAACACAGAAAGGGAATGGACGTTAAACACTGATCTCTCTTCTAATAATATTAGTTATTGTTATATGTAATGAAAACATTTGGTTTAATCACAGAAATGATAGCTTTAACGTCAGTTCTACCAAGACTCTAATGCCACTTCATTCATTCATTCATTCATTCATTCATTCATAACTAGGTCAATCACTGCTCGACACACTTGGAGTATATAAGTACTGAATTTTCTCTTTTACTTTAGTAGTTGATGACACTGACGTTCCCTTCGGTTTTATCGTCCTACTATTTCAGTGTAAAATTTGTAATAATTTTAACAATTAAAAATGTAACATTCTAAAGTGGTACTCTTAAGTCCATGTCAGCCTATCATTCAGAATGTTCATTGAGCTGTCACATTAAAGGCCCACTGAAGTGCCTTGAAACGCGCAGCATTATTCAATGTGTTGACGTAATTTCCACTGAAACAGGAAGACAGGGCGGGACATATCGAAAAGCTCTTCCTCCTTTTTTAAAATAGCCAATAGCGTTTCGTTTATGTTACAGCTCAGCTAGAGCTGTTGAACTCTGTAAAGCCGCATGCTTCGTCTTAATCTCTAACAGTTTTTTCACCTAGCCTCCTCCATATTGCTTTGAAATCTAGCATTCTGTGCAGAATTCAAAATAGTCCGACTCGCGCATTTGATCCGCTCTGTGCTATTGTGTTTCTGGACAGGAGCAGACTGTGTGCCTGTTGCGGCAGTTCGCATGACACCAGAAACCAGACTTCATTCCCCCCATTGGAAAGCATATTTACATTGTATTTTGATTTAATGGGGACTTTACTTGCTTTTAATCATCAGACATGTGTTTATTGCTAATGGCTTTATTCTTTATTGAGGACTCTCCGGGAACAGCCTTATCGTGATACGTGTTCATTGTTTTATGCAGTTTTTATGTTGAATGGGTGTCGAATTTTACTCTTGTACTCTTTTTCCATTTTACTTTTTTGCTCTTTTTCACATACACCAATGTAAATTTTATGTCATAGCCTAAGCAGGGCTGTACAGTGCAGTCGCAGATAGCTTGGTGTGCGCTTTGTAAAGTTATCTGGGGCTGCATATGCTCAGCGTGTTCTTGAAGTACACTGACATCAGAGCACATCAATCGGTTCACCTCTACAAGTGCTCTGAGTTTGTCACTTATAACGTGCATTTGAAAGTAACATGACTTTAACATCTTTTCAAGCTAATATGGAAGTGTTTATGGGCCTGTTGTCCAGCAGAAGAGAATATTTAACAACATGTTTTTGCTCAAACTCATTTTGGCGTTTCAGTTGTGATTTGACGTTATCTGTAGTGCGTCACATATTGACGCTTGGTCAGGACCCCTCGGCGTCACTTTTTAACGCACAGGGTACCCCTTTTACTCCATTTGATTTCAGTTGTTTGCCCAATGCGTCAGATCAAGGCGCATTTAATTCTTTGTATTTGTAAAAGTAGACATGATTTTAAGAATATTTATGCTACTTTTATATTTTGGAGCAACTAACCCCACTCCTACCCTAAACCTACCCACTTCTAAACCATATGCAACTCACAACAGTCAAATAAAAGTACAGTCACAGGTATTTATTGCAAAATACTAACCAAAAATAGTATAAAAGTATTTTTAGTAACTCATTCCAAGTCTTCTGAAGTCATACGATATCTTTATGTGAAGAGAGTTGATCTCAGTCATATCTCATTCAAATGATACACCCGACACTTTAACATGACGCGATCGATCGGTCATGAAACACACGAGAGCCAATGGCATTTTACAATCAAAGCTGACGTAATGACGCAATTGGTTACGAGACATACGACAGCCAATGCTGTCATAGCTGACGTAACGTTTCTTCGGGCGGCAATTTTTGAAATGTGTTCATGATCTTCGGCGGATGGACTCAACGCTGAACGTTTTTGGGGATTTTCTTCACACAAATCAATTGTTTGGCTTCGGAACACTTGGAATATTTGTACTTTTGGAATAAATTGTGGCTGCAGTCGTATCTGCCTGTTATATCCTTTATTTTATAATACACAAATAGGTAGGTTTAGGGATGGGGTTGGGTTACGTGTTCAAAACGTGTCTGAATAGCGTAAATAAAAAATAAATAAAATTATGCTGGCTGATTAAATTGAGAATCACACTCCATATCATAATGGCAAAATCACAACCCAATTGAGAATGAGATGTCGTCACGACACAGTGCCCCGCCCCCAGAGATCGCAGCATCCTCCCCCTTCCGCCATTTTGGGAGGATATGCGTCAGGTAGTGGATTCGGACAGAGACTGGAGAAGAGATATTCTGATGATTACTATGTACATCATTTTTCAAACTCAACGGAACATCAAGTTTTAATCCACCCAAGCCTTTCTGAGAAAGCTGCAGCTGGTAAACATACGCTGTTATTTCACCACATAATTTCCTTTTTATTAGTCAAATTAATTTAGAAGGGACCTCTTCTTCTCCATTTCTTCAAATTTTTCTTGAAATTACTTCGTTTGAAGGCTGTGATGATAATTCCTTGAGCCGTCTTTCCTGCTCCTATCTCCGTATCGCTCTTACAATGTTGCCCCTGGCAACCGATAGCGTAGGATCCCAAAATGGTGGACGGGCTCAGAGACCGGCCAATTCGTCACAAGGTATGTCCTCATTCCTAATATATAGTTTCATCATGACGATAACCATGCCCAACGCGTCTGTATTTGAAAGGTTTCTCATTGAAATCAATGGTGAACTGCATGTCGAAATACGATGCTAAAGTGGTACCCTGTGCATTAAAAAGTGACACAGAAGAGAACTGACCAAGCGTCAATATGTGACGAATAGGAGTGAGACTGTGTTAAAGGCTTTCATTTGCATTGCACTTTTACATGTTTTATTCTTGAGAATTTACCCAATATGTCTGGTGGAGCACAAATAGACATAGTGGGTTTATAGACATGGATGAGTAATGAATCATTCTAAACCAGTCAAATATCCCAAGGACGTCAATGCACCACCAAATTACAACATAATATTAATATTACTCCTTGTACACGCATGCTTTGGATAACTCCAAAGTTCTAATCGTATAGTGAGGGATCGTGTCATGGTTGGTTATGCATGATGACTTTCCCTAGTCACATGCCAAGCAAATGTGTGAAAAACAACATGTCCCTATACGTGAGTTTCATGAACATGTTTGAACATTTCCAGCCATGAAAAACTAACTGTAAAAAAGTGAATCAGGAAATAGTTTCACTTATGACCCAAAGTGTTACATTTGTGTCATTCTTACCTCTCTAAACCGGTTTCACTCTCACTTCATTGCCAACACATATCTGTGGATACCAATAAACTGTCGTGTGAAAAGGCTTTGCAATTGAGTAGCACATATAAAAGACATTAAAAAGGACATTGCTTGTGTCCAAATGTTTGACAGCAGTGGTGAGAATTATTTTATTTGCATTATTTTTATAAATGTAATTGTTTAGTTTATTTCAAAAGGATATACATTTATTAGTCATTACACTGCCCTCTGGAATACTTGTTCTGACTGGTTCCAATGTCTGTTGAAGGGCAGTGATGACATATTTTTGTATCAGAGAAGTCGGCATTACACTGGTTCACTCAACAGAAACCCAATAAGATTTTTCCATTGGCTTTAAGATTATTGCAGAAAAAAGCTCTGTGACCAACAAAACGCTTTATATGTTTTGTTCATCTTGATGAACAAGGACATAAGCGAACTAAGCGACTGCTTAGGGCCCCCTTGGACACCAGGGGCCCCCAAGAGCACAATAAATTCCCATCCACCAATGTTATTTTATGATGATTGAAATCGCGAAATGGCCTTAAACAATTACTACATAAACTGCAAAATTGTAAGTATTCTAATATATGCACGGGTTCAAATATTAGCCAGGGTTCAAAGTCCAAGTACGAGAAAATATGCGCGTGTACTCGTCAGTTGCACGGTAACCTTTTTATGAATGGATGGATTTGAGAATGCGCTGTGGTTTAGTGTGAATATCTTGTCTGACGTGCTGCATGTTTTGGACAGAGTAGCTACACTAGCAGAGCTTCCAGTTTCTCAGTAGATGTTTTTCTGCAAGTGCTATATCGTCCCCTTGGAGTTATAAGTTGTGTAGCCTACATTTTGGAAGTTTTTATTTAGAAAATAAAAAGTTTCTTTCTACACAGTCGAATGGAATGCAAAAAATCTATTTTATTTCCACCAAAATAAAAGCTCTGTTTAATGTTTGAGAGAAATCAACATTTCTTGTTTTTAAAAGAAGTCTCTTCTGTTCACCAAGGCTGCATTTATTGGATTGGAACTGTAATATTGTGTAATAATATTATAATGTAAAATAGCTGTACTCTATGTGAATATATAGTAAAGTGTAATTTCTTCCTGTGATCAAAGCTGAATTTATCATCATTACTTCAGTCTTCAGTGTCACATGATCCTACACTAATCATTCTCAAATGAGGATCTGATGATCAACAAACATTTATGATTATCAGTGTTGAAAACAGTTGTGTACAATGTTTTTAGGATTTTTTTGAAAGCTTTCTATTTCAGAGAAATGCTGTTCTTTTGAACCTTCTATTCATCAAAGAATCCTGGGGAAAAGTGAGCATATTCAGCATAAGATACTACTTAAAAAAGTACATATCCCAGTGTGAACTGTAGTACTGAGACTTTGAATATTAACACCTGAGCACTCTTGTGGGTTTGCTACTGTTAAAATAAAAATAAAAACTATAAGGGAAAAAACATGCCAGGCAGACATGATGTAAGCAACACAGCTAAATATTAACATTGATACTGGGTGTGCGAATTATCAAGAATTGACATTAGTCAGTCGTATTGGTGGCACTGAGGGGCCCCCAAATAAAATGATGCTTAGGGCCCCATAAGGGCATGGGCCGGCCCTGTATAAAGGTTGCCCATTTCTTAATTTTTGCCTTCCTCTTTCTCAAATGACGTAAGTGGTGAGACTGGATTCATCCATACTGATTTACCCTCAAGCAATGAGCTAAGAGCAGACCTAAAAAAATTAACTCACAATACAAACATTGTGTATCTGGTTCTGAAGAACAGGTTGAAGGAGGACCAGGAAGATGATCAAGTTTCAAAAGTCTTTAACAATCCACTTAAAAGATGATCCAAACAGGCAGGAAAACAAAACACTTTGGATAATGGAGACTATTGCACAGCTTTTTATTGTAGCCATTTCTAGTTTTCTCTAGCGGGCATAGTTCCCTTCCTCATAGGTATTTTTAGGGTCTATCGTCCCAGGGGGTTGTGGCAGGACAACTGGGCCGAGTTGGAGCGAAGGGATCAGAGGCTGGAGGAGTGAGTGAGTGAGAGAGAGAAAGAAAAAAATCTTGTTTGTTATTCTCTGGAAGATCTGAACTAAATAAGACCACAGTGGTCCAGAAGTTTCAAGATCAAAACTCACATTACCCATGATGATCTATTTATTTACTGATTTATTTCTCTCTTGGTTATCTCTCACATCCAGCACAAACTATGCTCATCCTCCCTTGTGTGGCATACGAGCAGAGTGCAAAGACACAAAATAAACAAAGTAAATTAATAAATTGTAGTGCGGAAGCACCAGATTTTGTTAGAAACCGACTACGCCACCCCGGGGGCCTAATACCAGGGAATCGCCCAAATCAGACTTGAAGCACACAAGGCTCACAGGTTTGTATCGGTTGGAGTCAGGCACGAGACATAAGTGGAGTATACAAATAGTAAAATCAACTTTATTAAGTGGAGAGATTTGATCAAATCAGTCAACACGACAGACACAACAGTCATCACTATAAGAGAGTGAAAGGAGCATTGGACACTTTCTTTCTTTTGGCAGTCAGGATCACTCACCCCGAGGGGCCTCACTACTCTCCTAAAGAGAAAAACACAGCAAACACACGTGCACTGCACTCACACCGCACCCAACCTGACACCTCGGTGTGGCACAGCAAACACTCCACAGTCCCGCCATCAAGATGAGGACTGCTACCCTTTGTTTCCTTGATGTTGGGGTCAGCCTCCTGAAAGGCACTTTTATATTTGGACCAGAACGGCTAGGCAACGCCTGAACTGCCCCAGACTGAATTAACCCGATAGGATCCTACTGCATGGCTCGCCGTAACTGTTCTGGTACTACCAGTCCTGGAGACCAGCTCTCTCCTTCCTCACGGGCAGCGACATTCCGACGGGACAATGCGTCCGCCCGACGCTGCTCCGTAGCTCCAAGCTTAACGGTAGCCAAGTGACTCAGCGGGTTATTATCGGTTCGCACAACACATTTATTGCCCAGGAGGTACTCGCGAAACTTTTCGGTCATAGCCCATTAAAGGGCCAGAAATTCTAATCGCATGGAGCTATATGTGGCTGTATTATGCTCCGCCGGCCTAAGGGTACAACTTGCATAGGCGACAGGACGAATCTTACCATCGACTTCTTGTGAGAGTATCGCACCCAACCCATAATGGCTGGCATCCTCCAAGATAAATGGTCTGGCGAAATCTGCATACGCCAGAACGGGCGCCGTCGTAAGCATGTGCATGTACCTCCATACCAGAGTGAGGAGGTATTTGGGTCCTCTGTGTAGACCAATCATCGATCAATCCTTGCTTATTTTTCTTTCCCACAGACCTGCAAACTCATAAGTGGTGAAAAAGATGACATGTTTCCGAATTAAATACTTGTAGTGGGGTCTGGGGCATTGCCCCCCAGTAGAAAGTTTATGTGGTTTTACCATGTAAACGAAGAATTCTGGTGCACTTTGACAAGAAAGTAAAGGGAAAAGACAACATTTGCTTTCAAACAGGGCCGTTTGAAGGAATTTGGGGGCCCCAAGCAAAATGGACATGGAGGCCCCCCCAATAACACCCCCCCCCCACACACACACGCACACACACGCACGCACACACGCAAAGGCGACAGGAACCACAGCATATGCCATACAGTTTAAGTTCACCCCCACTTTATATAAATAAAAAAGGTTTACAGTGCAAATATTGTTGTTGCATATGCTGTGCATAAGTAAAAAAATTTTACAGTGCAAATACTGCTGTTGCATATAATGTGCATACAATTTGAACATTTGCAACAATTAAACATTTGCAAAAGAACACCATTGTACCATTAAATTTTTTTTGTAAACCTTTAAGAAACCATTTTTAAAACATCTATAAACATTACATAGAAGACGGACCAGATATTCCTAACACTTAGTTAAGGGTTACTAGTTGGTTTGTAAACTGTCTATAAACATTATCTAGATGGTTATTATAAAGTTGCAACAGATGACTTTAATACCTTGTTAAATAGTAAATAAACAGTACCAGTAAAACATGTGAGTTGTCAAACGTAACAGTGTAAAAATTGCCACACAGAATAAAGTAACTGTTCAAGATCCATTGGTAACTTATAAAAATAATGTCATATTTGCATAAACTGTCACTACCGTATATATCCCGACAGTAGCACATTAAGATAAGCTATGAAAAAATTATGTTCCTCTGCCTCTTTCTGGTTAAATAATGTTTATAATGATAGTTAATATAGACTACTATATGAACTATTCCAGGTTATTTATGCATAGCATATAATAAACAGTGATTCTGGAACAGATCTGTGTCTTCCTTATCCCGTTAAAAAACATATTACAGAATGTAACCATATTCCGTCCGTTCGAAAAAAAAAGTTGCACTAACTGTTCGTTACAAGCAGCATTTGCCATCAGGCAGGTAAGTTAGCTAACATAAACATATTTTTGCTAGCCAGCTACCTGCTGCAAAATTACACAATTTTTGTACAAGACAAGTATAGCTATTTTATCCAGTGTCATTTATCACTTACCACAATCTTGTTTTTTCTTATCCTCCTCCTCCTTTCTCTCTTTTCTTTTCTGGCTTCCTGAAGCATAATTCCGCTTCATGATGACTGAGGAGGTTTTGTATTTTGCCGCTGCAGTGCAGAGATCGCGTGGTTGGCTGGCTGCTGTCAGCGACTACTGAGAGGGGCCCCCTTAAGGGGGTTCCCGATAACAGTGTCATTGCACTTTACTGCATTGACTACCAAGGGGGCGCTCACACAGTTTGTCGTTGCATTTTATTCTTAACCTGTCGTTGTCTTGGGGCCCCAGGCCAGCTCGGGCTGCCTTGTCGCGACGGGCCTGCTTTCAAAAAAGTACGTTACACCAGTAGACCGTAAGGTGAAGACGTTTTTCGTTTAATCCCGTTCCCATGTATGGGGCACTAAATTATTTTTATTCCAATAAAAAGATCTATTGGTTTTGAGCGAGAAAATAAAAGTTCTCCATATGTAATCCTGCAGTTTAATTTTATCAGTGTTTAAAGTCGGCAATAGTTCCTCCCTCGCGTAATCATATTTTGATCATGAGTGATGCGGCTTCGCTGAACATTCATCACGTGCTTCCCGCTAGACCAATAAGGTGGCTGCTTTTAGGAACGACGTTTAAATGTCAGTCGAAGATGTCGTCAATATCGAGCAGCGAATATGATGAAATTACGGCCAGACCTCCTTTTAAACTCCGTAAAAAGCGTTATAAACAATGCTATATGCATCTCACGTCCATAAAGAATGAACAAACAAAGGATTTTACACACACACGTTGGGATACGTTCAGAAACAGCGTCAAACGGTGGCTTGGCTTGCAGGGTGAGAATCAGAGAATAGCAGAAACATACAAACATTGTCTTGAAATCGAGTTTGACAATGTTCCCGAAGACGCTGGGTTTCACTCCACTTGCTACAGGCGTTTCATTGACAAAAAGCGTTTGGATGCGGCCGAGAAACGGGTCACGCAGCGTCCTGACGCTCAAGTTCAAGGCCAGTCTGTGTCATCGGCTAGTAGTACCTCAACAATTGAATGCATGGGCGTCGGAAGCAAAAAAAATGTGGGTGGGTCCTCAGAATTTTTTTACTGGAGTAGATGCCAATTACATTAAGTACAAATATACCGCTTTACTTGGTAAACGTATAGGTCGGAAAGACAAAATTACGTAAATCAAATGCCATTTCATTGAGAGCGACAGTAGTGTAGGGGTAAGATGCACGGCATCTAGTTTTGACACAAATCGACCCGCGGTTCGAGTCCGGCTTTCGCCGAAATCAATCTTCTCCGTTTTCCCATCACATATCAAATCGGAAAGGCATTTATTTTCAATACAAATTAAGAAAATATTAGAAAAGTGGAAATAAAGCGTCTAATATGTGTTTAATAATAAGTGTTTATCGATTAGGGTTAGGTAAACAGACATGTGCTGAATGTTAGAGAATATTCCTGGGGGTGCACATCAGTGAAGACCTCTCCTGGACCACCAACACTGTATCTCTGGTGAAGAAGGCTCAGCAGCGTCTCTACTTCCTGCGCAGACTCAGACGGGCAAGTGCTCCACCACCCATCATGAGCACTTTCTACAGAGGCACCATTGAGAGCATCCTTTCCAGCTGCATCACTGTGTGGGGCGGGAGCTGCACTGAATACAACAGGAAAGCTCTTCAGCGCATAGTTAACACAGCCGGAAAGATCATTGGTGCCCCACTCCCCTCCCTGAATGACATTTACTCCACCCGCCTCATCCGCAAAGTGACCACAATTGTGAGCGACACAAGTCATCCAGCTCACAATCTGTTCAGCCTCCTGCCATCTGGGAAGAGGTACAGGAGCCTCCACTCCCGCACCACCAGACTCAGCAACAGCTTCACCCACCAGGCTATTAGGATGCTGAACTCTCTCCCCTCATCCAACAGGCCGTCAAGAAGATGACCCCCCCCCCCCCCCCCCCCCCCGGAACTGTCTTTTGCACTACTATGACATTTGCACATTTGCACAATTGCACATTTACACAAACTGTCTTTGCACTACATGCCACTTACAGACTTATTTTTATTTTATTCTAATTTAAATGTCTATTTATCTATTAACATTAAACTCTAGTTTTAGTTTCTTTTTATTTATTTTTTTATTTTTTTAACTTTAGTCTATTTTTAACCTATATGTCTTGTCTTCACTGTGGGATGGAGGGAAACGTCTAAGGTTACGTATGTAACCTCTGTTCCCTGAGAACAGGGAACGAACGCTGCGTCTAGCTGACGCTATGGGGAACGCCTCCAGCGTGACAGGTGTCTGAAGCTACTATCGAATCACGTCAATCCTATTGACCGACGACAACCCATGACGTCATCACTATGCGACCCGGAAGTATATAAGGGCGCTGTGCCAACACATACACATCTTCTCGTCTGAAGGGACTGTATGGCAGATAGGCCCTGAAGCATGGCAAAGCGACGCAGCGTTCGTTCCCTGTTCTCAGGGAACAGAGGTTACATACGTAACCTTAGACGTTCCCTTTCGAAAGGGAACTCTCGCTGCGTCTAGCTGACGCTATGGGGAACGATATACCAACGCCGCCATGCTGAGGGGAGTGTCTGCCTAGTGGCAGTGACCATTGTCAACACAAGTAAATTCAACTGAAAAAACCTGAGCCACTCCCTCAGGTCACACTGGGCTGTCAGCGACAGCATTCCCTACGGTCATAGCCCAAGCTATACATCTAAACGGAACCTTAACGCAACTGCGTGAGGTTCTTATCCAGACTGCTCAAAGGCCCGAGACCACTACTTCAACAGAAGGGGTCCCTTTAAGGGAATGTGGCTAGGGGACCCGAAGGAACCCTGGCCAGTCACTACTCGGAAAACAAGTTCTCCCGAATGCCACCAGGGAGGCCTGACCTGGTGCCCTAAGAGTTATGGACACTTCGGTTTAGCCAACCCTGTCTGTTCAGAGACAGAGCCTCTGGATGGTGCCCAGGAGGCATCCAAACTAAGGGACTGAAAAACTGGCAGTCCTACTCAGCCCGGAACTCAGAGACGGGTTATCCAAGAGAGCAATACTCAGCATAGCGCTTTACAACCCTTGCTAGCGAGGGGAGTCTGCCTGCTCAATCAAGGATCTATCAGGTGCTTGTGTTTCAAAGCAATAAGGAGGCCGGAAAGGCCTACGGACTGATCTAACAGGGAGGCCTCACGAGAGGCCTACAACCGTCTGACCAGGCTCAGGCGGCTGTGTGCTCATAGACGACCCTCAGTGAGGGGAGCAGCTGAGCCTGCCTGGCGGGTAACCTCCAGCTGTAGGCCAACTATGACCAGTTCTAAGACAGAGAACTGGTAACCAAGAAGTGCCTACCTCGGGAACTTCGCCTTCAAGGAGGCCCGGTGGGCCTACTACCTGATAAAAGGTTTATCCCCCAGGGAGGCCTATAAAGGCCTACTACCTAACAGCACGCCATGCTGGCAACTTACAGAGCGTTCAAGCTCACCTTCAGAGAGGCCTAGAGAGGCCTACTACCTGACAGCAATATATGCCAACTTATAGAGCGTTCGAGCTCACCTTCAGGGAGGCCTAAAGAGGCCTACCACCTGCCAGCGAAGCATGCTTACTGCTGAGGTTACATCTAGGGAGGTCCCGTGGGCCACCTGATAACAGTTGAAGCTGTCTGTCAAGGCTGGAAAACTGAACTTGTTTTCTCAAGGAGGCCAAATGAAGGCCTGCTACCTGACAGTCAAGCTACGCAGGCTAGCCGAGCATCCTGACTCAGGAACTCGCCCTCAAGGGAGGCCTATTGAGGCCTACAACCTGATAGCCAGCCTTTAGGGAGGCCTGGAGAGGCCTACTACCTGTTTGTTTTTCGTTCCTAACTGTTTCTCAAGTGAGTGGGCCCCAAGAACGCCTTAGGGAGGCCTAATAAGGCCTACTACCGGCCTCTGGGATAAGCCCGGTACAGGCCTACTGTCAGATAGCAATATATACTACTGATCTAGTGACCATGACCTGGGAACTCCTTTTCAGGGAAGCTTTTGTAAAGCCTTCCACCCATTTTAGCCTGCTTCCACTACAACAGGCCTTCAGGGAGGCCTGATGAGGCCTGCAACCTGCTAGCCGGCAGGCCAGTTGTCCCGATGTGACCATCGGTACTTCCTCCAGTGAGGCCTGGGCGAGGCCTTCCAACTGATAATGTGCCTTGATCAAGAGGCCTATTGAGGCCTACTTGACAGCCGACCCTCAGGGGAGCGTAATGGCTCTTTACAACCTGATAGCCAGCTAGGCAGGCTCTACCTTGATGCCAAAACATCGGTACCTGCCTTCGGGGAGGCCTGATAAGGCCTACCACCTGAACAGCTTGCCAAGCTAGAATACTCCCGATGCCCACACATCGGTACTCGCCTCCCGGGAGGCCTGACTGAGGCCTTCCACCTAACAGCCGACCGTCAGGGAGGCTTAGTTTGTGGCCTATACCCTGATAGCCAACCGGGCTATTTTTTTTTTTTTTTTCTTTTCACGATGCCCTGCATCGATACTTGCCCTCCCAGGAGGCCTGGTGAGGCCTACCTTGATAGCAAGTCATGCTAGCTGCCTGGGAAAACTCTTCCAGAAGCTCACCCTCAAAAAGAAGCCTGATGAGGCCTTCTATCTGATCGCAAGCCTACTAGGGAGGCCTAGTGAGGCCTACCACCTGCTAGCACTAACTCAGCCGTGCTAGCCGTCAAGTGACTGAGACTCAGAGCACTCCTCCAGCGAGGCCTAGCTTCAAAGGCCTGCCAACTCATAACACACATTTTGCACAATGTGAGAGTAAAAAAGACCCTAGGGGCTCGTCTCCAAGGAGGCCTGACGAGGCCTACCACTTGATAGCCGTCAGGCTAGCCATATCAAAATCACACATCGGCCCTTGCCCTCAAGGAGGCTTGAAGAGGCCTACTACCTGATAGCAAGCCATGCTAGCTCCCCGAGTATCCCACTCAGGAACTCGCCTCCAAGGAGGCCTGGTGAGGCCTACCACCTGGTAGCAAGTTTAACTGACTGCTATGAAACCCTTGACAGTTAGACCACTGGCTGACTAATAACTGCTTTGACCAAACGACTCTCAAGTGAGAGGAGGCTACCACAGGGATGGTACAAAAGGCTCAGAATCACGAAGTGAACGGCCAGAGGTGACAGTGCCTCAGCAATGCAGCTCCCTCATCAACATAGCCTAGGCCACATGCCCAACTGAAGCTCCAGCATCAGTCTCTAACGAACACTCTGAGAGAGACAAACTACTCTAAACTGCGGTGGCTTACCGAAGGCATATAGTAAAAACCCTAAGCGGTAGAAAGAAACACTCCATTCTCCCAGAAGGGTGTGCTACAGCTTAGTATTCCGCAAACATTTCAAAGAGAAGAGCGGCGGCCTAAACACCACTCTCACCCTGAGAGGAGGCCCTAATTACATACATATGCTACCATGAGCGATGGCCTGCCTCGCGATATCTTGACCACCAAGGAAAAGCCAACACGCTCACCTCCACAGCCCATTTCCTGGTGCTGCAATAAGCCACCTACAGGGGGGAACTTCAGTTAACTCCTCCTTCCTAATGGTTGCGTAAACCCACACTCTATACAGGGAACAAAGATCTGTAAGAAATACATATTTTAGTGTTATCACACAAAATAGACCACTCTCACCTGCGGCGTGTAGAGCGAAGACTCACCACACGGTTCTCATATGACCGCGGTGTTCTACCGCCCTTGCATGCCTGAAAGGGGCGCTCTCACTGATCAAGCCAAGGCGGGCCGCCCCAAGCCTGATGTAAGAGGCGCCTGGAGAAACGCTCTATGAAGAAACACTATGAGGGATCCCTCTTCCTACGGGAGACCGGCCTCTTCTGCGACCTACTCCTATGAGAGGGCGCACGAAAAAGCAATACTGGTACTCTGGCCCTGTCTCCAGCCCTCGGGCCAAGACGGGCCCTCCCGCCTGCCTGGGCGCGGATCCGGATCTCAGCGGTAAGCAGGTTCAATGCTGCCGAACGCGCCTTCGCCTCTCCAAACTTTTATTGAAAAGTTTGCAAGGCAAGACCGGTGAATCGTGGAGAAAGCTCTTTACTTTCTCCACGTTATCCGCCGAGTTCAACCACAGATGTCTCTCCTAGGCCACCATCGCCGCCCACGATCAGCCGATCGCGGCAGCTGCTTTGCTCGGTGGCGCGGAGAGTTAGACCTGTGGTGCAGCGCAGTTCGACTACCGCATCAGGGGTTAACCCCCTGATCGAGATCCCCCAGCAGATCTGCCTGGTACGCCTGAAACACCGCCATGGTGTGAAAAGCAGCACCAGCCTGACCTGCTGCCGTGTATGCCCTGCCATTAAAGCACAACATGATTTGGAAAGGTGGATGGCAAAGTTTGAGCTCTCAGTGTTGATGCCCACAACACGCGAGAAAAGTTCGCAAACTTTCCTCGCCAGTCGGTAGCATCAACACATATCCATATTCCCATATCCCCTCGACATCAGCGAAGTTAAAACGCTGATGTCGATGAACATCGGGTTGAATATGGATTCTTCCATGCCCTCTCGATCTCTGTAAGAAGATCAGGAAGGAATGGAAGGCTCATCTGAGCTGATGGTTTATGGCCAAGGAGAAATTGATCGTGCAATCTATCACGAGCGATCTCTCCTCTTAAAGCGCCAACATGGCAGCCGCAGCCTGCCTGCAGCGTGTTCCATAACATTCACCAGCTCAGCATACACGGTCAGGGTGGCTGAGAGGAATCATACACTCTCACCAGCCATCCCTAAGAGCACTTGCTGATTAGTCTCGCTAGCCGCCAGATCGCTCGAGAGGAATATAACCTCTCGCGACGATCGGCGAGCTGCATCTGAGAACCCATGATGCATGCCAGCGCTCAGCCTCAGCGTGAGCGGAACAGCATCATCCAGCCCCAGATGCCAAACTCTCTTCCCTCAAGAAGAAAGCCAGACTAGAGTGGAGCGATCTCAGATTGAAAACCGCTCACACTTACACACAAATTCAACTTCAAATGAACTGACTGTGCATGCTCTTGATCCCAGGCAGTAAATACACACTTGTGTGTATTAAATAATGAATTTGTATTACCTTAACTCGTATAGCACTTCAAACAGACAGTCCCTGAAGACGAGAAAGATGTGTATGTGTTGGCACAGCGCCCTTATATACTTCCGGGTCGCATAGTGATGACGTCATGGGTTGTCGTCGGTCAATAGGATTGACGTGATTCGATAGTAGCTTCAGACACCTGTCACGCTGGAGGCGTTCCCCATAGCGTCAGCTAGACGCAGCGAGAGTTCCCTTTCGAAAGGGAACGTAATTCCGATTGCTTTGTATGTCTGGAACATGTGAAGAATCGAAAATAAAGCTGACTTTGACTTTGACTTTGACTTAGAGACGATAAAAGTGAGTGGGTCCAATATCATTGATCGTAAAAAGTGGGTGGGTCTTGTCCCACCTACATACAATGGTTCCGACGCCCATGATTGAATGTCCGACCAAGAAACTAAGGTCCAGGACGGGCCTGCCAGCAGCTTGTGCAGGTCCTGTGCTTCCTGCCTTGTGCATAATTTGTAAGAAAACGGACAAGTACATTACTGTTGCAAGCAAACGCCAGAAGGACCATCTTTCACAGGCAGAAACATTGTCAGCAGGTAAGAAACAACAACAACAACACACACGTTTGAACTTTAAAGTTTAATATAATATGCAGGTTACCATGGCTAACTGTCAAATTCAATTACATTATTTATTTAATATTTATTGTACAGTCAGATTATCATTGTTTTGCACACAGTGTCAGAACACTTAATATTGTTGGTGTTAACAGTTTTTATTTGATGGTTTTTATTTACAATTTTTTTTTATTATTATTAATTACAGGCCAATTGCTGAAAGCTGCTGAGATTAAAGAAGACACTAGCATTCTTGTGCATATTCGAGACAAAGACTGTGTGTCTCTGGAAGTGCTATACCACAAGTCCTGTTACAGACAGTACACCAGATTCTTGACAAAGTCTACTGGGACCTCAGAAGAACAGTGAGTTGTTATATTGCATTATCAAATAACAATTAATAATTCCCTCACATTATTGCACATTTCAAAAGTAAAGCCCCATCATTGCAGTGTTAATTTTGAAAGCAAATTTTGATTTAATTTTAATCATTAGTCTTTTGACTAAAATGCCATTTAGTTTTAGTCATTATTTTAGTCACCTGAATTTTTGTTTTGTTTTAGTTGACTAATTCTACAGTAGATTTAGCCTCCTAAAATGTGAGTTTATTTAAATTGTAATGCATTAATTGTGCATTTAAACAATACATAACCGACTGTTACTTGAATACATGTCAGAATTTTGACTGTTTTTGACAGTTGAAGCACAAAAATACACGAATTAAGCTCAATTAACTTTTTTTTATAGTTTTTTATAATTTTGTATTTCTGTTTTTGTTAGTATATCAGGTTAAGCTAAAGCTTCAAATCACATTTTTAATTTCAAGTAATTATGTTTTTTTTAAGGTTTTGATATGAATTATAAAATGTTTAGTGGTTTGTGAAAGTAGAATAAACTAGAAATAATTTATTACCAATGCATTTTCTTTCTGAAGAATAAATTAAAAAAATCTTCACAAATCGCTTGGTCAATTGCTTTAGATTTTCTACTATTTCTACTATATTTTAAATAGAATGCATGGTGAAATAGTTATGGCACACTAAATAATATATATAAATTCGATTTTTAATGTTTTCTTTTCAGAAATGATCCAACCTTCGATGCCAGCTACAAGATCTTCTGTGAGAGGATCATCCGCCATAGAATAATTGTAAACCAAGAGGTGCTGACAATGACGCAGCTAAGAAGGATCTTTTTAAATCTTGTGAAAAAACATCAAGATCTTGATGCTTCAAACTACAGGTAATTTAAATACCATGAGTTTCTTTGGCAGCTTTTATGCAATATATATATTTATTAGGGGTGTAAGAAAATATCAATACATGTGAGTATCGCAATATTTTGTTTAACAATACTGAGTGTGGCGTCATTTCGGCCTAACTTGTACAAGGAAGTAAAAATGAGCGTACTAGAATCTCTTTTGTACCTTGTCTGTAACGAAAGCCGAAATGACACCACACTTCGGTTTTTGTACACCGAATCAGGAGCTGGAACTATTTTCACCCCCATTACTATCAGCGAACTATATTAACATTAACATTTAATGATGTGCCATTATGCTAGTACTATTTTTGTTCAGATCAAAATGTTAGGACACTGCATGTTACAATTGTAAACTGAAACTAAACCTTTAAAGCAGGGTCTATAAATATATATGGTCTGTTTATAACAGCTTACATTTTATACATTTAATATACCGGTAACTAAAGAATCCTGCAAGCACTTTATTTTTCACCCTTTACTCGTAATGCTCAAAAAGGTTTTTTTTTTAACTAAGGTTTGTATTTGGTGGTGTGTTCTTTATGACAGCTTTCCTAAAATTGTATCATATAACTAAAATAAGAAATATTCCAATATATCGCCTTGCTTACAGTATCGCAATTTATCATATCACAACCCCTGTATCGTGCTCTACAATATCGTAAACTCTACAATAAACAATAAATAATTTACACAATGTGAGTGTGGTTCTCACAGCTTTAACCAATATACACATACTTACAATATACATATACTTTAAACAATATACTTTAAACAATATACACACTAAAACATACATTAAACAATATACATTACGCTATAATAATAATAATATACAATGTACAGTATACATTATTATTCACAGTAGAGATCCAATGTACAATAGGTGCTATATGATAAATAATAAATTATAATAAATGTGTATATAATGTGTGTGTATCTACAGTGGGTTGTGCTGAGTGATATTCTGTCCAGTGTGTGTTATGATCCTGATGGATCAAGAGTTCAGGAGTCTAATTGCTTGTGGGAAGAAGCTGTTCTGGAGTCGGCTGGTGCGTGTTCTGATGCTGCGGTACCGTCTGCCTGATGGCAGCAGTGAGAGCAGCCCATGGCTCGGGTGGCTAGAGTCTCTGATGATCCTCTGAGCTCTCTTCACACACCGCCTGGCGTAAATGTCCTGGAGGGAGGGAAGCTCACCTCCGATGATGCAGCTGGCCGTGCGCACTACCCTTTGCAGGGCTTTGCGGCTGCGGGCGGTACTGTTGCCGTACCAGGTGGTGATGCAGCCAGTCAGCAGGCTCTCTGTAGTGCTGGTGTAGAAGCGTGTGAGGATGTGGCGGCTCATTCCAAACCTCCTCAGCCGTCGCAGGAAGAAAAGGCGCTGATGAGCCTTCTTCACAACGGCCTCGGTGTGGACGGACCATGAGGGTTCCTCTGTGATGTGGACACCGAGGAACTTGAAGCTGCTGACTCTCTCCACCGGTGCTCCATCGATGGTGATGGGGCGGTGTTCTCTCTCATTCCTCCTGAAGTCGACCACCAGCTCCTTGGTCTTGCTGACGTTGAGGGAGAGGTTGTGCTCCTGACACCACCGTGTCAGAGTGTGCACCTCCTCTCTGTAGGCCGTTTCATCATTGTCAGTGATGAGACCTACCACCGTCGTATCGTCAGCAAACTTGATGATGGTGTTGGAGCTGTGGGTTGCCACAGCTCCAACTCCTCTATACGGCAAGAAAGGAGAGAAACATTTAGAAATGAAAGAGTTAGAAAGCCGACTTTATCCATTTTTGCTTTGTCTTTTTATTTTCTGGAGACCCCTTATAACCTTCTGGAAGACCCTTGGGGGTCCCCGGACCCAAGTTTGAAAACCCCTGCGTTACACTATAGCGCTGGGCATTGACACAAATTTCACAATTTGATTTGTTATTGATTTACATGGGGCCTATCAGGTACAGTATATAGCAAATTGTATGTAGCCTACTGTACAATCTGTGTGTGTGTGGGTTATGAAATGTTATGAGATTTGTTTTAATCGTTCGAATATACAAATAAGAAAACATGCAATGTTATTTTAAACATGAAACTAAACCGCCAATAGGTGCAGCAAGTGACCGTCTTAATGAGTGAGTCATTGAGTCGTTTATTCAAACGATTCATTCAAACGCTGAATCATTCAGTAACAAAACACATCGCTGAGTGTTGCTTTTCTTTGGAACAATTTTTTCGGCAGTGAAATATAACAAAAAACGATGTGATCCTAATGATCTCAGTGATCTCAGTTTTATATTCAGTGAGCATACCTGCAATGTATTGAGGTCCTAGGCCATTGAGTGATTTATAAACAAGTAACAGTACTTTAAAATCAATATTAAATGTAACTGTAAGCCTGTGTAAAGACCTGAGGACTGGTGTGATATGTTAATATTTTCTGGTTCTGCTCAGAATCCTGGCAGCAGCTGTATGTGCTGCAGCTGTCTTATGGTCTTTTTGGGAAGGCCGGTGAGAAGACCATTACAATAGTCCACCCTGCTGGTGATATAAAAGAAAACAAAGCATCTTGCAGTATTTTTTAGATGATAGTATGCTGATTTAGTTATTGCTTTGACTATTGGCACTAAGGTCTGACTCCAAAATCACACCAAGATTTCTGACTTGATTTTTGTGATTTTTGACAAAAAACAGCGCATGTCGAGTCTGGCGCGTTTTCTGATCGCATATGGAAGCTAAACTTTCATAGGAAATCATTGTGCGTGAGATCTCTTCCCTGTGGGCGGGTTGAAAACATGTATACGGTTAGAAACATGGTGAGATGGTGATATTAGCAACCCTGCAGTACTTTCACAAGGTTTTAGTTAATTCAACAATTTTACCACAACAATTAAAATGTTACAATTGAATTACAAGTGGTTATATTGATCAACCACAAAGCTAAAAGTTACTTGTGAGGGGTTTTATTTTCAAATGTGTATATGGAGAAGACATAATTGGCAAAAGTATGAGGATTTTTATTATTAATATGGGGATAATTAGACACACACACTGCTGTGATTGTTCAGTTGGTAAATAACTTCTTTTTATTAAATCTTTTTAATTGTTATTATAACTTTATTAAGAGTCTTCATTAAATCCTAAAGTGCTGTTATTTTTCATACTACCAGGAAACATTCCCAAAAATCCCCAAAGCTGAGACAGAACAAGGGTAACCAAGGAAACAGACAAGTGGCAAACTAAGACAAAGGAACATGTGACAGGATGAGAACAACTGAAAGATCAACTAAACAGACAGACATGTGACATTAAGCACAGTGAATGGACTGTCCACATGTGACGTGACAAAACCACATCTGTGTGATGACGTACAGCTATCTGGTAGCTGTCGTCCAACTGTGTGGCAATGTTGACCTTCCCGAAAGCCTTTTCTTCTTTTTCAAATTGTTCTACTCTAACCGACGCCTCATTCTATTTTGGATCATATGAAATTAGGAAATATGATTGTGGTCCTGTTTCAAATGCATTTATCAATATGTTTGCGTCGACTGTCCACTGTAGCCTATATGTGTGCTGCTTCCTTTCCGTGTGTTCTGACTGGTAATGGAAAATATCAAGCGCTTCCATTTCAGAGTCCTTTTTTACATTCTTTGTATATTTATGTATTTATTTATGTGTTTATTTATTTTAAATTTTGGCAGACTTGGCATTCCATATTCTACAAGCTTTCCATAACAAGGCATTTATTTAGTGGCTAAAATAATAGACCATGCAGTAATTTGCACATTTACTGTAAATATAAATAAATATAAATATAAAAATAAATATAAAAGTAAACACTTTTATTTAAACACACACATTAACACACTTTACAAAGGGTCTTGGGATCCCAGACAAATGAAAGTTTGGTCTGCTCATGCAATCCCAGTGATACCAGCCTTTGCAAAAAAAAAAATTCTATATATATATATATATATATAATAAAAGGCCATTACACATACACTGTCAAGTTCAAAAGTGAACAATAAAAGTATCTGCGTTGTCTGGTGTACAGGGATATTTATTGGCTTAAAGCTACACTGTGATATTTTCCCCCATCTAGTGGTGAAAAGGTATATGACCATACAGTGAATTTTAGTTTCTGTTCCTCTCAATTCCGATTTCGTTTCAACTCCTACGGTGGCCGATTTAGTCCAAGATTATCATGGCTTCCAGTTCGACCTCGTCCACATTCGACACGGTGCCTGTGGGATATTCTGTGTGCAGTGGGATGGTTGGAACTCAACAGGCCTAATTATTCGACTAGAAAGAACTGCAGCTAATCCAGAGTGAACTTTGATGATAGTAATGTTTATTCAGTCATCCAATTGCAAGGCATAAACAGGTTTGCGTGGATATGTACATAAATGTGGTTTCTGTGAGAGAACAAATAAGGATGGTAAATATACATACACAGTTAAGAACTGTATAACTATACTTATAAGTTACATTTGTATAATGTAACCGTAAACCAGAGCTTATTGTACCATATATAGGCGCTAAATGCAGCTGCATTAAAAGGAGCGGAGCTGCCGCTGCTAACAAGCGGTGTCGGATTACAAAAGTGTGTGCGCCGCTTTAACGTTAGCACTGCAGTGCGCTCTGTATAACAATTGTTAATATGCCGATCAGACCTGATACATATTTCCATCAACATACATTACAAGCAAATATTTTCTAAAAACGAATAAACATTGTTGATAACAAAATAACTGAATGATTATTCAAATAGGTGAGCATTACACTATTGTATGTTGACACAAAAATACTTCTGAGGTGAAATCAACTGAATTACGCGATGACACACTCTGAAACACATCTACAATGACAATAATTATTATTACTTACGGAGTTATTAACGCACAGAAATACCACACAAGGAAAAACAGACTTTTGAGGAATAAACAAGCCAGGAAAACTCCGTATAACTCTGTTACTGGACGCTGCTGAGATGAAAACTCTCTGCGCATGCACCAGACAAGTCTGAACAAGTTGACGCGCACATGCGCGAGGCAGAGAATTTTGTACAATGTCATCGAGTATTAAAACCGGTTAAAACGCGAAAGGCGAAGCTTGAATTTACGGGTATGTCCCTCTTTGGCTAATGTACTTTCAAGATGGAGGGGCAACATGGCGACCACCGTTAGATCCCATTACCTTATGTATTTTCAATGGCATATTATAAACTTACGAGAATACTTTATTACCTGAAAGAAGTAAATATACATTAATGAGCACATATATTTTTGAAAGAACTAAGTGTTTTTAGCTAAGAATAAACTAAAAAAGTTACACAGTGTAGCTTTAATTCAACTTCTTTGGAAAAGAATCAAGATTGTATTCGCTACATTATTTCGGTTATCACATTCATAAACACTATTTCGGTTATCACATGCATAATTCATCATGGCCTATACAAATAATCATTAAAAATATATTTAAAGTACATTAACATGTTTTCAACACTAAAACATAGGCTAATTATGTAAGCCAAGGAGCGTGCGCTAATATTTTCAGAGGCGCTTTAACATTAAACAGGAAACTCATGAAAATCATGTAAGCTCCGTTCACGTTCAGTATCACCGAAAATCTGAGGGTATAAAGATTTCCTTTTTTCGTAGACAGACGTCAACATTGTCAAAGCAATCCCCATTTACACGGATCCACGAAAACGACTTAAAACGCTGTGTTATGCATGCCAGGCCAGTAGTTGGCGATATCACTTTGTAAAGAACCACTACACGCCTATAGACTGAACATACATGTAATACGTCACTCAAAATCACGTTTTTGTTGGTTACATGGAGACGATAACGATATAGTTTTTAGTTTTCAAAAACGTGCACTTGTTGCAAAAGCTTGCGTTTTCAGGCCACAAAACAGCCACTGTTGTGTAAATGAACGGCCAAAACGCACAAGTTTACTTGTCCATTTTTAAAAATAAGGTGTTATTTTGATGGACTTTTTTGTATTTATTTTTTACAGGTGTTTTTTCTTGTATTTTGAATTTTGAACTTGTTCAAAGGGTTTAGAGTTAACAGAAATGTCTGTAAAATTACTGGATAATATCCTGATAATTTTCTGCCAGTACATTACCTGTTTTTTTTAAATAGCGATTTGTTCACCTTCCCTGTGAACTGTGATTTGTGACCTATTATCATTGTGATCTGGGTCATGCATCATCCACTTCATTTTAAAACTGCGTCCCAGGAATATATAGATGAGTGGACTGGTAAAGAGGTGGATTGCGGCTAGTACAGTAGCTGCTGGAAGTCCATATTCTGACATATTTGTACCCAGGCTGTCGCTTGCAGTGGCTTGAAGCATAGTTAAGAAGATTTGAGGTGCCCAGCAAACAAAGTAGGCAATCTTTATAGCACAGATGATGTGTGCCTGCTTCCTGCATAATTTACAATTTCTGTGAGGTGATGTCACACAGCAGCTGAGAAACATTACCAAAGCTGGCACAACTAGCCCGAGGAGAAACCTCATGACAACGACAGCCTTCAGCTTTGTAGCCCCGTCTTGAGTTGTTTTGGAATCATCAAAGTCATAGTCATCAATGCACTGAAGATATCGGACCTCTCTGGAAAACAGCGAAGGACATGCCAAGACCACTGCAATGGTCCAAGAGAGTGAAATCAGAATGATGTTACAATTATTGCTCTTTTTTGTGCACATGATCTTTAAAATAAGAGGTTCAATGCTCCAGAGACTCAGCATGGTTGCCGTGAAGAACATACTGCCGTAGATGATATAGGATGACAGCTTGCAGCTCGCACTTCCGTAATTCCATTCAAAGTTATTGTAAGCATACAGAAGCTGAAACACAACTGATGTACAGGAGACTAAATGTGTTACAGCCAACGCCACAATCCAAACGGCAACCTCCTGAAAACTCTTGTATTTCCGGCAGCTGATGATGACAATGACGATGAAGTTGAGGGTGACACCAAGGATGAGAACAATCCAATATGAAATGAAGTAAGTCATCTTGATCTCATGTTGGTACTGCTTACTGCTTGTATTGTCTACAATTTGAATTGCAACAATGATAGAATCATAGTCTGTATTGGTCCCATTACTGTGATCTGCAGACATCTTGAAAATCCTGTAAAATAAATAAATAAACAGATTATTTCACTGGGAATACACTGCTCGTTCTGTTCATGTTTTGTTGTGTTGTTTTTATGGAAAAGAGCTGTGTGATGATTTTATTTTCGTGTCCAACAGAATTGTTAACCTGTACAGAATCATGGCCGCAATTACATTTTTTATTTTTGAGTGAACTGTTCCTCTTTCCAAATGACGCACCAATGGGAATGAAAGCATGGGCCGTATTCACAAAACATTTGATCTTATGGACTGTAAATGGACTGCATTTATATAGCGCTTTTAACAGACCAATGGCCATCCAAAGCGCTTTACACATTGCCTCACATTCACCCATTCACACACAGACGGCGGTGTCAGCCATGCAAGGCGCCATCCAGCTCGTCGGGAGCAGCTGGGGTTAGGTGTCTTGCTCATGGACACCTCGACACTTGGTCAGGTGGAACCGGGGATCGAACCACCAACCTTCCGGTTTGTAGACAACCTACATGAACCACTGAACCACTGCCGCCCCTGATCTTACCATTAAGAGTTCTCCTAAATAGCAGTAAAAGTTCCCTTTCATAGGTTCTCTCGACACTGGGAGATTCCGTCGCCATGGGAACGCCTTCGGTGTGACCAATGTCTGAAGCCCTTATACCATCACGCCAATTTATTATTACAGAGACTCTCGCTCTCTCGCTCTCTCGCTCTCTCGCGCGCCGCGTGTAGTTTGAATTCTCCACTGTAATCTAGGGCTGAATCCGAAATCGCCCCTTATAACCTCAAATAGGGCATTATTTGGAGGTGACAGCGCTTTGTAGTGGTGTCCGAAACCCTAGTGGACGTTATTGAGTGCACTCATTCTATCCCATTGCACCGCAATAACGAGTGTACAGCCGATGTACACACATTGCCTGTCCGACTTCACGCACAATCGCAACTGTGCTCTTACTACAGTGCATCAATGAAATGGGTCCCCTCTCAAACAATGACGCGCTGCGCCGCGTTCCGAACGTTGTTTAAGCGACATATACCGGTATTGTGGTATCATCAAAATTCATATCATAAAAAAAAATACAAAAATACTGGTATTCGGTATGAACCGGTATACTGCCCAGCACTACTCCACTCTATGGCTGTACTTCAAGCCTATCAAGCTGAACTATTGAAAGAGTTAGACGAGGGGGAAGGCATGACTCCTGAGGCAGTTAAAGAGCTCAGGCGGGCAACTGACTAGCTGAGAGCTACCAAGCACACCGCCTGCGCAGTAGGAAGGTCAATGACAGTAATGGTGTCAGCCGAGCGCCACCTGTGGCTCAATCTTACTGACATAAAAGAAAAAGAGAAATCTTTCCTATTAGACACCCCCATTTCCAAAGCTGGCCTATTTGGAGAGTCAGTAACTACGGTGGTGGTCAAATTTCGAGCGGCTAAACAACAATCAGCTGTGTTTCGCTAGTTCGTTCCACGGCGGTCCAGGGATTTTTGAACGACAACTGCCTCACGCTCGTTCACGTTCATCCTCCCTTCAGCAACCCCCCACAGTGGTATATGAAGAATCTAGGTGTCTCCCCCCATTGCCAGCCCTTTCGCAAAATCCTGGTCATACAGAGGTTTTCGTACTCTGCATCCGTGGATGAAGCTCCCGCTGCTCCACAAGGGAGTTCAGCTAGGGACATGCTGTCGTCGTAAGATGATTACAACAGACGCATCCCTTACAGGCTGCGGGGCGGTCTATCAAGGACGCCCAATTTTCGGGGTCTGGAGCGAAGTGCATCATGGGTGGCACATAAATCATTTGGAGTTGCTAGCAGTGTTTCTAGCACTCAAACAGTTTTTACCCCATTTGGAAGGGTGTCATGTACTAGTCAGGACGGACAACATGACATGATTTTGTACCTCAAGGACGTTACGTCTCCGTTCCCTCCTCAGGGAACGAGGGTTACATCCGTAACCGAGACGTTCCCTTTCGTTCAGTCACTACAAAAATACTTCTGAGGTGAAATCAACTGAATTACGCGATGACACACTCTGAAACACATCTACAATGACAATAATTATTATTACTTACGGAGTTATTAACGCACAGAAATACCACACAAGGAAAAACAGACTTTTGAGGAATAAACAAGCCAGGAAAACTCCGTATAACTCTGTTACTGGACGCTGCTGAGATGAAAACTCTCTGCGCATGCACCAGACAAGTCTGAACAAGTTGACGCGCACATGCGCGAGGCAGAGAATTTTGTACAATGTCATCGAGTATTAAAACCGGTTAAAACGTGAAAGGCGAAGCTTGAATTTACGGGTATGTCCCTCTTTGGCTAATGTACTTTCAAGATGGAGGCAACATGGCGACCACCGTTAGATCCCATTACCTTATGTATTTTCAATGGCATATTATAAACTTACGAGAATACTTTATTACCTGAAAGAAGTAAATATACATTAATGAGCACATATATTTTTGAAAGAACTAAGTGTTTTTAGCTAAGAATAAACTAAAAAAGTTACACAGTGTAGCTTTAATTCAACTTCTTTGGAAAAGAATCAAGATTGTATTCGCTACATTATTTCGGTTATCACATTCATAAACACTATTTCGGTTATCACATGCATAATTCATCATGGCCTATACAAATAATCATTAAAAATATATTTAAAGTACATTAACATGTTTTCAACACTAAAACATAGGCTAATTATGTAAGCCAAGGAGCGTGCGCTAATATTTTCAGAGGCGCTTTAACATTAAACAGGAAACTCATGAAAATCATGTAAGCTCCGTTCACGTTCAGTATCACCGAAAATCTGAGGGTATAAAGATTTCCTTTTTTCGTAGACAGACGTCAACATTGTCAAAGCAATCCCCATTTACACGGATCCACGAAAACGACTTAAAACGCTGTGTTATGCATGCCAGGCCAGTAGTTGGCGATATCACTTTGTAAAGAACCACTACACGCCTATAGACTGAACATACATGTAATACGTCACTCAAAATCACGTTTTTGTTGGTTACATGGAGACGATAACGATATAGTTTTTAGTTTTCAAAAACGTAACGTTAGTGACTAACGAATGGGGGTCCCAATATAATCCCGCCACTCAGCTGTCTTCCAGTGCCCTGCGTAAGTGTGAGTACCCTGTCGTAAGACTAGTACGGACGAAGGACTCCCACTTATCACAGGAATACCAAGGTACACTGGGATGCATATTCCAGTGAGGAAATGCCAAGATGCCTACCCGTAGGGAGGACTTAGAGAGTACACATATGACCCGCTAAGGGCTGCATATGGGAAAACTCTAGGGTACCAGCCGAAGGTGGATTTTTAACCCTAGGGGTGGCGGGGACACGCCAAGGGAAGAAACCCGCTCATTGCGGAGACTTACGGTGAAATACACGTGTGGGGGTCGCCGGAGGGGAACCATGCACACGGGGCACCTGGCCGGACATGAGGGTCTGGGCTCGAAAGGGCAGACTGAACTGATGTCGGCGTCGACAGTGCTGGAGGAGCTCAGGGCTCTCGGGGAGCTCACCTGAGGAAAACAATCGCACGTATCCAGTCAGTGGAGTGTAATGGCGAGCAAGCGAAGACACCTGAGCCTGGTCCATGACCGGCCCCTCGGGGGGGGGCGAGTACATAGTCGGACACTGGCTCCACCCGGAGATTGTAGAATCTTGCGAATGTGTTAGGTGTCGCCCAGCCTGCAGCTCTGCAGATGTCTGTTAGCGAGGCGCCATTCGCTAGAGCCCAAGAGGAGGCCACACTCCGAGTGGAGTGTGCCCTCACACCAAGGGGACATGGTCGACCTTGCTGCTGGTAAGCCAAAAAAATGGTGTCCACTATCCAGTGAGACAGCCTTTGCTTTGAGAGAGCACTTCCCTTCCGCTCTCCACCATAACAGACAAAGAGCTGGTCTGAGGTCCTGAAACACTGCGTCATGTCTACGTAGGCGCGGAGAGCACGTACTGGACAGAGCAATGCCAAGGCTGGGTCTGCCTCCTCCAAAGGCAGCGCTTGCAGGTTCACCACCTGGTCCTTAAACGGAGTGGTGGGAACCTTGGGCACATATCCAGGCCGGGGTCTCAGGATCACGTGAGTTAGCCGGCCCGAACTCCAGGCACGCTTCGTCAACCGAAAATGCCTGCAGGTCCCCGACCCTCTTAACTGAGGCCAATGCGGTCAGCAGAGCCGTCTTCATAGACAGGAACTTAATATCAACCGACCGCAAAGGCTCAAAGGGAGGCCTCTGCAGAGCACTTAAAACTACTGCGAGGTCCCAAGAGGGTACGAGAGGAGAGCGAGGCGGATTCAGTCTCCTCGCCCCCCTCAGGAACCTGATGACCAGGTCGTGCTGACTTACCTTTTTGTTCTCCAAGAGATCGTGGTGGGCAGATATCGCAGCCACATAAACTTTGAGGGTGGAGGGAGACAGCCTTCGCTCCAACCCCTCCTGGAGAAACTCAAGCACGGACCCGATCGGGCATTTCCAGGGGTCTTCTTGGCGGGAAGAGCACCAGGTGACGAAGAGGTTCCACTTCAACGCATAGGCATGCCGAGTGGACTCTGCCCTAGCGGAAGTGATGGTGGCGACCACCGTAGGTGGCAGGCCACTCAAACCTGCCGCGTCCCGGCCAGGAGCCACACGTGGAGGTTCCACAGGTCGGGACGCGGGTGCCATAGGGTGCCCCATCTCTGAGTAAGGAGTCTCAGAGGAATAGGCCAGGGAGGGGCTGTCGCAAGGAGTATGAGTTCGGGGAACCAGGTCCGGCCGTGCCAGTACGGGGCGACCAAAAGGACCTGCTCCTTGTCCTCCCTGATCTTGCACAAGCTGTGCGAGTAGGCTCACTGGGGGGGACACATAATTGCATAGGCCCCGCGGCCAGCTGTGGCAAACAGATCTACCTGCGCGTCCCCGAACTGTTCCCAAATCAGCTGGACCGTCTGGGTATGGAGTCTCCATTCTCCCGGGAGAGGCTGAAACCCGCGAGAGCTCGTCGGCTGCGTGGTTCAGGACTCCCGGAATATGGACAGCACAGAGGGACCTCAGGCGCTTCTGACTCCATAGAACGAGATGGCGGGCGAGTTTGAGACATACGGCGGGAGCGTAGACCGCCCAGGTGGTTGATGTATGCTACTACGGCCGTGTTGTCTGTCCGGACAAGCACATGTTGACCCATAAGCAACGCTCGGAAGCGGTGCAGGGCGAACCGTACTGCCAGCAACTCGAGGCAATTGACATGCAGGAGGCACTGGGGTCCTGTCCAGGAGCCCGCGGCTGCTTGTCCATTGCACATGGCACCCCAGCCCGTGGCAGAGGCATCCGTTGATACAACAACAACATGCCTGGAAACTCGTTCTAAGGGCACACCGGCCCGTAGAAAACTGAGGTTCGACCACGGGGTGAGCGTCTGTAAGCAGGCCCGAGTCACTTGGACCCGGAGCGTGCCAGACTGCCATGCCCATCTCAGGACTCGATCGCGAAGCCAGTGCTGAAGCGGTCTCATATGAAGCAATCCGAGCAGCGTCACCGCGGCTGCAGATGCCATATGCCCCAGGAGCCTCTGAATAGTTCAGTGGAACCGCACTCTTGCTCTCGATTTGACGGAGGCAAGTCAGCAGAGACTGCGCACGCTCGCTCGTAAGCTGCGCGCACATGGCGACCGAGTCAAACTCCAACCCGAGAAAAGAGATCCTCTGCACGGGGCAAAGTACTCTTTTCCCAGTTGACCCGAAGGCCCAGACGGGCTAAGTGGTGGAGAACCAGATCTCTGTGTCCGCGAACCTGCTCTCGAGAGTGACTCAATAAGAGCTAGTCGTCAAGGAACTCAGGATGCGAACCCCGTGCTGCCGGAGGGGCGCAAGGGCTGCCTCGACAATCTTCGTAAAGACGCGAGGGGACAGAGATAGCCCGAATGGGAGGACTGCGTACTGACATGCCCGCCCCTCGAAAGCAAATCATAGGAACGGTCTGGGTCGAGTTAGGAGGAGACATGGAAGTAGGCGTCCTTCAGGTCGATCGCTGCAACCAATCTACCGGACGAACGCATTCGAAAAGGCGTAGGCTGTCAACATCTCGAACGGAAACCTGTGTAGGTAACGGTTCAGGTCCAGGATTGGTCTTAACCCACCGGTCTTATTGGGTACAATGAAGTAGGGACTGTAGAACCCCGACTTCATTTCGGCTGGAGGGACAGGCTCGATCGCACCCTTCGCCAGCAAGGTGGCAATCTCCGCACGCATGACGGGGGCATGGGCCCCGGTCACGGTATAGCGGACTCCCCTGTAGCCAAAACCCAGCGGGACAGCCCCGGAAGCTGAAGCCATGCTTCCAGAGACTGCACCAACGGGGTCATATGGACGGCAGACGTACCCAGGGTGGGGCAGCGAGGCAGCGTTACCGGCCCGGACAGGGGAGGCTGTTGGGCGTCCCGGGGTCGGGGCACGGTTAACGGCTGCGTCCTGACAGAGGAGACCAGGGAAGGACGCACGTTCCACTGGGGTCTGCTCTGCCAGGAGGCTGGCGACAGAGAGGGATGCGAGTGGCGGGACACATGGGTGGCGCACACCGTCATCACCGGTCTCTGGGTCCTCAGAGACCGGAACATGAGTTCTTCCCAAGCGCTGCTAGCCCGGGGGCCAGCAGCGGAAGGATTTTCCCCCGGCCCTCCACCGGGGGAAGGAGAGGCCCTGCTACCATCCCCTGGGAAGAACTGGAACCCATCTCTGAGTTGTCCACCTCCAGCCTGGCGTTTAACCAGTCTGGGGAGCGGACTGGGCGACATCCTCAACCACCTCCACGGCGCGGCCCAGGTGAAGGCTGCTGCTGGGGCCGGGTGGGAAGAGGGAGGGTGCCCTCGGCGGCGAGCGGACTGAGGCGACTGAGCCGGCGGCTGGTGCAGCAGCTGGCCGCCGGGGCAGTACGTGTTACAGCCTCAGTCTGCTGTGGGGCGGCCGAGAACCATTGGGCGCAGTTCTCAGCCGCGCCGCCGAAGAGGCCAGCCTGGGATATGGGTGAGTTGAGGAGGCGGGCCCGCTCAACATCCTCCACATCACCAGGTAAGGCCAGGTGTTCTCCCGAACCACAGCTGTGGACATCGCCCGACCCAGGGAGCGTGTGGCCACCTTCACCGCCCGGGGGCGGGATCAGTTGCGGCACACAGCTCAATGAAGAGCCCTGGGTCGGCTCCACCCTTGTGCATGTGCAAAGGGGCGGCGGCCTGCCCGTAGCTCTGCAGGACCACGCCACCGAAGTAGACGAGCCCACAGGCTTTGGGAGGGTGCTTAGGACAGCCACACCACGCCACGTCAAAGCCCTCTGTGGACACCGTCGACATCTCACTGTTATCCGGAGCGTGAAATGAACGTCGGGGTTCTTAATACCACAGCACCGCCCTCAGGTCACCCTGGCCACCAGCCAAAGTACCATCTCACTCGGGGACGGTAGATTGGGGTGTGGCAGAGGGGACTCTCTCTCCTCACGGAGATCATTGAGAAACGTGGAATGGAAACGTGACACATCCGCAAACACTGCCCGAACGTGCTGAAGCCCTGAATGCGCCCATAGACAGCAGCGGAAATCGATCGCACCCAGAAGTGCACGGGCGAGCCGTCTTGAAAAAGACGTGCCACGCGCAAGCTCTTTTTGTGAGAGGAAAGCCTCGCAGTCGATGCCGAAGCGCCCAGGGAAACACACACCAGCTGTCAAACGGACCACTGCGCAGATCAGCAGGCAGGAAGTATGCGATCACTGGAACGCGCCGTTACACCAACACCGACTGGAAAGCTGCTCGTCTCGAAGAAGCTGACAGAGTCTCAGAAGGCTGTAGGAGTGAAGAGGTAGGTTCTCTTGGCTCCGAAAGCAGAAACATAATGCGATATTGCCACGTACTTCCTTATATACTCACGCGGTGAGGCGGAGTTACGTATGCAAATTCCGCATGCCCTATGGCATTGGCACGCCATTGGGCGTTTTCTCTAAGCTCGAAGATGATAGGCTTCTAAGCGAAACCCCCATTCGTTAGTCACTAACGTTACGTCGTAGTGACTGAACAAAAGGGAACCAAGGTTACATACGTAACCAAGACGTTCTTAGGTAAGAGTTTTCTCTTAAAACCTATTTCAACACATGCTGCTACTGGTATATAAGCATCTTAATTTATTCCCATAATATTTCTCTTGAGGCCGCACATAGTGAAAAAAAGAGAACAAAAGTATTTTGTGTTAAATAGGTTGTTTAGTGCTTAAAGTCCGAGCTTAAAATAAAACTGCTCTTAAAGGGGGGATGAAATGCTGTTTCATGCATACTGAGCTTTTTACACTGTTAAAGACTTGGATTCCCATGCTAAACATGGACAAAGTTTCCCAAAAAAAAGTTGGATGTTTGATGGATTTTTTCGGTGCCAAAAATACTCCTTCCGGTTTCCAGAAAGTTTTTTCGAGTATGGGTATAAGTGACGTCAGATGGGGCGGAATGTCCTTGTATGGGTAAACCAATGTTTTAACGACCTTAACCCCTTAAGTTTTAGATTTTTAGATCACAAGTTACAATTGTAGAATGTGTGTGTTAGAGTGGATTTTCAAACCGCTCCCGTCCCACTCCCACAAAAAAAATCCTGTCCCATCCCAATCCCACGAAAGAATTGGGGGAAATTCCCGTCCCATCCCAATCCCAGAAGAATGACTCCCGGGGGGTATCAGGGTATGTAAGTAATCATGGCAACTCAGTTTCTGAACATAACCTGCTCCGGAGCAGGTTATGTTCCAGGGTTAGTTTGCTTAAGAGGTATTCAGATGTGTTTTATATAATTATTATAGTTATTAATATAACCAAATTTGTTTCAGTTATATAATATACAATATTATATATTAATTCTAAAGAATTAGAATAAAAAAATAAGTTTAAATGCTAATTCAATTAAAATATATTTATTATTTATTTATTGTCTCATCTCACACATGGATCTGCATTCAATTAATTAGCATCAAACAAACATTATCATTTTTTGTAAAGATTACTTATTAAACGAAAAGATGATTGCATAACCAGAATGGCGCGCTTTTTCTTAGCGTCTATTTTTTTACGGTCTATGGTCTGTTTCCATGGTGAATCATCGATTCGTCACTCTGTTGAGAATGTCTTGTCTGTTCACAGTTAACACACTCACGCCCGTTTCACACATACTCCGTCTGCAGTGCATATGCGGTGCGTGTTGCGGTGCGTATGCGGTGCAGGAGCAGCACGCGCTGTTGTGCTTTCAGCGCAACTGATCCGCGGTTGTAGGCTATACCACAAACACAGCATTTATTCATTATTTTTTAAATTTCAAATCCAAAAGTTGTTACTGAACATGGCTTGTCAGAATTGCAATTCTCAATTCTTTACACTTAGATGTCACGTTTTAACGTAGTAGGCCTACATTTAAACAACGTTTTATTCAATTCATTAGGCTACTTTATATTTATATAGCCTATAGCCTACTTTAGATTTAGCTCACACAAGTGGTAAAACATTTAAACATTATAGCCTATAAACATTTAAAAATAGAAACTTACAATAGGCTATACAAAAACAGCCGACTCTCATCTTTTCTTTCGTTTTTAAACCCTTTTAAAAGCAGGTCATAAAGACCTTTGTATTTCCACCTCCAAGAACGTACGAGTGCTATCCATTATTTAATTTTTTTTACCTAAATGCCAGGTAAGGTGTCGCTTCCTTGCTTTACCCCCAAAAAAAGCCATGTGTTGACTTTGAAACAGAGTATATTTTAAAGCATCAGTGGTAAAAATTACTAGATTTTCGCGTCAGTACATGTTTATTTTAATGTGAACAATGTGCTGTCACTTTAATTCAGCAGTGGAAAGCATGGAACACAGTTTCTCTCTGTTGACAAAAAGGACAGCCATGATCAACACCAGGGTTTAAAATGGAAATAAAAGCATTAACTGCAACTATGTAAAACTCTCCACTGCAAGTCCCCTACTCTCTTAGTTAATGGTGACTTGTACAGAGCTCTCCATTCTGTTTTTTTGTCCTCTCTTATCTGGAGGATGTTGTGCCAGGGTGTATCCACCCTATTATCTAAACTTTTTATTCAACGATTTTACACAGCTTTTATACAAAACTTTCCCAGAGGCTGACTCCACACCCAAAAATGACAGATTTTCAGAATACAAAAAAACACTTTTACATTCTTCTAAATTTGAAGATACAAACAGATTAGGAAAAGGATCTCGACAGTTTGGAATAATAGATCCCTCTGAAAAGGAAGAAGGCAGGGTCGGCGAAATGCTGGAACTCGTGGGATTTTATTTTCAACTCAGTTATAAACATAAACTGGCGCCTTGCGCACTCATATCAATCACTCAAAACTTGTATCCTCCTCCGATTAAAAACAGCTTTCTCTCAAATCACAGTCACAGTCCCAGTGTCTCTCCCACGAGTCCTCAGCGTCTCTCTCCCCTTTCACACTGCTTCCGGCCGGGCTTTTAAGCGGTCTCTCCGCGCCAATCACTGCAATCAGACACCGGTGTTTATCATCATGCACTTGACCTACTTTCTTACCGCTCGTCTCCTGACCTCCTCCGTCCGTGCAGACCTCGCGAAACCACGCCCCCCTCGCCACATACCCCCACCGCCCGTCTCAGGCCGGGGAGCCATCCGGCCTGCAGCCCCAGTTTTACACCATGACGGCGCGTCAGAAAATTAAAACTCCCGCTACCTGGCCCAGCCATGCTCCCAGTACAAAACCAGGAGCATACACTCTAGAATATTATACACTTTACCCTCCCCCCAAAAAAATAAAAAAACACACAAAAATAAATCACAAAAAACAAACAAACAAACAAAACGATAGAAAAGATAGAAAGTAAGATAGAAACCTTCGTACCTGACACACGCCAAACACTCGCACTCAACGCTCCGCCCACTCACTCAGCACATGCGCACAGAGAGAGAGAGAGAGAGAGAGAGAGAGAGAGAAGCAGAGAGGAGGAGAGAGACTGAGTGAGTGTGAGTGTTTGCCACATTGTTTTATAGGCTCACTCCTTCATTTGTGTGTATGTATGATGTGTTTGATTTATTGATTTTAATTGGATAAATAAATAAATATCCTCGGAATTACAGTTTTCTCATTCATATGGGTGCCCATTTTTGTCGAATGCGGGATTAAGGAGTTCTTTTTTCAAGCATTTAACATTGTAGAATCAAGTCAATTTTTTGTGTGTGTTCAGGTGGCAAACTTAGGAAAAGTAGCAAAGTCTTGAAGGCTACCGCTCAGATTAAGGAAAGTATTTTTACACATTTATTAATATTTAAAAAAAAATTAAAACGGTATATAGTTGTAGCCTGTCTCCATGAAGTAAACTACAGTGTTTGTATCCATTCATTGACATTAAACATGATCAAAGGCTATGTTTTAAAATTTTGATCATTGTACATCATGATATGCATATTATATTATATGACGAAATCCATGTGAAAACAGCTTATGGGTAGCAACTTTTAAAGCTCCGCCTCTAAGTTCCGGTTCTGTGGCTGTTGTTCTGAAACTGTGGTGCTGCAGTTGCGTAAAAAATGGTTAGGATTCTTTGAAAGCTTTTTATTTCAGATAAATGCTGTTCTTTTGAACCTTCTATTCATCAACGAATCCTGGAGGGAAAAAAAGCATATTGTGAGCATATTCAGCATAAGAGACTTCTTTTAAAAACTAGGTGTTTTGACCAGGTTTTGACCCGGAAGGGCAAAAAGGTTTTGACCACAACAGCGGTGAAGGTATTCTGCTTAGGGCCCCATAAAAGCTTGGGCCGGCCCTGCCTGTGACTCAAAGACTATTAATAAATATAACTAACTCTAAGAGCACAGTTGAATGACTTGAATTGAAATCGAATATATGACTCTTTCATCGTGTGCACACTGGCTTGATCAGGACATCTGCAACTTTTAAACCGTCTAGTCTGCGCCCCACTCGCCCCGACAGCTGCTGAAAGAGGTTTGAATCAATGATTAATCCATTTTGACTGTGTTAAGTTCTGCGTTATATTCTACAAATATGTACTTCACGAAAGACATAACGTTATTGTAGTTCTGTCTGAAGTTAAAGCACAACACAAAGGTAAACGCATTCTTGTTGTTAATTTTTTGTTGTAGGACTATAGCACAGTACTATGTATCAGTGAATGACACATTTTGGCTGTGGTGTGTGCAGTAATGTGTGTGTAATGCCTGCTAATTACGTTGTTCATTCCGATCACTTATCAGTCTTTGTCAGACATATGGGTTTGTTGTGTGTGACGTCACCGCGGCGCCATCTTAGAGGTATCACCACTGACTGACTCGTATTGAAGATATTATAAGAGTAGAGATAACAAACAAATAAATAAAAATGGAGAAGCAAAAGAAAAATTAGAAAAAGCAGAACCGCGATTAACTCAATAAAGATGCTAGGGACAGTTATTTGGAAAAATTGTCATCCTTTCAGAACATGGATCCATATGAGCTGACGGAAATAAGTTGGAGCGCTGATCCCGCATTGCTACCTCCATCCTCATACCTCAACATTGGCAACTACACTGAAAAAACAGGAAAACACATGTTGTCCAATTTACTTAATCGTATCATTTGTGATCTACGCAACAAATTTGTGTTTCTCTTCTAAACATGATTTCATTTCTTTCGATTAATGTAATTCTCTAAAATGTGCAATCTACTAGATTAAATTATTTGGGGTGAATGTGAACCAATTAAGTACTTGAAAATGATTTTTGCTGAAACTGTTGTTCCAAGTATGCTTTGCTTGGGACTTGACGACTAGAGTAAAATTGTTGAAATTAAGTGTTATTTTATGTGTTTTTGGGCAAAATGAGAAAAAGGGGGAGACTTTATATTGTTTATTAGTGTTTAATGTTTAATTATGTTGGAATTATTCGAACCATTTAAATTACACTGGGTTACCATGGAGAAGAGCGGAGCGATTGTTTAGGCTGTGGACTGACTCAGCACATGTCATAAAAGAGCATTTCACACTTAGCACATATATAATGTGCTATTGCTGGCAAATACAACGAAAGTTACTGAGTACTGTGTTACAGATCAGTCAAGTGACATCAAAAATATACATGTATTTTGATTAAAGAGGCAGGGTCTTAAGCCCCCGTGTGCACCACTGTTGTTAGGGAGCCATATTAAAATCATTGTGAGACTACTCAATTCGGTTTCTTAAAAATTACTTAATTCTATTATGTTGAAATTATGTGAACAAATTATGTTTGTTTAACTTAATTGAATCATGTGGAACCGATGTAGGCCTACATGATTAAATCATGTAAATCCAACACACCATTTTTTTCAGTGTATCTTGTTTATTGTATAAGCACATATACCAATGAACAATTTAAAAACGAAGTCTCTTGAAGCCCACGGACATTTCACCAATGGCTGGGTACAGAATTTATTTACATTCCGACCGAAGGACTGCGTCAACACAGTATCAGCAAATACCTTACAAATGGCGGCTCCGCCCATAATGCACTTTGGTTCTCACGAGTGTGACATCACCTGACAAAGACCGATTGGGCACTTTTTGCACTCAAATTAGTTTATTCTTACTGTTGACATTTGAAAATGATGCATGTGAAATGATGCCCACTGACTGGGTTTGAAACTCACTCAAAACAAGTCAAACTATTATAGTCCCTTTTAGTCACTAGGTAATTAGCAGTAATTAACACAGCAGCCATAGTTACTGCCAACTGTTTATGTAGTATATCCTAAACTAGCAGCTAGCTAATTGAATATTAATTTCATATCCGAAAGATTGATTCTTTATGACAAACAAAGACAGTACTACAAAACACAACATTTTGTTTATTTTCTGTGCTAGAGTGGTGCAGGTATGATGTCAGAACCATAGATATCCATAATAAAGGCTAGATGTCTGGCCAATGGAGGTCGACGTCCGCACCTGACGGCCATCTTGTCACAGGCAGCTCGCTCACTCGTAACATTGTTTTCATGGTGCTTGAACTTTTTAAATAACCATAACTTGCTCAATTTTCTACCGATTTTCAAACTGTTTGGTTTGTTATAAACGTCAGAGATGTAGTTATGACACTGCATACTAATGAAAAATTTATATAATTTGTTCAAGCATCCATAATTATAGCCACGTTAATAACGTTTATAAGAAACCAAACCATTTGTAAATCCGTCAAGATTTCAGTGAGATAAGAGTATTTGTGTGAATGCAGATCACTCGCCTTACATCAGGTACCACAGAGCCCTGCCTGTGACAAGATGGCCGCCGGTGATGATGTTATAGACTCCGCCGTAAGACATCTAGCCTTTATTATGGATATCTATTATTGTGCAGGAAAAAAAATACGTACAATCTTACGCACCTCGGGTCGTTAGCGACCCTATACAATTTTGACAAAAAACTAGTGGAAAAACAGCCATTCAATTATAATTGTATAATTTTTTTCTTGTTATATTGTTTAAAATGGATTGATTGAGGAATACTAAGAAGGTTGATGTCTAACTTTTAAAAAATGAATGAGGAGGAGGGTAGTGAATGATGTCTCGTGTCGCTAAAGACCCGATGTATGCATTTAAGGGTTAAATTGTTCCCAGCGTTACTTGTCGTAATTGCATTTTTACCAGTAATAATTACAATTAGAGAGCTCTATAATTAAATTATTACTAGTAACAATTATGATTAGCTCTACAAATAAAGTTTTACTAATCGTGTCTCCATTGACTTCCGTTAATTTTTAATTAGAGAGCTCTACAATTTAATTGTTACTAGTAAGAATGCAATTGCAGAGCTCTCTAATTCTAATTATGTATAATTGCAGAGCTCTGTAATTGAATTAGAGAGCTCTGCAATTGCATTCTTACTCGTACAAATTGAATTACAGAGCTCTCTAATTCTAATTATTACTAGTAAGAATTTATCTGTGGAGATCTGTAATTCAAATTCTTACTAGTAACAATTAAATTAGACAGCTCTTTAATTGATTTAGAGAGCTCTCTAATTCAATTGTTACTAGCATTACATTGCAGAGCTCTCCAATCATAATTGTTACTAATTGAATGATTAAAAATGCAATTACGAGTAACGCTGGGAACAATTAAAGCTAAAATGGCTTGCCATATATATATACCTCAACTGCAAACACTGGGTTTCTGCACGGCTGCTGCTGCGCAAGTTTGACAAGCGTTGGTTGTGTTACTACGTCGCATTTAGATCAATTTCTTATTTTGCGGATCATCAATCTAAATACACTGACAAATATCATAAAATGTTAAAATTAAAGCTTGAGATTTTACTGGGGCACAGCAGATTTGTAATGGGGTACGTAAAAGCAAGGCATAGAATTTCACAAATATTTTGTCTGCCTTTGCATTGCTTTAATACGTTAGTATTTTAACATGTCATATTTCTCCCCCGTGCATCCAGTGAATCCAGCATTTAATATTTAGATGTCAATTCCGAAACAAATCGTCTGTTGCCTCAAAGTCGAGCCAAGACATCACTTAAACGCTGTTGCTTTGTCACATCTCACAATGGTAGTCATCAATGACACTGCCAACAATGGACAATAAATAACTTACTTACGTCTATGCTTGGTTTGGAGAGGTTGTGCGAGCTCTACAGTGTTGCCTGCGATTTTGCAATCTGCAGCCCCTTGTCTTCCCAAAACCCGCCCACTCCAAGAAAAGCCCACCCAACACTTTAACTGACAAAATAATGTTATAGAATGCTGTTTCGGACCTTTCATGCGATCGGAAAGAAGATGAGGCCCTTCTCTGACTACGTTTGGATGTACGAGTATTAAAATGTTGGTACGAGATAATATTGCAAAGCTGATGTATGCTACAGTAGCTACACTGAGTGCGTTTACATCACTGGTCTATATCAGTGGTTTACATGCACGTTCTTAGCAGTGGCGGCTGGTGATAATTATTTTTGGGGGGGCGTTTTTTTTCAAGATGCATGTTTACTAAATTCAAGCATTAAATTCAATTCAAATTTATTTGTATAGCGCTTCATATCATTACAAAATGTATGATTTAGCTATATCATTTCAAAGCAGCTTCACAGAAAATGCATCTACATTACAATTTAAATTGATTTGTACATGCTATGCATTTCAGAAATGCACATATACAGAGCACACAGATTAGCTAACTATCTATTATTAATCAAAATAATAACTATGGCACAGAAATAACAATTCATGGTGTTAGTGAATAGGGTATAGAGATGAGCATGGAAGAGAAAACAGTGTCTTCACTTTTTACACATTCATTTACCACATATAATTGAATGAGGAAATGAAAAACAAAAGAAAACAGCCACAACAGACTAGCATGTTGACTAGAACATACATTTTGCTCTCCTTTCTTTCTGGCCAGCAAATTTCTCAATGACTCTCTGATTTAAGTCAGTCATCTCAGTAGTGACGTTTGCATTGTTCAGTCAGATATTTGAGGTCTCTTACCCCCGTTGTTGTACACAAAACTTCAGTACCAACACTTTGAAATAAAAGACAGGGAAAGCAATAAAGGGCATTGCTAACAACATATCCAGCCAGCCACCTACGTTTCTCATAACAAGCGTGTGAAGCTCCAAGTGCAGCTGCGTCCTGTCATTGGCCTGCTGCTGGATTAGTAAATCGCGTTGGTCCGGTTCGGGATCTTCCAACGAACGCCTTGTGAAAGAATTTGATTTAACTGCTGCCATCTCTATGAAAGTGATCATCCTAAAGGTTTTGGCGGAGTCGGAGTGCTTGTGTCGCCTGCGCACTTTCGCTATAGTGGCCAAGAACGGAAAGTTGAATGACAGGTGACGAGAACCAATCAGATTGGATAAAATAACATGCATCCAATTCTGATTCGCCAGGGACGCAACGACCTGCATCCGGAGGAGGATCTTTAAGAACCAATTAGAGACCAGCTTCAGGTCACATGCTGCCCGTATATTTTTAGACTCAGATAGACATCCATTTGTCCGGCGTCCCTCACGCATGAAACATCTGACATCATAAACATATTGAAACATATTGAAGCATATTGATGAAACATATTGAAGAACATATAAAATAGTTAACCCATCAAAGCCAGTTTTTATTAAATGCTGAGGCTCTTACTAACAGCCAGCACATCGTATGAGTAAACTATTTTATTTTTATTTCACTTTTATATCATTTTTGTATACATGTATATTTCTGGAATTTTGATGGGGGCGGCGCCCGAGCGCCCTCTATTGACCAGCCGCCACTGGTTCTTAGGCCGATTATGTTTAATAAGCCGACAACGAACATGTCATGTAAACGCGGTAACCCGTTTTCTTTTATTGGAGTAAGGTCATAAACGGCTTGGAACAGGTTTTTTGCCTCTTATCCCGATTTCGCGCTCCATGTAAACGCATTAACCTGCTTTCTGTCGGCTTATTGAAGTGCGCATGTGTGATAGGTGACAGAAACGCATACTTAGAGCAGATTTAAACACATCTAGACAGAGCGAGTGTTTTGCATGAAAGAAAGGATGAAATATATAACAAACGCAAACTCTTTTAAGACCCAGAAATTTGTAAAAATGTGTTCTCATCTCTCGTGCAGTAGAAGTGGTTCAGTCAAAACGCTGCATCGGTAACTGCATGAGAGAGAAATATATGAGCCGTACGTTTCCCGCTGACACGTTGTAAGCTTTATTTAACATCACAACTGACATGACATATGGAATAGCAACTCGGAGTCAGATACGGAAATTATTATTTTTGATGTCACTACAAGGAAATAATCCGATTTATTAATAAAGTCATGTAAACGCGGTTTACTTGTGTTGTCAGTTTACTGGTTTGCATGAAAACGGAAGTGCACATCGAGGGCGCATATCGACCGCAAAGGGGGGGGGGGGGGGGGGGGTTGCTTGCGAGAACACTTCTGAGACCTAAAATGACAAACGGGATACGGTCTCGTGGACTTAACGGACACGCGCACGCAGCGGCCATTGAGAGAGCATTTTCTTGTGGTGCCCCCCTGAGCACTTGGTGCCCTACGCACAGCGCGTAATGGGAGCGGCGGCACTGATTGTGTAGCTTCTCAAAAACATCATCATCTTTTGCTCCGTGAGCCACCACACATCCTCATCTTAGCGCAGCTTAGCATTAACTGCTTTATGTAAAACTTATAAAAGACTTCACATAACAGTTTAAACAATAAACAGATCAGAACAATGACAAATATACATGGGTTACACAATGATCTACCTGGACAAAAGAAGAATGAATAAAGCATGTATTGTGTGGCTTCTCAAAAACTTCATCATCTGTTTGGAAATAACAGCACATAAGCCACGCGAACATGCAAACAATATACACTTCGACAAAAACGGCACATCGGTGTAATCCCACAATGTAAATCAAGTTAAAACACTCCAAAGAACAGTTTTTGACATGAACATCAATTAATACATGGGCATCTGAGCCATTGTATGTGGGTGGGACAAGACCCACCCACTTTTTATGATAAATGATATTGGACCCACTCACTTTTATCGTCTCTAATTCAGCACTAAGCGATAAACTCTTATTATTAAACACACGTTAGGCGCTTTATTTCCAATTTTCTTTTATTTTAATTGAAAGAGAAAAGTGCCTTTTCGATCTGATATGTGGTGGGAAAAGGGAGTAGAGTGAGTTCGGCAACAGGCAAATTCGAAATGCGGGTCGATTTGCGTCAAAACTTGATTGCATCTTACCCTTACACTATTGCTACTCTCAATGATAAGGTGATTTCCGTAATGTTGTCTTGTCCAACCAGACGTTTAGCAAACAAGGTGATATATTTGTACCTAATGTAATGCAAATGGCATCTTTTTTCTGAGAGAGGACCCATCCACATTTTTTTGGCTTCCGACGACCTTGAATTAATATGTTGAAATTGTATTACCTTTGGCTCCGTGAGCCACCCACAAATCATATATATACCAGCATAATTAAATCAAAAGACAATCCAATGAAAATCAAACAATATATTCAAAATAAGAGAATCAGAGTTTTTTATAATAAAGAAAAGATTTTGAGTGAAAATAATAATGTTGATTTTACACGTACTTCTCGAATGAGACTTTTTCTCAAAACAATAAGTTCAGATCTCTGAACAATTAGTTTCTTGTTCACATTAGTTTAGAATTCATCATGACACCTGTTAGTGGGTGGGATATATTAGGCAGCAAGTGAACATTTTGTCCTCAAAGTTGATGTGTTAGAAGCAGGAAAAATGTAGCCTGACAAGCCAGACCCACATCAAGATGTTGGGTCTGGGAACTCACCATTGGCAGGGCTCAATCCGAGGGGCGGGATAAACGGTTGTCTTTCAGAATCAGAATCAGAATCAGAAAGAGCTTTATTGCCAAGTGTGCTTGCACACACAAGGGGTATGCTTTAGTATGCTTTGCCATAGGTCCTGGAGGATTGGCAGGGGAGCACCAATAATCCTCTCTGCAGTCCGGATTGTGCGGATTGTGCGTTGTAGTCTCTTGATGTCAGATTTGGTAGCTGAACCAAACCAGACAGTGATGGAAGTGCATAAGACAGACTCGATGACAGCAGAGTAGAACTGACTCAACAGTTCCTGTGGGAGGTTGAACTTCCTCAGCTGACGAAGGAAGGACAGTCTCTGCTGGGCCTTTTTCACAATGGAGTCAATGTGATTGTCCCACTTCAGGTCCCGAGAGATTTAAGTGCCCAGGAACCTGAATGACCCCACTGCTTCCACAATGCTGTTCATGATGGTGAGTGGGGGGAGAGCTGGGCTGCTCCTCCTGAAGTCCACTATCATCTCCACCGTTTTGAGCGTGTTGAGCTCAAGGTTGTTATAACTGCACCAGACAGCCAGCTGTTCAACCTCCAGTCTGTAAGCAGACTCGTCACCGTTTTGATTGAGTGGTGTCATCTGCAAATTTCAGGAGCTTCACAGAGGGGTCTTTAGAAGTGCAGTCATTGGTGTACTTTCAAATTCCCTCTGCACGCAATAGGATAGCGCTACAACTAACCAGAGCAACAAAGAAGGTGAAGCAGAGCTAGTTGATAGATTCAACTTTTGCTGTATCCGGTCGGCAAAACTCTGAACACATCTTCCTTTCTTAAGAATGACTTCAGTGCCGTTCTTTGTTCTTTTCTCAAAGAAAAGCTTAAAGGGTTAGTTCACCCAAAAATGAAAATTCTGTCATTAATTACTTACCCTCATGTCATTCGACCCCAGTAAGACCTCTGTTCATCTTTGGAACACAAATGAAAATATTTCAGTTGAAATCCGATGGCTCAGAAGCATCATGAAGCTTCGAAGCGTTATGAATCAGTGAGTCGATTCAGCGGTTTGGATCGCCAAAGTCACGTGATTTCAGCAGTTTGGCGATTTGACACACGATCCAAATCATGAATCGACTCACTGATTCATAACGCTTCGAAGCTTCATGATGCTTCATGATGCATTGTTTTGAAATCGGTCATCACTATATAAGTCATTATTCAGGGTTTTTTTGCGCAAAAAAACTATTCTCGTCGCTTCATAAAGTTATTGTAGAACCACTGTTGTGAGATGGACTTTGTAACGACGTCTTTAGTACCTTTAATGGGTCTTGAGAGTGTAAAGTGCATTGTGCCAATGGAGGCCTTTCTGAGCCATCGGATTTCAACTAAAATATCTTCATTTGTGTTCCGAAGATGAACGGAGGTCTTACAGGTGTCGAAGGAGATGAGGGTAAGTAATTAATGACAGAATTTTCATTTTTGGGTGAACTAACCCTTTAACTCCAAGTCTTCCAGAGTCTCGGCCAAAGCAGATTCGAAAGACCGCTGTTTGCCAGCTTCTTTGTTTACGAGTAGCACGCGGAACTGCGGCAACTCTGCCGTCATTATGTTAAGCCCACCCACCGACTCTATACACGATGTGATTGGCCTGACCAGAGTTTTGGTTTTTCCAGCTCGCAAGCCAACGGAGAGTTGCTAGACACCCTGGCTACAAATTAGATTTAGATTACTCAATGTAAAGTAAAAAATCTCAAGCTAGACCAGTCACTCACTGTGAAACAGTTACAGAGACTGTTAGGTCTGATGGCAGCAGCGTCCAACGTGACACCTTTTGGCCTGCTGTACATGAGACCTTTGAAGTGGTGGCTCAGGACCACGGGATTTTTCCAGAGGGGCTACCCACTCCGTATGACCGTATGATCACTGCCGTGGGATGGCAATGTCTCCGTGCCTTGATTATATGGAGGGAGCATTGGTTCCTGTCCCAGGGTCATGTGTTAGGATCTCAGTGTCATCGAGTCACTCTCACGACAGATGCTTCTCTCACAGGCTGGGGAGCAGTAATGGGTGTGTGGAGGAGCCATCATCTTTCATGGCACATAAACTACCTGGAGATGATGGCAGTATTCTTTACATTACAGTTTTTCTCAATTGTTTACACACAAATACTGGTACTTGAGACAATGACCACAACATGTAACTCATGCACCAATCCCCTGAACCAATTCTGCTAAACTACAAGCAAACTTCCTTTACACTCAAATTGCAGTTCTAAAACACACTTTTTTCAAAACGCTACACACAATTCTCTGCATTTGGCACAATTTTCATGCAGGAAATCTCATTTTCACAAGGAACACACTGCCAGTCAAATATGCACACTGACTCATCACATGGACAAACACCTGTCACACAGTTTTACAATGAGCAAACAGAGCTTTAGCATAAAAGGGCAACAGGTGAGCTCTTCTGTTTTGGGGCAGCATTGTTTTTTTTTTTTACTGTAACGGTAAATTCTTCTGTTGTTTTGTATGTATACCAATGTATATGCAACTTTGTGTTGGTTGGGATGCACACCTTGTACATTGTTTTTGTGGGAAAAATAAAATATATGTTACTGTGTATTTGTGTGTTATGAGAACAAAAATATTCTCAAATATTTTACAACACACTTATGTATGTACTGCCTGTAGTAAGTGTAACACTGAACCAAAAAGAGATCCAAGTCATTATGATGAACGGAGAAGAAGTGTTTTTTCCATTCATCATAGGGTTTTACACTGAGCACAGTGTTCAACTGGTTCTTATAAATGTCTAGTTTGTAGATGTTTGTGTGTGTCATTTGAAAACAAAATACCATTTTGAGAAGAAATAACATTGTTTGGAATGTAAAGTTTCATTTGGCAGGAGAATTGAGGGGTAGTACGGTGACGCATTGCTGCCACATATTTTTTCCACTCAATTATGCAGTAAGGGCTGGTGCAAAATGCGGCACTGGCATCTCAAAGCGACTTTAACTGAGCAAGGAGAGAATGCGCCCAAAGTTAAGCATTTCTTACAGTTTTTTCCAATTGCTAACATACAATTTTTCAACCTAGTCTGGTTAAATCAAAATACTTAACACAATTCACAAAACCACACACCCAAACAGCAAAATACCTCATGTATCCTGCAAAATGAAGCACTGCAACCGAAACTACACATAGCATTATCAAAATCAAACTTTTGCACGAAATGGCACACTTCATTCATATTACCAGATTTTTGTCTAACCAACTACACACTGTTGGGCATAATGAAAAGCACCCTCATCTTTAGTATGCTTTGCCATAATACTACATTTTTTATCAAATTGTTCACATGCATATTTGCAGATATACACACATGCTGTTGAAACATTTTTTTTTTTTTTTTTTCACTACGCTAAACAAGTCAGTGCAACATATGCACAACAGATATATTTGCATGGGACTGAACAAAAATATTCTGACAAAAAACAGTAAACTGAAAAAAAAAATTCAGAAAAAAAATATCACAGTTAAAAAAAAGGAGGCAAGAAAAATACTTAGGCAGCATCTTGCATCTCAGGTGCTCACCTGTGGTCTTTTTATAGTGCTTACATCCTGATTGAAGTGTTAACAATTAACCAATGAGGTGTTTTGCCAGGTGGCACATGTATTGGCCAATTAGCTCATGTAGTGTCATTTTGAATGCCAGTGTTTTGAAATGGCAAACATGTGACTTTATGTCAGATTGTTGTGTCTTATGCAAAGAACCGTGTTCAGTGCATTTAAAAAGTGCCATTTTGAATTGCAAAATGTGTGTAAAGCAGAAAATGTGTTTAGACTTTTGAAGACTTGAGAAGAGGTATTGCCTTCTGTGTGTCAGTTTAAATAATTGTGCTGTCCATGTCATTTTAGTGTGTTAGCAATTGGAAAAAACTGTGAAGGGTCGGTACACTTCATTACAAATCATATATATACCAGCATAATTTAATCAAAAGACAATATATAAAAAATAAGAGAATCAGAGTTTTTTATAATAAAGAAAAGATTTTGAGTGAAAATAATAATGTTGATTTTACACTCGTTACGCGTACTTCTCTAATTAGACTTTTTTCTCAAAACAATAAGTTCTGATCTCTGAACAATTAGTTTCTTGTTCACATCAGTTTAGAATATCTAATTGTTTTAAGCTAATTGCATTAGTTTTGGCACATGTGTCTACAATTTTCTCATTGTAATGTTGATCAAAACTGATGAGTTGATTCTCAGTGAAACTGTTAAACTTTTCACAACGTATATACATTCTTTCATCGTGTGATCCATTCAGTGATTCGATAAATATTTATGACATGGAATGTTTGTTAAATTGCAAAAATATGCACTGAGGTGAAGTGAATAACACTGATTATCTCTTCATTATGACACCTGTTAGTGGGTGGGATGTATTAGGCAGCAAGTGAACAGTTTGTCCTCAAAGTTGATGTGTTAGAAGCAGGAAAAATGTAGCCTGACAAGCCAGACCCACATCAAGATCTTCCTTCCTGAACACATCTTCCTTTCTTAAGAATGACTTCAGTGCCGTTCTTTGTTCTTTTCTCAAAGAAAAGCTTAAAGGGTTAGTTCACCCAAAAATGAAAATTCTGTCATTAATTACTTACCCTCATGTGGTTCGACACCCGTAAGACCTCTGTTCATCTTCGGAACACAAATGAAGATATTTTAGTTGAAATCCGATGGCTCAGAAGCATCATGAAGCTTCGAAGCGTTATGAATCAGTGAGTCGATTCAGCGGTTTGGATCGCCAAAGTCACGTGATTTCAGCAGTTTGGTGGTTTGACACGCAATCCGAATCATGAATCGACTCACTGATTCATAACGCTTCGAAGCTTAATGATGCTTCATGGTGCATTGTTTTGAAATCGGTCATCACTATATAAGTCATTATTCAGGGTTTTTTTGCGCACAAAAACCATTCTCGTCGCTTCATAAAGTTATTGTAGAACCACTGTTCTAAAAAGTGAGATGGACTTTGTAACAACGTCTTTAGTACCTTTTATGGGTCTTAAGAGTGTAAAGTGCATTGTGTCAATGGAGGCCTTTCTGAGCCATCGGATTTCAACTAAAATATCTTCATTTGTGTTCCGAAGATGACAAATCTTCTTTTTTTTTTTTTTACTGTAACTGTAAATTCTTCTGTTGTTTTGTATGTAGACCGCTGTATATGCAACTTTGTGTTGGTTGGGATGCACACCTTGTACATTGTTTTTGTGGGAAAAATAAAATATATTTGTTACTGTGTATTTGTGTGTTCTGAGTATAAAAACAATATTCTCAAATATTTTACAACACACTTATGTATGTACTGCCTGTAGTAAGTGTAACACTGAACCAAAAAGAGATTTAAGTCATTATGATGAATGGAGAAGAAGTGTTTTCCATTCATCATAGTGTTTTACATTGAGCACATCAGTGTTCAACTGGTTCTTATAAATGTCTAGTTTGTAGATGGTTTGTGTGTGTCATTTGAAAACAAAATACCATTTTGAGAAGAAATAACATTGTTTTGAATGTAAAGTTTCATTTGGCAGGAGAATTGAGGGGTAGTACGGTGACGCATTGCTGCCACATATTATTTTTTCCACTCAATTATGCAGTAAGGGCTGGTGCAAAATGCGGCACTGGCATCTCGAAGCGGCACTTCTGGCATCCAGGGACTTTTACTGGCAGATGTCAGTGCAGCTGGACATATATTTTGATTGAATAGCCTAATTTTTATTTTATAAACGGCATTTCAACAAAATAACATTATATAGCTAACCACAGTAAGCTAATCATGAGCGATCCATGGCACCTGCTACCCATGGCTGGCTACATCAATAAATTACAACAATTTCGTGCTATGGGCACTGCCACTGATACAGGCAGTGGATGAGCCTATTTTGAGCTTGCTTCTGCTTTTCAAACAAGTGTGACAAAGGCATTGGGCTAAATAAATTCTCTAATGTGGATACAGGCATATTTTGTACACATCACTATACAACACGTCCTACTTTACGCTGAGCTTGCTTCTGCTTTTCAAACAAGTGTGACAAAGGCATTGGGCTAAATCAATTCTCTAATGTGGATACAGGCATATTTTGTACACATCACTATACAACATGTCCTTAGGAGAAAATAAATGTCGTTTTAATGACATATATTACGAGAAAAGATGTCGTTACAGTTTTTCTCAAATGCTAAAACACATTTCACAAATGTTTCCTCCATGTTGCCCAATGTCTAATCACAACACCCTTTTCTAAAGCTACATAAACACAACCACACCTTCTCACTTCAAAACTCAAACTTTCACACCAAAAGAGCAGCTCGAAGCTTTCAAAAATGTAAACACATCATTACACACTACAGCAAAACAATTGAAAACACAATGCTCAATTTGTGAGAAGGTTCTTTGTTTCATAACTGCCAATGCATATTTTTAGAAACTTTACAGTAATGGATCTTAGATCTCTGCAGAGGATTAGGCATCTAGATTTGTGAGTTTCATATGAAGAGTATAAATCTATAGTAAATTCTGCATGTACACTACTGTAACACAACTCAATGCAAAAACAGAATCTATTGCACACAACAGTACTCTTGAAAACATTTTTTTTTATTTACTTTATTCACGCCACACACACCACAATCACTGTGCGGCATCATGTCGCTGAGCTGCATCAGGCCACATCCACATCGCAGGCTATATTGTCTCTTGCCAGGCACCGCGGGAAAAATGCCCTGGAATGGCAAATCCATCCTTGGAAGACCTCCACTGGGATGTCAACACAGACCAGCTCCATTGCCCTTAGGAGGTTCTCTCTAGTGTATGGTTGTCTGTCATAAACCTTCCATCTCCACGATGAGAAGAACTCCTCTATAGGGTTCAGGAAAGGGGAGTAGGGTGGCAGACAGACATTTAAAAAGTGGTTACTGTTGGTGGTGAACCACTCTCTGATTTGGTTTGTTCTGTGGAAGCGTACATTGTCCCAAATGATCACATAAATGTGATGTGCGGGCCCAGGATGGTGTTGTTGGCGGTCCAGGAGGATGTCTTTTAGCTCCTCTAGGAAGGTGAGGAGACGTTGGGTGTTGTAAGACCCAAGGACAGCATGCCGGAGGACAAGCCCCTCCAAACCCATGGCCGCACAAAGAGATATATTACCCCCCCGTTGGCCAGGAACCTCAGTGATGGCTCTTTGGCCAATGATGTTAAGGCCTCTTTACCTTTGTTTCTGCAGGTTGAAGCCAGCCTCATCCAGGAAGAGGTACTCATGAGGTCTGGCCATCGCGTCTAACTGTAAAATCCTCTGTGAAAATGTGAAAGTGCACAGGTGTTCAGAACAACAGTCAATCAGGTAGCACTGTATTGTCCAGAAGTAATGTAGGCCACTGAGCAACACAGTATGTCCACTAACTGTACTGTGAACATGGGTGTATACTTACTTGCACACTCTCGTAACGTAGGTCTTTGTGTCGCGCAGAGTTGCGCTCAAAGGGAACCCTATAGACCCGTTTCATCTGCATCTTTTGGCACCGGAGAACTCGTCTATTGTGGCCAAGCTGACATCAATGCTCTCAAAGTTGACATTATCGGCAATGACTTTGTCTCTGATCTCCCGCAGTCTGATGAGGTTGTTCTCACGAACCATATCCACAATGAGGGTTTCTTGTGCCGCTGTAAATATGGCAACCCTCCCACTTCTATGTGGCATTCTCGCATCTCGTCCGTAATGATGGTGCGAGGTTGTCTTGCTCTCCCTCCTGGACCTTCTCCTCTCCCTTGTTGGCCTGCTCTTCTTCTTCCATGGCCAGCTCTTCTCCCTCCTCTGACTCAAATTCCTCTTCCCCTGACTCTGCCTTCATCCATTGTGTTTGTTTGGAATCTTCAGCAAACTGTGCACTCTGAACTTGCTTTTATACATGTGGTCACAGAATTAGCAACAAGTGTCTTCAATTTTGAGTCGTTGTGTGTAATGAATGACAGCAGGTGTGTTCATTGTGTTCAAATATTGCTGACTGTGGCAAGCATTTTGCATCACATGAGCTTTCATTTGAGAATATGAGCAGAGTTCTTTTGCAATTTGTGTTTTAGCAAGGAAAAATGTGTTAAGATTTATGAGAACGGAGGATTGTGTTTTGTGAATTGTGTCTTTATGTGAAATGTGTTTATGATATTGGAAAATGATGGCTAGATTTAGTAAATGTGTTTAGACAACTGGTCATTTGGTTTAGAGGATTGGTTTTTTTGTTTTAGCATTTGAGAAAAACTGTAAAACGACATAAGATCTCGTTATTACGGCATAATTGAGTGAAAAAAAATAATATGTATGTGGCAGCAATGCGTCACCGTAGGGTTTTCCCCATTGTGTGTGTTTTTTTATTTATTTGTGTGTAGAGTTCTGAGTGTAACGGCCTGGGTGTGCACAGGAACAGGCTGAAGATTCAGAAGCTCAGAATGCAAACTTAAACTTTAATAATGACTTTCAGAAACAAACAAAAGGCAGGACCACACTCCAAAATAACTAGTTAACATAACAGTGACTAGACAAAGACTCAGTGAACTAGAAGAACTTAAATGCAAACACAGATGACTGATTAAATGAAGCACAGGTGATACAGATGACTAACTAAACACAGCTGAACAGAACTGGACTAACGGGGATAACCAAGGAAACAGACAAGTGGCGGGAAACTAAGACAAAGGAACACGTGATAGAATCAAAACACAACCAAAACAGACTAAACATGTGACACTGAGAGTATGAGGCATGCTTTCAGAAAATGTGTGTAAACAATTGAGAAAAACTGTAAAGCATTTTCTCCCAGGCCTGAGGGGCCATCATGTGCTTTTCTGCACAGACAACACATCGGTGGTCTCTACATAAATCTTCAAGGGGGCCTGCGCTCGCACTCACCAGATCCTCTTGTGGTCCCAGGGCAAGGTACTCTCCTTGAGGGCAGTGTACCTCCCTGGGAGCCAGAATATAGGGACAGACGCCCTATCGAAGCAGGGGCTGAGGCCAGGGGAATGGAGACTTCACCCTGAGGAGGTGAAGCGTATATTGGAGGTTAACGACCAAGTGGAAGTGGATCTGTTTGTGTCTCAGAATACAACGCACTGTCCACTTTGGTTCTCCCTCACGCATCCAGCTCTTCTCGGACTGGATGCTATGGTACAGATATGGCCGGGGCTACATCTGTATGCATTTCCACCTGTTGCTCTGCTCCTACTAAACCCTAAACGGGCCATATCCCTAAGGTGCCGACCAATGTACCAAGGCCTATTGTATTGCAAGCCTTTTGTCCTCTTCCTTTCACGACATCGGGGCAGGAAAAGCTGAATCTCATCTGTCCACAGAGTTGCCCTGTGGAGGAAATCAGATCAGCTGTCTGCCTGTTTTGGATCGCCCAGGAAGGGGTTTCCAGCAACGAAACAAATTATTAGCAAGTGGATAGTTGAGGCTATTTCTTTTGCATATGAGGTCTCTGTTCAGCAGTTACCTTTGGCTGTCATAGTGCATTCTACAAGGAGTATGGCGGCCTCCAAGGCCTTACTTTCGGGTGTATCCCTTCAAGAAGTTTGTGATGTGGCGGGCTGGTCCTCTCCGCTCACTAAAGATTTTACCGTTTGGACCTGAATGTTCTGTGCGTAAAACAAGCCGACTGTTAAAGATTGCATTCGGAACCGTTCCGTACACACATGCACTGAACCGAGAGCCCTGTACCAAAATGGTTTGGTACGAACACGTGTACCGTTACACCGCAACTAGCACTTTTAATGTCCAAATCTTTTTTTTTTTTAGTGGACACAGCTTTTGTGTTGCTTCATTAAAACATGAGGTTAACCACTGGAGTCCCATTAATTATTTTAAAGGGTTAGTTCACCCAAAAATGAAAATTCTGTCATTAATTACTCACCCTCATGAGACCTTTGTTCATCTTTGGAACACTAATCAAGATATTTTTGTTGATATCCGATGGCTCAGAAAGGCCTCATTGACAACAATGTAATTTCCTCTCTCAAGTTGTGTCACGTTGTGACAAAGTCCATCTCACTCCAGTGGTTCTACAATAACTTTATGAAGCGACGAGAATAGTTTTTGTGCACTAAAAAAAACGGAATAACGACTTATATAGTGATGGGCCGATTTCAAAACACAGCTTCACAAAGCTTCGGAGCGCTATGAATCAGTGTATCAATTCATGATTCAGATCGTGTGTCAAACCGCCAAACTGCTGAAATCAAGTCACTTTTCCGCTCCGAACCGCTGAATCGATACACTGATTCATAGCGCTCCGAAGCTTCAGGAAGCTGTGTTTTGAAATCAGCCCATCACTATATAAGTTGTTATTTAGGTTTTTTTGCGCACTAAAACTATTCTCGTCGCTTCATAAAGTTATTGTAGAACCACTGTAGAGAGATGGACTTTGTAACGACATCTTTAGTACCTTTTATGGGTCTTGAGAGAGGAAATGACATTGGTGTCATTGGAGGCCTTTTTGAGCCATCGGATTTCAACAAAAATATCTTCAATTGTGTTCCGAAGATGAACAAAGGTCTTATGGGTGTCGAACGACATGAGGGTGAGTAATTAATGACAGAATTTTCATTTTTGGGTGAACTAACCCCTTAATGATATATTTGCCACATTTTTTTACCTTAAATGTGCTATTTGCATTGGATGTGACACAACTTGTATTTCATTAGCAATAATGTTAATTGCATTAACAATAAAAAAAGACACAAGGGTGAGTAATGATAGAATTTTCATTTTTGGGTGAACCAACTTTAATGTATGTATATGAGGAAAAAACTTGACCAATATATTTAGATTTTTTTAAAGACAGTGCTACCATAATTTCATTTATACATGGCCAGGCTGCAACTGCCATAAATGTGGCCTAAAGTCAAAGGTGAACATTTGTCCTGTTTAGTGCATGACTTTAAGGCTGGTATTGATTGCCTTTTTGCATTACTGTGGAGATTACATGGCTCTGTGATTAATTTTATAGATATTTTATGGATATAGGTTTTAGTTGTAAACACATTATTTAACTGGCATGATCTTGTTTCTTTCATTGTTAGGATGTCACTGACGAGGACTCGTACCACCAAATTCCAGTAGGACTCCTATGCGTTGATGCAGAAAGTCCACAGCTGAACCCTTCCCAAGTGTGCATCATCTTGGAAGGGAATTCGGTTTTGGAACCGGACAACCTGCCTCAGGCCTTATGTCTTCTTTTTGGACTCATTTATGGCCTTCATTTGGACTATCCAAAGTCTATGTTTTGTTTTTTGAGAGTGATAGCAATAACAAAACCAAGCTGCACAATGCCAATATTCTGAACTGAGATATGAAAGAAAATGGGCTGATGTTATATTTGTACAGTATGTATGTGTTTAAGTGCAAATGTTAAAACAAGCTTTCATGTTCTCAGGGGAATTGCTCAAAAAAGCTGTTTTTTATCCTCAAGATTATATCTACTTGTTAGATGCACTCTTTATTAGAGATAAAAGTTGGAAACCTCTTAAACTTGAGGGCAAACTTGTTTTAAACTTGTCTTCATTGTATTGTTGCAATTTGAAAAGTTTTAAATAAAAAAAAGAGAAATCTTTTGTTGTCTGATTGCTTTTGTATACAATTTAATGCAATTAAAAAGATAAGTGAAGTAATTAAACAGCGGTATTACTTAAAATTAAAGTATTTAGTCTATTCAACTTAAAATAGTTATTAGAACGGCTAATATCTTTAAATAAATTTAACTCAAGTTTATCAAGTAATCATTACTTAAATTTTTTAGAGCAACCACTTTCCTCAAATTTTTTAAGTAAACTCAACTTATTCGGTTTTAGAGTGTGCACGGAATGGAGTGGTTAATAAACAAATAGAACAGTTTGGCCCGATGGAAAAGCGGCTCCACCAGTCCTGTTCTGTACCAATGTTCTGTATCATTCTGTATCGTCTTAGGAAACTTGAAGGCTCGTACGGTTTCAAACTGAAACCGAGCGCCGTTTTCTGAAGTCCAAATACAGCGCAAAACAACGTTGAGAGTGATCTGTTTTACGAGCTCGTGCCTGATTTCTGTTAGATGTGCATTTCATTGCTGTTCATACTGGTTAAATGTAACAGGAAACTAATAAAAGAAACGGGGTATGATGACGTGTAATGGTGTAGTAGTGGTGTCCCATTTCTTAGGGGAATACATCTACACCCCTACATCTTGCCATTCTGTTTCAAGGGGAAGGGGTAGGGGTAGGGGTAGGGGAAATGAAACTGGGATCCACTTGATCTTCATCATCACCTTCTTAGCACAGCAGAGGTCTTCTCTTGCAAATGTCTTAACACTTTTCACACCCTTTGTCAAAACCGTTTCCACAGATCTCATTGAAAGACCTCAAACTATTGGATTCACTAACAAAAGGAAAACATCTATTCACAGCTGATAGAAAGTACTTGCATAATTATGAATCTCAAATGCACCTGTGTAAAAGTTGTTTGCACAACAATCGTACTTCAATCAGCAATCAGTCCTCATCCATCCATAAAAGATGCCATCTCTGTGTTTCTACTTGCAAGCATGGAAGGAATGGAAGGAGAGTAAGAGGCCATGGCAGAGGGGCCTGAGAAAGAGGAGTTTGCATGCTTGGTGGAGGAGCCACAGCAAGAGGACAAAATAGAGCTCACGTTTCAAATGAAATTTGGGCAACAATTATTGACCATGTCATCAATCATTGCTTGTCCTTCAGAGAGTCTGGACAAAGGGTCCAGCCCATTCTGAGTCGGTGCACTGTGGCATCTATTTTCGGGCTTTTTTGGAATGAGAACCGGTAAGTCACAATGTATTTGAGCTTTACTGTATTGCCCTGTTGGCAGAATAAACAACAGTTTCTACAGTAATACAGATGTTTTATCAATCACATTTATGTGACTGTCATGTTAAAATGACATCATTTTTGCTTTTACATTATAGAATCCACACACTACCACACTGAGGCAGATGAAAGATATTTAGCGTTGTACAGGAGAATGCTATTGTAGATATGGTTATGGCAAACAATGTGATCAGATTGTGTGAAATCCAGGAAATCCAAGAGTTTGGCAACAATTGATAGAGTCCTTACTGTAAACGAAACCATGTCAGAACAAAGCAAATAGAGTTCAATTCCAAAGTAACTGACATCGCAAAGGAGGAAAGATCTCTGTGCAGGTATAGATTTGTTATTGTAATGCCTTAATTGTTACAGTATACCATACAGTTAGATGAAACTGGACAAATTTGCTTAATGAATTTGCTTTTTTTTTGTTACAGAATAATGGAGCTGGATGCTGGTTTCCTGGCAATAGGTGTAAAGGGCGGCCAGGGATGGATACACCATGCGGGGAGGTAAATATTTGCTGCATGTTTTTAATGTTTCATGAATATTAGCGCATTTTGCAAACAAAATTAGTTATTTTGGCCAGTGGGTTTCAGTTTTAGTTTGTTACAGTTTTTCATGATGTTTTATAGTTCGGGAGGAGCACGTTCAAATAATTGACACAGGTGGAGAGCACTCAGCTAATCAACAGTAAGAGGTGTATATATACACGCAGCAGTCTTACCTCCATTCATTGACAGTTTTCTAGCATCCCTCCACCACCCCTTCTCCACACTTTTATTTTATCAACCACTTACATACACGGGGGGTACTCTGGGTTCGGGCCAAATTCCGAGCTCGAAGCCCTCCCCCCGGACAGCACGCCAAATACGCATTTAAATTACTCTCCATAAATTATATGTAAGTGGGAACTCGTGAAACAGTTGCCTTGGTGCATTTCTCAGATCACAACTGAAATTCTCAAAACTACTTGTTCAAGCAATTTCTCATTGTTTTGAACAAATTGCAAATGTTTTGGAACAGTCATGCAATTGATCAGGTACAATTGTCTGCTGTTTCCTACATTATCATATTGCTTATGTCATGTTTATCAAAATGTCTTATACGGGTTCTCTGTTGAATAGTCTAACCCCTCAAAACATCTAGGCATTAGTTCCTTGCATAAGTAATTAAATGCAAAATGGTTGAACTAAATGTCATAATGCGTCATGTATATTTTCCATATACATTCCGTATACAATTTGGAATTTCACTACAAGGAAGGGAAATGTAGGGCTAGATCCTCCAATGTTCAACAAGTTTTCTAAAAAAAAAAAAAAAAAAAAACTCAACATGAAGTTTCATGTGACAAGCAGAGATCAACACAGTGTTACAAATTCTGAAAATGGAAGACCAACAAGGAAACAAACAGGGTCAAGCAACAGCCAGTAAGAAAACGAGGAGTAAGGATGAGTGTGGAAGGGTGCAGAGGGGTGTCCAAACTCGGTCCTGGAGGGCCACTGTCCTGCAGAGTTTAGCTCTTACTTGCCTCAACACCTGTCTGGAAGTTTCTAGTATGCCTAATAAGAACTTGACTAACTGGTTCAGGTGTGTTTAATTGGGGTTGGAGCTAAACTTTGCAGGACAGTGACCCTCCAGGATCAGGATTGGACACCCCTGGTACAGAGGCAAAACAGTGGAAGAGGTAGAGGAGGCCAAGATTGACATGTTTCTGATTAAATAAGGCACTATTGTGGACCATGTTTTCAATCATGACCTTATGGCCGAGGCGGGTCAAAATGATTAAAACGTTTGTAGACAGAACAGGTATGTAAGCAGACAATGTTCACTACTGTAATACTGTGCTGTAATACTATATTACAGCACTCCAATTGCATTTTACAATATACAGTAAATATACTTTATAGAGACATAATGTAACACTCAAACACACACACACACACACACACACACACACACACACACACACACACACACACACACACACACACACACACACACACACACACACACACACACACACACACACACACACACACACATATACAGTGTCTTTTTCTTTATATCTCAATGACATGGTACTATAATTTGTGGACAGACGAACAGTAAAAGTTTAACTGAATCATGTCCAGTCTCTTGCAATCAATATCCCACATAGAGTAATGTGTAAATTCACACAGTTGAAATTGGTATGCCATAAGATGAAGTGCAGTCTTGTGCATTTTCAATCATTGTCATCAAAATTGTAGGTATTGTTTACCTAGGGATGAAACGATTACCGGTTTCACGATAAACCACGATAAAATGTAGTGACGGTTAGTAATATCGTATAAAATTTAATTATCATTAAAACCGCGTGTGATTATCACGATTTTAAAACTCGCTGTAAATCTTGTCCTGTCAGCGTCAGTCTGGGTGCAGCGCTGTTTTCTGAATGAGAAGAAATGGCAGAAGGCATTGACAGCACCGGGAGATTTTTCAGATATCTAAAAGGACCAAATCTGAGGCGTTGTGTTGTCATATTTTGGCTTTTACAATAGTCCTGAGGGAAACTTAATCGAAGATGGTCACCCTGTCTGCAGAACATGCCAGAATAAAGTCGCTGTAATAGGGGGAACACTTCAAAACTACGAACGCAAGGCAAGTGGACTTTGACCTCAATACCAAAACTACGTCTGGGAAATAATAACGTGAAGCGAACGAACAAGTTCAGACAAGACTAGGGTGACATTTAAGGGATAATAATCAGGGTTTGCCATTAACAACCGCCGTTTGCGGGTGTAAGTTAACGTTATTTCGGCTGCACACTAGCCACTCTGCTGTTGAACTTATTATAGTCTTCTCAAAATCCATCTGTTATAATCGCGTTGCGCATTATAACCACTCACACGTGTTTATATTGAGTTTATGAATGCAATGTCTCATAATCAGAGGCGTTCAGATTATCCGGAATTTTGTTCAGAGCGCGCGCCGCTCTCACGCGCTGAAATCTACACTAAAAGCAGATGTGTGTGTGTGATGTACGCAAGAGATTCACTCATCATACAGTGGATGACTGTTTTTGTTCTATTTCAGCAGCGAAAATAGTTTCAAACAAACACAGCAGAACTACAGCGCGTCTGATATGACTGGCATAAAGTTGGTGAATTTAGGGACCGTCTCTAAAGTTACACACAACATTGGTAACGTACACGTTTGAAACTTTAATAGCATTTGAAGAGAATGAAAGTCATAAAACTGACTGTAAAGTGATCATCTAGGTGTCAGGTATGATGCAGACATTTTGATATTTAATAAAATAAACTGTCAAATCATATGCAAATATGGATATGCATTATTTCTCTAGGATACTGTTTGGGCTTTTACACAAAACATGCTAGATTTAAATGCATCATTGTTGAACACTGATGAGAATATTGCTTGAGAATATATTTACAGAGATAATATTAGAGATTATATTTACGATAAATTATTGTTATTTATGCGTTGATATTGACGACGGCCATTATAAGGAAGAAAATCCCACAGAATCTTGCTTAAAAAAGTGCATAGAGCTGCTTTAGTTTGTTTGTTGATTTTCAAATATAAAACTTGAACAAAACCGTGATAATATTGATAACCGTGATAATTTGGGTCACTATAATCGTGATGTTAAATTTCCATACCGTTTCATCCCTTACAACATGACTTAGCATTTGCTTTCTTGGTTGTGAACAATGACACAAGGACTTGTCATTCTGATGGCACTGATATGTTCATTGACATAAATAAATAATTTTGAGAGATGAACTAAGAATTTAGAACAAGTTACAGGCTTTTGCAGATAATATGAATTTTATATGAATTGTTTTGAGAAATGCAATGGTTGACTGAAAAAATTGCAACTGTTTTGAAAATGTGATGTTAGAGTGGACAAATGTGTTTAAGCAAGAAAAACTGTTATAGAGTGTGTAAAAATGAACAAACTGTGAATTTTAAGCTTACATGTAACACATTTCTTCAAAAAATAAATGTATTGCATAAATACAAATGTTCATTTTCTTTTTGTGTACAACATTGACTTTTTCCAGTAATTTTTTTACCTATACATGGATTTCTCGGCGACGTCATCACTGCTTGCGCACGCACCCGAGAGGCAGAAAGAAGAAACCTCTCGTGTTGTAGGTTAGTAGCGGCGTGTCTGTAAGTCAAAATGCCAAGGAGTTGCTGCGTGGTTAATTGTACCAACAGAGCCAGTGCTGGGTGCCTGATGTACCTAGGGGGAAGCATGCGTTTGCCAAAAAATTATTTTTGTTATTGCAGGTACATTTTGATAGGTAGACGTACCCTGCCATGCATTTGCAGTTAGCTGTGAGGATGTACCCAAGGGCCTTGTGGACATACACCCAGGCATCATAAGGCTTGGCTTTAATCCCTTGCCTTTGACTAGGGAGCACACCTGACCTCAACACGCAAAAATCCGGTGCAGCATCAAAGTATTTAACAAGCTGCACATGACCGCACGTAGTTGTATGCATCGAGGGATTTGTACGCTCTGTTTCTCTAGTATACACACTTGGTGTCTGAATTAGATAATTGTATATATCAGGCCATTCAATTGCTGGCCATTTTTTGTCATCCACAATCCACAGATCGTCATGTATAGCGTAAGGATCTGGCAAGATCTCACCATTGCTGAGAGTAAGTTTTTTTTATATAATCGGCACGGTCGGAGGTACTAAGGCTTCCCACGTAATCCATTGTCAAATATTTTATTTACAGTTTAGTATTTTGTGTATATATGTGCAGTCATGAAATGTGGCAGGTCGTAAAGTAACGTAAACAAGCTTAACGTAAATAAAAACAAATTGGCGCTGTATGCGGCTAGTACATTACTAGCCTAACATAATCATTCATACATGTATCACAGCAACACTGCAAAATTAAAGACAGACAAACAGATCCAACTAAAATCACGTTTTATTAAGCCAGCAGTTATATACAAACAATAAGGAAAGCTTCAATACTTAAGGTTGTTGCAGTAGCGGACCAGCTGAGCGATCTGTCTTTCTGCCTCCAGGATGCGCACGCACCCTGTAATGTTTGTAAACAGGAAACCCGTGTATACTGTCTGAATCTGTATTTACAGTAAAAAGCTCAGTGTGATCTAAGAGAATTCATCTAGACAAAACTGACATTATTATATAGAATAGAAAGCAGTTAGTATCAACAAAGGGGGGGGGGGCATGCATTTTGTATATAACAAATATTTCCATGGTGAAAAAACATCTAAACATTTTGACCAGTGTGGCTCACACAATGACAAAAACACTTTTAATTTTGGGGGCAATGGCCAATTTACTGACACCATAACTAGATTTTGAAGCATGAATTAAATGTTTTGGGTGAGTAACATTTTGCAGACATGCTAAAGAGTGCGGTCTAAGAGTATACTTCAAATAGCCTACTTTCATTAACTAAAAAATGTGTGTAGTAGGTAGAGTTCGTTGTTATGGGAAGAAGGAGGCGGGAAGCGGCAAACATTAAAATATTTTAATTCAAAATAAACACAAACTGAAAGTAAAAGCGGCAGCCCCTCATGGACGACTGCCGCGCACACACACATACCAAAACGTTTAAAACATAACTTACAGGCCTTCACTGTTGTCGCTCCTCCTTTATGCTGCCGTCACTCCTCCGTGAGAGACCAGGCCGATGTGGCACGCAGCTGGCGCTCATCATCATTAATGACCGCAGCCTCGTCCCGCTCTCACGGCCCCTCAGCCTCGCTGCTTGCCACAATGTGCTACAAGTATTTGTCTAGTAAACTATTAGTTTAGTATACATATAAGTTAACTGTTTTCATTGTTTGATTTTTTTTTTTTTGTGTGTGTGTGCCGCACCTGGCTTCAATCACATGTCCATTTAAAGATCTGCTGTCAGAAAAGAATGAATGGTGTTGGAATACACCAGAAAATAAAGAGGGAGCTCAGTTCGACTCCAATTCTGGCCCAGTACTCCCCAACATATGAAACCAGACTGTCAGCAGATGCGTCCTCGTTTGGGTTAGAAGGAGTGCTGACCCAAAAACAACCCGAGGATGGATTATGGAAGCCGGTGGTTTAAATTTCCTGAGGGTTGTCAGATGCAGAAAAACACTACGCACAGATAGAGAAGGAAGCTTTAGCAGCGACGTGGGCTTGGGAACGCCTTTCTTCCTATCTGCTGGGGTTAAAGTTCACCCTTGAACCAGATCACAAGCCTCTGGTCTCTTGCAGAGAAAAGTCACCTGCAGAAAGAGCTGAGGCCATATTGGAAAGAATGAGGTCCTTTTTCCATAGCTGGAGACCTTCTTTTGAGAGGGCAAAGGATTGTCATACCCAGATCCATATGGCAAGAGATACTGAAAATTCTTCATGAAGGCCACCAGGGGGCCAGAGCATGTCAGGCGGTGTGGTGGCCGGGTCTGTCAGTACACATTAGCCAGCTGGTGGAACGATGTAGTGTCTATGCTCAACACAGGAATGCTTGGAGTGAGCCCTTGTTGTCAACACCCATTCCGGAAAGACCATGGCAACGTATTGGAACTGATATCTGCTTGTTGTTGACTATTTTTCTCGGTAAGGTGGCAAGACTTAAAGTATCCACCTCAAGTACAGTCATATTTGCTTTGAAAGAAGTGTTCAGTCGATACGACATCCCAGAAACAGTGGTGTCTGACAGTGGGCCCCAGTACAGTTCAGTTCTCTTCAGGGACTTTGGAACTGACTATGGTTTTGATCACGTGACAAGTAGCCCATTGTTTCCGCAAGCAAACGGAGAAGCAGAGCTTGCAGTGGGTACTGTGAAAGGTTTGTGGAAAGGAGGCGGAGATAAGGAAAGAGCACTCCTGACACTAGGGAATGGATATTCACTTTACCTCAGCTCAAGAAAAAGTTGTCTCCATGCTGGCCTGGAATGAGAGAGTTCCAGTGTAGTGAAGCAAAATGAAGGAGAAAACAGCAACATTTCTACAACAGACGTCACAGGGCCAGAGCCCTTCCAGTTTTGCAGCCATGGCAAAAAGTATGGTTGCCATTGGAGAAAAGGCAGGGATCTGTGGTGTCTCAGTCGTCAGCCCCGAGATCTTATCTAAAAGGGGAGGGGGGTTCATTATTTAACAGGGGAGGTGTTCTGTAAAGGGAATAATTGTTTAAGATCTGATGTTACTCGGACACATACGGTGAACAGACAGGAAGTAAACTTTATGGTATGCTACTCGCAGTGTCCGTCTCGTGCTTACCATTAACATAACACCCACAACAACAACGACAACAAAAAACATTCAAAAATATATTGTCCCTGTTTAATTAATAGATAATAACAAATTAGGTTTTTGTGTGATATTTTGACTACTCAAATAGGAAATGTCCCCGTTTTCCATTTCAGAAATCTGGTCACCTTATCCTTGGTTGCGAAATCTTGGAGCAGTTCTAGATCGTCAGAGAGTATACTTTGTGGGAACAAGGGCTCAGCTGGGATTGTGTTCGTGAGCAGTGGTTGTTGTGGCTGGTGTGTGTTTTATTAATGTCCTTGTGGGATATATTGACCACGTTGACCACAGGTGCTGATGTGTAGTCCTGTGGTCATTCACACACTCACCAGCACCAGGTGTGTGTGTGTGTATGTGTGCCATTTTTGTTGAGTCCACACACTGCTGAAGGATTGTCCTTTGGCACTGTTGCACCACGTTTGTTTGGGTGGAGCCGTGGAGGCCATCTGATTCAAACAGTTGTCTGTCTTTGACTCCAGAAAAGACTGAAGTTGTCAATAAAGTTTTAGTAAAGTAAGCAAGTGAAACATATCTATAAGAAGAACTACAACCTATAATAACTTTTTCAGATGTATTGATATGGCAGCACAAATTAGACCAGAATAAAACATTTTGAAGTTATTGTATGAAAGTTTACATGTCATGTGCATTGAAGTAATTTCATACTGAAAGAAGAAATTGATAAATGTCCAGGTGCTAAACATCCACATAATTTTAGACAATAATTCACAGGATGTTATATGATGTATATGGACTACTAAGGACTTGTCTTGTGTTTTAGGGATTTCTGAAATGCAGAACTTATTTGTGAGATAAGAGCCATGTCTTCTTCACTGCAACATAATCACATGATAACGGTTGGTGTCTCAGATGTGAAAGAGCAAAAACAAGGAATTAAAAAAAGAGCTGTCATTTATTTTATTACTGAGGCAATACTGACTCCTAGAGTTTACAATTGCCAGGTAGAAACCTGAAATAAAAGCACATTAGCAAAACTCCTTTTGAAAAAAAAAAACATTTTATAGACTCATTTTATTCACAACAACGACAGTAAAGCTTTCCTAAAAAAAACACACACAAAAAAACAATAATATTTCGTGAATAAATATCTCTAGTAAAATAATATTGTAACCAGCAAAAAAATCCTTATTATATTAATGCTGAATTCACATGCTATCGGAATTATCGTTCGTAAATAGTTTCCAAGTTAAAAAAAAATTGGACATGAACGCTATTTCAAGTCAAAATTTCAACGCGATGAGCTCGTAATCACGACTTCATAAGTGGGAAGTAGGACATTTCCGATAGCACGTGAATGCGGCATAAATAACATTACATACCACACACCAACGGACCCGTCTTGTCCAATCATGTAGTTTCACGATCTGAAAAATGTGTTGCTGCCATGGTTGCTGCACGAGGGTGTGTGGCAAATAACTGACCAATCAGTGAGCACATACTAAGTAAAATCAACCAATCAACTTTAAGCTTACAAGTAGGCGATACTCTTTTCGCGGAAGTTGACGTTGCTAACACCAGGGCAGGCATTTCTGATCAAATCCATAATTTATATTGAGAATATCACGTCTATAACCAATAAGGTATGTCTGAACATTTGCGTCTTGTTTTACATTTTATAAAGGACGTAACGTTAACTAGCCGCCGGTTTTAGGGTTTGGCGAAAGTCTTTATGTAGAAATGCATGAATGGTGTAATGGCTTGTCTAAACTGCTGTATAACTGTTTATCTTATTGTGTCTACAATCGGGCGATCTTTCAGGTGTCAGGTGTGGAAATGTCTTGTTCTACAATATTAGAAGTATTGACCTATTGTGTTATTAAATAATTAAAATGTCAGTGTGTTTAAAACGGCATATAAGACGGGTAACGTCGTTATACATTTCAAAAACTGGTTAGGTGCTTTAAAAGATGTAAATGATCATATTTGTGGCCTCTGCTGACCATAAGTACATTTTACTCTGATCATCAGATTACCAAAGAACATTAAAATTATTCTTAATGTGGTTACAAATCACTGGACATAAGAAGGAACATTCGGACTATTTCATAAAGTGTCCGAGTCACAGGATCCACCTGAGTCACATTTGACTGCAAGGAGAAAAAATACAATTATATTGATTTAGCATTTTGGCCCGGTTTCACAGACAGGGCTTAGAATAAACCAGGATTAGGCCTTAGTTCAATTAGGAAATTTAAGCAGCTTTTACAAAAAAACATTTGGTGTGCATCTTGAGATGAAACAATAGCAGGGACATGTTTTAGGATATGTCAGTGCAAGTTGCTTTCAGTTAAAACAGCTCAAACATGCACTTTAGTCTGGGTTTAAGCATTGTCTGTAAACTGGAGGCTAGTGTCTTAACCTTCTCTCCCCTTATTTCTCACAGGTTTTCAGGCTAGAATGTCGGACATGTGGCCTGAGAAATCCGGATTCCTTGATTGATGGCAGCTCTAGCAGTATTGCGTCATGCCAGCAGCAGTCCTCTGCTCTGGGGTTGGGGACCCATTCTTTTTGCCCTCTTGGGATCTGTATTTCTTCTGTTGCTGCCTTTAGCGGGCGTAGAGGAGCAATGCTGTTCCACGCTGAAGGGTATTGCTCTTCTGCGCTGCCAGCTGTGGGGGGGTGTCCAGCGGCCTGTAGTCCACACGACCAGCCTGACTGTCCCATTCACAGCTCTAGACCTCCTGCCACAAAAAATCAAGCCCAGTAAAGGTACAGTTGAAGATGCTGCTAACTTTTTGTGATTGAGTGGCTGAATGTCGTCGGGCAACATGAATCAAAAGCGACTCTATTTACGTTCTTAATGCATGTGCCTGGACTTATTGCGTGCATAACATATTGTTGAATTATTTGTTATTCCAAATTAAAAATGTCTTCATAATCTTTAAAAAACAATTACATAATAGATTAATCCTTCTACTTCACTCTAAATGTATTAATATTTTGAATTATATTTATTTCAGACACCCTGTTTCAGTGTATAATAATTGCAATATATTCAAATAAAGTCCAATAGAAGAGAATTCATCCTAGGCAGAAGTGTAACGTCAATATGCTCTATGGTCTAGGATTTTTAATAGTCCATCAAAGAAAACTATAGAGGCTTTTCAATTGCAATATATTTTTCAAGCCTAAAAAAACGCATATAATGTGTTTACATTTTTACATTTACACTGATCAGGCATAACATGACAGGTGAAGTGAATAACCCTGATTATCTCTTCATCACTGCACTTGTTAGTGGGAAGGAAGGAACAGTGGTGAACCGTGACTGGGTCATTGCTGGCCAAGGCTCATTGATGTACGTGGGGAGCGAAGGCTGGCCTGTGTGGTCCGATCAAACAGATGGGCTACTGTAATTGCTCAAGAAGATAATGCTGGTTCTGATAGAAAGGTGTCAGAATACTCAGTGCATGCCATTGCAGTTTAATGCAAATGGGGCTGCATAGCCGCAGACCAGTCAGGGTGCCCGTGCTGACCCCTGTCCACAGCCAAAAGTGCCAACAGCGGGCACGTGAGCAACGGTACTGGACCATGGAGTAATGGAATAAGGTTGCCTGGTCTGATGAATCACGTTTTCTTTTACATCATGTGGATGGCCGGGTACGGGTCGCTTATCTGGGGAGCACATGGCACCAGGATGCACTATGGGAAGAAGGCAAGCCGGCGTAGGCACTAGGCAGTGTGATGCTTTGGGCAATGTTCTGCTGGGAAAGCTTGGGTCCTGCTGTGTGGATGTTACTTTGATATGTACCACCTACCTAAGCATTGTTGCAGACCATGTACACCTTTTCATGGAAATGGTATTGCCTGGTGGCTGTGGCCTCTTTCAGCAGGATAATGCGCCCTCCCACGACACAAAAATGGTTCAGGAATAGTTTGAGGAGCACAAGGAGTTTTGAGGTGTTGACTTGGCCTCCAAATTCCCCAGATCTCAATCCAGTCGAGCATCTGTAGGATGTTCTGAACAAACAAGTCCAAGTCCATGGAGGCCCCAACTCGCCTTACAGGACTTAAAGGATCTGCTGCTAACATCTTGGTGCCAAATACCGCAGCACACCTTCAGGGGTCTAGTGGAGTCCATGCGTTGACGGGTCAGGGCTGTTTTGGCAGCAAAAGGGTGACCAACACAATATTAGGTCATAATGTTATGCCTGATCGGTGTATTAATAATGTTGTTTTAAAAGAGTATTTTTTTAAAACATTTCTATTTCGCTTTAATTTATTTTTATTTTTAGTAATTTTTGTACTCTTAGTCACTCATTTTGTTCTTGTTGAATTTCCTGTTCCGTAGATATTCAAATATGTTTAATACAATAATAAGTAAAAAGGTTTGCAAATGGGATTTCTTTTTGACAGTTTTTTTTCATTCTAATGTGTTTTTATCTTATCTAGCTTTTGAATGCTTGACAGACACTAAAACTCATTAGAAGATCATCGCGATCAGATGAAAAGCAATTTACTGTCATAAATTCACATTCAATACGACTGAAAAAAGTGAAGCTTGCATTCAAGACGAGTGATGGTGCCTATTGATTTTGCATCTTTCAGCTGGAATGCCATGTTGTGTAACGCTGACCATCTGTTTATTTACAGAGACTCGGTTGGAGGCAAAGGCGGCTCTCCAGCAGGCTTTGGAGATGAAGAAAAATGGAAAGAGAGAGAAAGCTCATAAGCTGCTCGTCCATGCGCTCAACATGAACCCTGAGTTTGTGGAGGCGCTCACTGAACTGGGAACCATTCTGGAGGAGGAAAAAGATGTTGTTCAAGCTGACCACCTCTACACCAAGGCCCTCACCATCTCGCCTTGCAACGAGAAGGCTCTGGTGAGCAGGGATCGCACACTCCCTTTAGTAGAGGAAATAGATCAACGCCACTTTGGAATCATCGATGGAAAGGTGCGACGTCTCATGTCCATCCCCAAGGGCAACTCTGCCTTGCGTCGGGTCATGGAGGAGACCTACTACCATCATATTTACCACACCGTTGCTATCGAAGGCAACACGCTCACTCTTTCGGAGATTCGCCATATTATTGAGACCAGATATGCTGTACCTGGTAAGAGTCTTCAAGAACAGAACGAGGCAATTGGCGTAGATGTAGCCATGAAGTACATCAACACCACCCTGCTGTCCCGTGCTGGGGAGATCACTGTAACTGACATCCTAGAGATTCATCGGCGGGTTCTAGGCTACGCCGATCCCGTGGAAGCCGGGCGTTTCCGTGCTAGCCAGGTGTTCGTGGGACATCACATCCCACCGCACCCGCAGGACTTAGACAGGCACATGCAGGAGCTGGTGCAGTGGTTGAACACTGAGGAAGCGCTGCATCTGCACCCGGTGGAGTTCGCAGCTCTAGCGCACTATAAACTGGTTTACGTGCATCCGTTTGTGGACGGGAACGGACGGACATCCCGGCTGCTCATGAATTTAATTCTAATGCAAGCTAGTTATCCACCGATCACCATTCGGAAAGAGCAGAGGGCGGAGTATTACGCCGCCCTGGACACAGCCAACGAGGGCGACGTTAGGCCCTTTATTCGATTCATTGCGAAATGCACAGAAATTACACTTGATACGCTACTGATAGCCACAACTGAGCATGCAGTCGGGCTGCCCGGGTCTAGTAATCACGCCTGCCCTGACTGTAAACACACCATACCTGTGCATGGCTGAAAGATGCATGTTGGTAGATGGAAAAAGATTGCACATGCATGTAAATTGAAGTGCCATATGGTCCACATCAGCCTCTGAAATAAATCACTGTCCAACCTTATACTGCTAGCATGGGACCTTCAGTACATGGACAAATTGTGGATCCATATTAATTTAATGTGTAGATAGTGTCATTATAAATCCAAAGTTTGGTTTTTGACCCTTTGAAATGTCCATATTTTACCCAGTTTTAAATTTAAAATGAACGAAAAGCTTTTCTTTTCCACTGAATGAACAGTATTAGGTCATATCCTTACATCTTTCAGCAACTAAATCCTTCTGATTTTGAGTTAATGGTAATGTAGCCAACATGAACTGCTGCCTGTATGGGAACAATATTCATAATCATACTTGTGTGGTGTTTATCTGTATAATTAGAATTTGTTTCTAGTCTCAAAATCCAAGTTTAAGCTAAGTTTAAAAAGAACAGGTCTGTGAAATGCTGAAAATTTGCAGTTCCTTTAGTTTTGATGTTCAGACACTTTATCAGCTAAAGTACATTTATTATTAACTCTACAGCTTATTGGACACATTTCTCTCTTTGCACAAGATGAACTGGCAGGCTATAGTAAAGAATTATGTTCAAAAATGAATTTCTGTCAAACTCTGTTTGAGTAATAGTTAAACTTTGCCATTACCTAGAGCATAATCTCTGATTTTGTTTTACATCACAAGGTTTTTTTAAGGTTTATTTTAAAAGGATACGTTTGAAATGTAACTGAAGTACATTTTCTTCTTTTGTGATATGATTATTCAGTGATGTATAAATCAAGGGATATTACAATTGCTTTAGAGCTGTTCAAAATGTTATTTAGGAAGATTGTTGAAATGTTTTATTCCCAATGTTAGGGAATTTTTTTCATCAAAATCTTTGAAATTTGGGGTTTCCACTATTTTCAAGCACTTTAGTTTGATCTATTTAAACATAGCTTTAATTTATTTTACTACTTCTAAAAAAGCTATTTTATATTGTAATAAATTATTGTGCAACTTTCATTTCCTTCTAGTTTTTACTGGATTTATGCTTTAATTTCCTTTCGTCTTTTCATTTGCAGGTTAATAGTATCCACTGTTGTGAAATATGAAAAGAAAAATGGCAGATGTACACAAGATCAAACCAGTCCACTAATGAGTTTGTTTTTAAACAAAGCTGAAAATCAATGAGCACAAATATCACACAAGACATTTGTTTGACAACCACATACATTTAATTGCTTCATTAAACAATTTAGGCCTTAAAACAAAAAGGAAAAATAAAACCATGACTACATACAACTTGAGCAACACAGGAAATACAACAGGAACATTATTAGAAATTATTGAGTACCCAAAGATGACACTGACGTGGTAAATAAAAATGACCAATCTATAATCAAATAATTGATAGTTAACCAAATCAAGAAAGTGCACAATTCTTCACATGTATACCATGTTTTTTGTTATTTTTTAATGTTGAACAAGACATTGCAACTGCACTTTTTTTTCCTCAATCACTACTTCAGGCCACTGTGGTGATCAAACGCAAATATATAGTGTTACTTTTTTCTTCATTATTTAAATTTTTTTTTTTACTTCGTTCAAAATATACAAATGTTTTACAAAACTATGGCCAACCATTGAGGGGTGTGAACAAGAATCAAACACAATCAAAAGAACAATGCAGGAGGAAACTGTCTAGTGTAGAACACTGCAGTTAAAAAAAATATATCAGCTTAACGTTTAATAGTGGATGAAATACCTAAATCCATCATTGCCATCAAAACCAGTAAATAATACTAATATCCAGGACATTTTTAGATGATATATGTTGTGTATATATACAATACAGTATATGACGGGTTCACAATCAGGTGAACTCATAGTGGAAGGTTCTAGCGATATACAGCTGCATAGATTCAACTTCAGGAAAGGTCCAAACAGGTTGTAAAACTATCACGCTCCTCAGAATGCTGAACTGAATCTGGCTGTGGAGCGCAAGCTTTAACCTTCAGACCATTATTGAGTACACAAGGTAAGGCAGGTTTACAAGCTGTGTCAGCAGTTAAACAAGATTCTAGGGCAGCGCTTGGAGGAAATACAAAAATGTGTGATAAAACTGCAAATCTACTAATTTCCAGGACAGGACAGTGCACAGCTTTTAATTTCAAGCGCTGCAGTCTAATAAACACTAAAGTTGAACCTCTTAGTGACAAATGTGTTGTTGGCAGGGTGCTGGGTTTTATTTGCTGACAAGATCATCTATTACCCCATTAAGTCTTCATTTAAAACTTTTATGAAGACATTACAGAAGTATGCTGTAAATCTACACATGCAAAATGGTTGAGTTTCAGATGGTCGTGGTACTGCAAATAAATTATTTATACAACATGCAGTTCAGATAATGTGTAAAATAAAGGTTGCTCTTTATTTTTTTGTTTGCCTTTGACAAGGCAGGGGTGCAGGACGGATCTACAGATTAGCTGCCCCAAAAGGGACCTATAGAGAAATGAAGCTGCGTTGAAACTTATGATACATCACGTATCTTCATATTAAATGTTCTTGCATATACCTTTTAAAACAACATCTGTTTTAACATCCTGTTAAAAAAATACTTGCTGACAAAATCTGAAATCTATACCCCAAATCTCTTTCTTTATTACTAAGAATTAAAAGAAAACAAATACAGCTCACATCTCTGTGGATGAGGTGTTAAAAAAGTTTAACTATATATCTGGGGTGGTGGTCACGTATTTACAGAAAGTAGGCTAAATTAAAACGCTGTTTCTCCGCCGGACTTCGTAAGGACACAGCATGGCTTTCTGTCAGAAGGCAGGTGTTCTTCTTGTGTTATCTGCATACGATTTCACTTTTTGAGAAGCATCCTGGCAAAGTCCTCATTGGACAGGGACTTGGTTTGCGTGTCCAGGCTTGCGGTTCCAGGTCCTCCGTGCACTCCATCTGTCACTGTGGCATGTGGTGCAGAAATGGTCCCATTCTCCGCTTTGGCATCTGGAGCACTCTGGCGGTACAGAGAGCGTGGCAGCAGAGAGATCTGAGTGCGTCCTTTTCCCCTCCTGAAAAAAAAAAAACAATCATGGTTAAAGAGAAAGAACTGATGGTTTTCAATAATTCAGGACTGTACAAAGAATATTGGAAAACTGTAGGAAGTTAACCACAGAGGCTGTCAGAAATACGTGACGTTAGGGTGTAATTATGGGTTTTCTAATAACACAACAAAAATGTGAATCAGATTTAAAATGAGATTTTAAAACTCCAATATTGTTGTAAGGTTGAACAATTTGGCCAAATTTTCTTTAAAAAAATATATTAAAATAATTATTATTTTAATTATAATTCATATTATTATTATTATTATTATTATTATTATTATTATTAAATAAAAAATATTAAACAAAATAAATATTTATTGTAATTTCACTGTAACCAAGTATTTAAAGGATTAGTTCACTTTAAAATGAAAATTACCCCATGATTTACTTGCCCTCAAGCGATCCTAGGTGTATATGGTATTTAGACATTTTAACTTTATAAAGTTTTAAATATGGATATTTTTCTTACACAAACGCATCGATTCGCTTCAGAAGGCCTTTATTAACCCCCTGGAGCCCCCTTGGAGATGGATGCCATTATAAAGCTTGGAAGCGTCCGGACATTTTTTTTAATACAACTCCGACTGTGTTCATAATAATCGCACTAAGCCATTTCACAATTTTGATTTGAATGTGATTAATCACTCAACCCTACAAAATAGAGTTACAGTTTATAGTTAAACGGGCAGCTGAAACCTTTTTCTTACCCAGATCGAAAAAGTACGAAAAGAAACACCAACACAAAAGCTTTGTGAATGTTAGTATTTATGTTGAGAAAAACTGTGGTCTTGGCTACAGGCAGTAATCCACACACGTGACCTGTCGTATCAAGTACTTACGCTCCCTGAGGTTGCCTTTGCATCGTCGCCCCCAGGATTCGACTAGGTGCCACTTTATCTTCCATCTTCCTGCCCGGGGGGTTGCTAATAGCAACAGAGAGTGCGAAGTTCTCCAACATGGTGCCGTCCATCTTTAGCACAGCCTGTGAGGCCTGTGCCTCATTCTCATATTCCACATACGCCAAACCCTACAGAGCACACACAAATGACTATGGAGAGAAAACATAAAACCTATTCCTGTGGTTTGTTTTTTGTACTCCTGGACATGCAATTCATCTACAGGAATATGAGTAATATATCCTGGCAATATTAGCTTGGAGATGACTACTTTCAGGTATACCGGGACAGTCTTCTTGTGTATTTATGTTGGTGACAGAGACCTACACACCTTGGGCTTGCCTGCACGGTTGGTGACTAGCCGAATGGCTTTGATTGTGCCGTGTTCTTTAAAGAGGTCCTCCAGTGTCTCTTTAGTGCAGGTGTACGGCAGGCCCGAGATAAAGATCTTGTGCTTCTCCAGTGATGTTTTGTACTTAAAAACCTGCCAGGAAGACATTGTTATAAAAATGCCACCAAAGGTAATACTAATTGTTTACTTGAACATGGGGACGACATGGTCAAAAATGCAGTAGTATACATTCTAGATACCTTGAAATCCGGATTCTTATTCTTGTCCACACAAGGAGACACATACATGGGCCGCCCATCCACCTCCTGCCTGTCTAGTTTCAGTGCCTCAGGTACAGCTAGCCGGTCCTCAAACTGCACGTAACAATAGCCTCTAAACACACCTTTTGGTGTATACACGAGCCGCACCTGCTGTACAGTCCCACAACCCTGAAACAATGTTCGCAGCTTGCCTTCAGGGTCCTCCAGATTAAAGGCCAAATTACTGACAAACACACTATTTTCCTCTTTGCGCTGCTCCTTTGACACGTCCTGGGGATCTGCTTCGAGCACTCTCTGCTGGTTCTTACGGAAACCAGGAGGCTCAGTTTTACGCGATAGTGGAGCTCGGCGGCCGAACAGCCCACTTTCTGTTTCCATGAGCTCCTCAGTGGCCATGCTGCCATAGTCCCTCTCCCCTCTGAGCCTCTTGGACGGCAACTCTGCACACATTTGATATGTCAGTACAGCCAACGTCTAAACCACACTGTAAGCTTTTAAAAAGTGACATTTTGTTTGGAAATGACCTCAAATATCTCAGAAAACAGGTTCTTTTACACAACAGAATTATAGAACTTAAAACGCTCTCCATCCATACCTGCATCCTCTCCCCATTCTTCCTCGCACTCGTCTTCAGCTTTCCGCTTATCCCCTGTTCTGTTTACTTTCTGGCTTTTCTTATGGCCTTTTTTATCTGCCTTGGCTTTCCTCCTTTGCTCGGCTTTCTCCTCCTCTTGTCTGGATAGGAGAGCCTCTTTTTCAGCCACCTGCAAAAACAGCATACAGATGGCTCAAAAAACACTTTCCACAAGGTGAGCTTCCTGCCAGATGCCTCAAACATGATACATATGTACATATATCTGTTTGCTTAAATATTTTCTGTTATTTTTAATAGGAAAAGGGCATGAATGAAAATTTTATGGAGAAAATCCCAAAAAGGCTAGTTTTAGGACTGACTCTTGCTCTCTGCTCATTGACTCTGTTGAGTTTGGTCTCAGTTTTTTGGACTGCAGCATCCCATTCTTCCAGAGAGCCTGCGAGAGACAACACCCACATAAACACCCAATGCAGGACACCCACATAAACAGCAGTGTATATATGTGCATGAATTAAACTCACCCTCCACTCTTTCAAAGTTGAGCAGGACATCACACACATGCTCAGGGTAGTCTGATGTACACTGTACAGCTCTGTGGAGAGCTTTCCTGCAGTGAGCAGCATCTCCATATGACCTGATCAACAAGGACACATACAGAGTCAGAACAGCAGCCTTTTTAAAAACAATATGAAATAAAAAATAACCTCAACCCTCAACAACTTATTAGGAAACAACAAAGTGTTTGCTTTCACAACATTTAAATCCAAATGTAGTAACTTGCACAATCTCTAAGGCCTAGTCCACACGTACACGGGTATTTTTATAACCAGAGTTTTTCCTCACAAGCCACGCATGCATCCACACAAGCACGAAAATCTCCGTCCACATGAAAACGCAAAACCGCGCTATGATTGGCAGCCTGATTTCCACATGGGTCCCTGAGGGATGCCATGGGCTCAGTGAAACCCTTCTACAAGTTTACTTTGGACTCAGTGACAGGTAACTGTACACAGGGCAGGGCACAAGTGGACTGACGCTTCACACACTTGCCATACTATGTTGTATTTTTGCATTCTGGCGCCTCAGTTCTGCAATTCAATGAGATAACTGCGCATGTATCTGTATACATGTGATAAGCGCTGTTAGCAGAGTTATTAAAAGCTACGTCTGCCATTGCATAGACTCCACTTATGTAAAAAAAAAGCGATAACGGCGCACAATCTGACGTCAAACAAAGGAGAGAACGGCGCACACTTCGACTTAACAAGCCGAAATCTCCGGTTTCACCATCTACACGACAACGCTGTAACCGGAGTGTCTAAAAAACTTCACCCTGGCCGGAGTTTTCAAAAAAGTCCGGTTTCAGTAACCGGATACTGCGTTTGCGTGTGGACGAACAGCCAAACCGCATAGAAAAAGCTGCGGTTTTGAAAATACCCGTGTTTGTGTGGACAGGGCCTAAAATTGAATAGATTTTTCTGTTGATATAACCAAGGTCGCACAGCCATGGAAAAAGGAAATTAACCAATAATATTATTGCACACAACCACCCCTTCTGATCCAATCAAATCCTGATAGATAAACGTTATCTCTACATAACTTCCTGAATATTGTTTCACTTAGAAATATGTTACACACTGAAGTCAGATGGGTTGTGAACGCCGTTTCATGACATCTGTAAAACACTCAAAGCCCCCACACACTGTCGAACACAATATTCAAAGGCTCCCCCGATATAGGCCAATATATTTCTGCTGTAAACAGCTCACCTTCAAATTATTTTCAAACTAGGAATATTCATATAGTAATTGATATATCATTTTGTGATTACATAAGTTAAGAACTGCATGTTCTTCAACAAAAACAATAGTTATTGGGGGTGGGGGAGTTCAGTGTACAACTTGATTTTAGGTGTTTTTTAGAATAATTTAGGTCATTTTAATATATAAATAATAATAATTTATTATTTTAAATACTTTTAAGTCATCCTGTGGCCCACTTGGAAGTTTGCTGAGACCCCGGGTGAGAACCACTGCTTTGACAGCTTACAGAAATGCTGAGGGGTCCAAAAGTCTAAGACTGTACATATTTGTCCCCATCAAAATATTTTAGTATTTTGGTTGTCCCTCTTTTGCTTTAAATCCCAGCAGCACAGCAAGCTGCATGAACTCCACAGGTTTGTGTAAAATCTGCTGATCATGTTATCCAGCATGATTTGAGAATGTTTTTAAAAAAGACCTTGAGCTTCAACGGAAGCAAAAACATATTTGCACAAACTGATGAAAATGACTGACCTTTCCAGGTTGTAATATTCCAGCCACATGTTGGCATATTTTGCATTCCCTTTTGTCATTATGCTGTCCCACAGTTCACGGGCCTTCTGCATGTTCTTACAGTGCAAGGCCTGTTTGGAGCAAACAAACAAGCAGCACTGTAACAACTGCGGACAGACTGTAGTCAGCAGAATGGCATTAGTTAATGGAGGATGGATTGATGCAACAGTGTAGTTTTTCCTCACCTCTACCTTTGCCCAGATCTGCATTATTGTGCAGGACAGATCTCCACTTTCACTGAACCCTGAGAAGTAGTGAGACAGTATTTAAATATGCCTTTCTACTACAAGTCTGCTCTCAAACCACATACAATCAGACATGATACTTACTCTCTTCTACATCCTGTTTCAGGTAATCAAGGGAGCGTGCGAAAGCTGCCCGCAGCTCATCCAACTCCCTGCTCCACTCTGCAATGATCAGCAAACCCATCAATAATAAATCACCAGATTCACTCATCTGATATCAGCTGTGACTGTGGACCAAAACTTCAGAATGTAAGAATAGATCAGTAATTGGGCAGAAAAGAAAAGCATATGCTCTTGCCTTTGCTGAAATCAACACGTCTCCTCAAGTAGTCCAGATAAGATTGCCAGATTTCTACATAATCAGTCGCCTGGATGAATCCTGCATTCAGGGCCTTTTCAAACACATCTAAGGACATAAATGCATGTTACTGTCAATTTTTGCATTTAAAAAATTGTTTAATTCCTGCAAAAGGTTTTTGTCATTCATAAATTAATTCAACATTACAGACAGTGTTCCCACACTTTATGTCTAATGAATTTCCATGACTCTTCATTTCATTGAGATTGCACACAAAAATATATTATGTTATATTTAGAGCGGAGCATAATCTGAAAGTGTTATATTCACTAGGGCTGGGCGATTAATCGGAAAAGTAATTAAAAAAAACGAAATTCAGAACCTCTAACCGACAATTTTCCCATGGCGGTTATTTCGTTTTTTTAATCCTGTTAATACTTTCCCGTGTGTAGTTAGCCTATGTGACTCTGCCCAGTCCAGTCACATCAAGTGCAGTTTGCAGGCACACGCAAAGATTCAGGAGCAGTTTTCTTTGTTTATACAATCTGGATGCTCAGTTTTGCTAGGGCAATTGAATGTTTTACAAGGTTTATTTTACAGGCAAGTTAATCGCCGTTCTTATATGCGCTGCTACACGCATACACAGACACTTTAGCTTGCGTCCTCACGAAAATGTCAATTAAATGCGTTTAAAGGCTTGCCAGTTTGAACATTCAAGCGGTTTTATTCAATAACAACAATATGGAAAACAATCACCATTCAGAGCTCGCAGGCTTTTTTCTGTGAGACCGAGAGCAGAGTCTCTGACAATGCACAAGCCCTGAAGCCAGATCACATTCAATTGCAATTGAATGCGTTTTAAGACCTGCCCGTTTGAACATTGAATCGATTTTAGACTATCGGATGCGTGTCATTATTTTGAACTAATGCGCTGATGCATTGTGACACACGAACACACACATACAGACAGGAGCTTGCACATCACGTCAAGATTGCGCGTGGAGAAACATTCAGGGACACAGAAACTCATTGTCAGAGCTATCCTGTGATAAACCACTAAAGTAGCTTAGAAATTCAACCGTTATAGCATAGATTTGTCTACTTTTCAAGTAACTACAACACACAGCTTCACAATTAATAGAGAGACGGTATGACTAATTCACACACACACACACACACACAAATCACTCTCTCATTAATGTATTCATATAAATGTAATGTAGGCCTACTGTGCTAATTTATCTGTATCTGATGTACAACAAACAGAAATCTGTAAGAAATGTTACGACCCATAGACAATAACTGCTGAAAGTTAACTGTTTCCTTCAAGTATTTTAAAGGGTAACTAAACCCCTGCTCAGAGCTTAACTCCACCCACTGGCAATTTTCAAAAAATGCTGGAAAAGTGGGCAGAGCCCGGCGGACACAGAGGGGACGAACCGAGGGCGGGGCTGAGCGGAGGGCGTGCACCTGAGACCCGCAGTAACGGGTTGATTGACAGCTGTCTGACTCGCGAGTCGCAAAGATGGAGAATGAGTGGAGTGACGCCAGCTTTGCAACAGAGCGGTCATTTCTCCTACCTTCACCTGAAGTGGAGGAGGGTGGATTGTCTGTAACAGACACAAACCCGGAGCCTTATCAATGCGAGCCGCTGCTCAAACTGCGTTAACTCCCGATGCCGACGATGCTAGTGAAGCAGCCGCGCAAGAGAACTGACCTAATCTATCTGCGTCCGTGGCAACCACTTGCGTGTCAGGGTTTGAAAGCGCGTCTCATGTATGAAAATTATCTGTACACATGACGGGCGGCAATAATATCGCAAGAAAAGCCTGACGTGTACTGACAACTGCATTATTTAACCGTATTTTCTTCAATACAATGTTAAAGCAAGTGTCAAGTGAGTTTCATTCATAATGTTTCCCCTTCATGTAACATGACAGTTCATACTGGAGTGAAGCCGTTCTCATCTTGTGATTGGGGGAAACATTTCTGAGGGCGTGGTGAGCTCGTGCCAGGGGCGCGGATAGTGAGCCGTTGGAGGTACCATCCTACGTCACGATGTACCACAACGTCCAATAGGAAAATTCAACTGCAGTAGCCACCGTTCAACCTTAAGAGGGCAGCACTTTGGCGGTTTTACACCATATTTTATAGAATTAAAACACTTTATACTCAAATGTCAAAACATTTACTCGAATCAATGAACAGCATTAATAAAGCCCCAGTATTACAGATCATCAACTAAAAAAAGTTGGTTTAGGGTTTAGTTACCCTTTAAAATCACAAATAAATGCACTTTCATTATAAAAAATATCCCACCTTTAATAGTTGAGCATATTTACAGTAGGCCTACAAATCATGTCAGTGAACTATGAGGGCAAAAAAAGGAAAGCAAAAAAAAAGCAAAATAACCGTTCATTAATCGTAATTTTATATTTTAAATTCGAGATTTTGATTTTAGGTCAAATTGTCCAGCCCTAATATTCACTATATAGATTTTTTTCGATGACATTAGGAACCCTGTTCCTATCACAACATTGGATGACACAGAAATAAATTAAAGTACCCATCACTGTCTGATGCTCTGTCCCATGCCGCTCTAGAGCCAAAAGATAGCTCTTCCACAGGCCCATGGTCCAGGGACAGTTCCTGACGGCTCGCTCATGAACAGATAACACTAGATCTTTTATTTTCAACTGACGATCCTAAGGTAGAACAGAAAAAAACAACAATTACAAGCAGTCATAAAACATGATTTTTTTTGGTGTAGCAAGTAGGTGTTGAGTGACCAAGAGCAGCTATTTGACTCAAACACAAATTATTTTTTATCACCTAAACCTTCAGACTGTGGAATACTACATTTTAGGACATTTTCAACTGGACATTTAAAAAAATATATACCAAAAGGAAAAGATCGAAATCCTGCATCTAACAGATTAAATGGATTGACCAGGTAAAAACATCAGAAATAAAGCTTGTTTTACTCTTCTTCTAGAAACATGATTGCACCTACAGATTGCATGCCTGATTTTTCCAACTAAACAGAATTGTCAAAATACAGCCTAAATTCAGTATAAGTGATATATAAAATCAAGATATGAATACAGCATTGCTTGTAAAATGTACAGAAAAGGTCTCCAGCCTTTTTGCCTTCCACACCAAAACCACTGAATATGCTTCAGGAAGAGCAGGTGGTGTGTGTGATGAGTGTCTATAATGATCATGATTCCCTGTCCAATCCAATGCTGCTGTTCTCCTGCCAAACCATTTACAACCTCTGCTGCTCAAAGATTACGTGTAGCATCAAGCAAAAGGAGATGTTCAGCAGGGAATCACTCCTCCATTGTAAAAGAGGTTTAATCTAAAGCCAAGATAAATCTGTCTGTGGGAAATTGCCTTACATCAGTAATCATTCAGTAAAATGCAATAATGGCTTTACAAACGGGAGAGACGAATAAAATCCCTGCTTTGCGCACACTACGCCAACTCAACATCTGCTCCCTGCTCTTCAAAACATTTTTGTTTCATCAAAGACTGAATGAGGATATCTGCTGAAGTATCAATCATGGTAGCAGCATTCTTTGAAGCATACAAGACTACTCCACAGATAAAACTATAGCTGAATAGGAGGTGCATGGATATTAGTAAGAAAGAAACTATGGAAACGGATCTAACACTCGTTCCTAAAGTGGTGCAGGCCATTGGTTCTGCAGAAGGCTTTAGACACAATACAGCACTTTGTAAAAACCAAGTAATAACCCCCTATATCCATTAGGCAAAGCAGCTCTGTGACTCACAGTGTGAGGTGCATATAATTTAGTTAAATAGCATCTCAATTTAATCACCTAAGAGAGTACAAGTATGGAGGCTTGATTTAATTACTTCACACATCTATAGCTGCCAGGAATTCAACCGCCTGAATGGGTTCCACCAGCGTTTAGACCTTTAATGCAGAGGATCATTAAGTTCAGTCGTTGAATCAGAAAGCCCAAATGGATAGAAGCTTCGGCTGCTAATATAGGGAGGTGTCATTCTCTCCCCGTCTCATTCTCATTTTTCTCTCCCTACACACATCTCACCATCTCTCTTTCTGTCTTGTTAACCCGCCGTTTCCCCCTCTCCCTCCCTCCATCTGGTAAGGTGCCGGCTCTCTAATGTGTTCTCAGCTGCAACTACGCTGTTGTGCGTTTGTAGCTTGTGCATCTCATTACCATCCCATTAAAGCAATTAATATGTTCCTGAATAAACGGAGGGAGGTGTGGGGCTAGCACAGATGTGCAGATGCACATTCATTTTGTGAGCTGTGCGAAGGGCTGCTGGGTAAGAGCGGATGTTTGCTTATGCGAGTCACTCACCAGATACATGGTGTATTTGATCCACAGGTCTGGCACAAGGCAGTTCTCCGCCAGCGCCCGCTCAAATATAATCTGGACACGGGCCGGATCCCCTTCCTTCATCTCAAAATCGATGTACGATTGATACTCCGGCAGCTTTGGAGTTTCAGAGACCAGCTAGAACATCAAAAAGAACAGCATTAAAAAGCACAAAAGAGAAACAACATCATTTGAATTTAACAGAAAAAAAGAGCCATAAAGGGAAATTACGTGTTCTAATGAAAAGAGTGCAAGAGCACTTAACTGATTATTGTAGACAATTATAATTAGTGACTGGGTACTTTAATTTAAAATGAGTGCAGTGTAATTCAGTTCACAATTAAGAATCGCTTCTACTTTCTAGGTGCATGGCACATTCTCCACTTTCTATGGCATCGGCACTAGTTAAGTTGAATTTGTTTTCTGATTTCAGTTCTTCTTGTGACTTCAGTGAATTATTTGTTATACACCGTATAAATAACAGCATCTACATGTTAATGCTTCACTGCTACACAGGTTGAGGTCTACAAGCTTGACTACAAGCTTTAAAACTACACTGTGTGATATTTTCTCCCATCTAGTGGTGAAAAGGTATATGACCATCCAGTGAATATTAGTTTCTGTTCCTCTCAATTCCGATTTCGTTTTAACTCCTACGGTGGCCGATTTAGTCCAAGATTAACATGGCTTCTATTCGACACGGTGCCATCGAGTGTTAAAACGCGAAAGGCAAAGCTTTAATTTGCGGGTATGTCCCTCTTTGGCTAATATACTTTCAAGATGGAGGGGCAACATGGCGACCTGCATTTGAACCCCTTACCCGTATGCATTTTCAATGGCATATTATAAACTTACGAGAATACCTTATTACTTGAAAGAAGTTAATATACATTAATGAGCACATATATATTTTTGAAAGAACTAAGTGTTTTTAGCTAAGAATAAACTAAAAAAGTTACACAGTGTAGCTTTAAAGTCAACATTAGCTACACATAGCCATTTTGTTTCTCTTATGTGCTGAATGTCCAATAAAAACAGGAAAGTAGGAAAAAAGGTAGAGCAAGACTTGTCCATTGGGAATCAATTTAAATAGTGAAAAGTGTTCAGGTTTTGCAGTCAATTGTAAAGGACTGCCGCCAACACTAAGTTGGCTAAGCAGCCTTAGTGATGTCAGCCAAAAAGGAAGTTGTTTCAGAGATGGTTTAAGCCTTAATATTTGATGAAAGAAGAAGAAGAAAGGAGAAAAGAAAAAAGACAAGAAATGTGTAATAAAGTAAATAATGAGATTTCATGTTGACTTCTGAAAGGGTGAAAGTACAGTGTTGATGAACATATGTTTGTGGACAAAGAGCTTTTGTTACCACAGATGTTTTATTCATTCAGATTCTCTAAATGACACTTGAAGACTGATTTTGGCTGCAAGCAGGATACTGCTATAAAAGATTTGAAAATCATAAATCACCACCTTTACTGTCACATCTGCTACCAGAGACATCATTTTGCATACGAAAACCAAAGGATCTCTACAGCAGTGAGACAGGGGCATAGTTACCAAAGCCTCCTCATAAGGTTTGCATTTCTCCATCTGTTGCAGTGCACGTCTGTACTGGTGAGTGGCCGTCTCAGGTACGCCATTATCGGCCCAGTCCGAGTACTCTGCGTATGTTCCCTCCATATCTACACAACACAATATTAACACAAAGATGGGGGGGGGGGGGGGGGCATAGAGATATTTCATCTTTCAAAACCTTTTCACTGCTGCTGGAACACAGAGTCTGTTCTGTTTCAAAGATGCTTTGAAACAGTCTTTATGTTACTACTGCATTTCTCACCTATGTCATCACTACAAGGCAATTTTATGACACAGAAATAGGGCTATAGAAACATGAGACGTGCTGTACGAATGCCTAATCTGTGATCTGGCTCTCTTAGCTGAGTGGGATGTGATCAGAGCCTTCTCCTCTGCATCTCCGGTGCCAAAAGCAGCTGGCAAGGGGGGTCACAAAACCAGACCATCTGGCTATCTGCAGGCTCTCCTGTCCCCAGCCTTTGTTACAGTGTCTGGCAGCGCTGGTGTCTACCTGACAGAACCTGTACTACTTGGCTTTCAGAAACGTTCAAGAAAGGAAACCAAATGCAACAATCAATATTATTTTTAACTCAAGTCTTAATCAATCCATTCTGACCAGATTTCACTTCAGTCTAGACATGTTGTTCTCAGTTTATTTTATTTCTGCCAAATTGCGCAATCTTATCCTAAGTCTAAATTCTTTCAGCATCCGTTCTCCCAAACCTTTCGGCCTGTGGATAAGTTTTTCCGATAATTCATTCCAACACTGGAAAGAGAAAGAGACCAGAAAGAATGGGAAAGTGGAGGACTGAAGGAGTGAAAGGAGAGAAACAGAGAGGCTCTCACCCATCAGAGGTACAGCTAGCTGCCGCCTGAAAAGCGTGTGTATTCGGTCGAGCTGGGCGTTCAAAAGCTCCTGCTGCTCCTGTGATGGAACGCTGCCAGGAGGAGGCTGAACAAGAAAGAGGGGGTTAAAACACCTATACAAGACAAAACATATTTATTCAAATCCATACTTATTACTATTCATGTGATATTTAAAAACAAGCCTTTCCATTTGGCTTTTTTTTACAGTCACTTAATGCCACGCTGATATTCTGTAATAAATCTAAAAAGGAACCCAGAGTACATACCTGTACTGTTGAGAGAATAACAATCTCAAACTCCCTGTAGGCCTCCCAGATTGAAGCTCCTTTAGTCACGTGTAAACCCACCGCAGTCAGTGCCCTCTCAAAGATGGACCGAACCCGCTCAATGCCTCCCTGGGCTCCCATTCCCCCGATGGAATACTGTACATATTCCAACCAGATCTCTGGACCTGTGGATGGGTTTAATAACAGGTTTTTTTTTAATCCCTGAGCACAGGTTTCTCTCAAAACAATCCAGTATACAATTGAGAAGAAATTAAATGTTCTTTATCCGATTATAGGTGGTAACAGAATGAGTGTTTCACACTGTTTTAGCTCAGGTACTTGAACAAAAAATATTACACTTAGAAAACACTACAAAATTTGACCAAATTAAACCCGTTTCTTAGAACTGAAGATTATGAATATAATTAAGCCACACTTACACATATAATCCTTGACAGCCCTCTCAAACAGCTCGTACACTTTCTCGCGGTCGGATTCGTCTTCTGTTATGCGAATTTCATCCTTCAACCAGTCCAGCCAAATCTCTGTTCCACCAAACAAATCAGTCAAACACAACACGCAATAGTCATATCACCACCACATCATAAAATCTTAAAAATCCTTTAAAGTGTAAATACATACACATGTTCAAAGTCAGCATATTTTGGTTTAAATATTCCTCCTATACACAAACTCATTTTCTAAATGCACTTCCAAAGGTTTTCTAATTGCACTCCCTTTTGCAGCCCAGCGCTAATAACAAACTCTCATTATCATGTCCAGTAAATGAATATGAATCATTATCACAATTCAAATGAGGTTGCTCAGTCCTGTTCCTGGAGATCAACTTTCCTGGAGAGTGATGTGTATTCAAACCTCAAGAACAAATTCACAAAATAGCCAGGACTCTAAAAGCACTGACTGTCCTTTTCCTTTAAATAACATTAACACCAATATTTTGGTTACAGAATCTGGCTAAGTCTGGCTACCGCACAAGGCACACAAAGAGAACAAAAAACAGAAAAGGAAAACAATAAGGATGTCCCACCTTCAGTGAGAGGAAAGAGTTCGCTCATCTTCTGCCTGGCCTTGCGCAGTCTGTGAAGCTTCCCTTCTTGCCGCAGGAGTTTGATCAGGTCCACATGGCAGTTGTAATCAAATGCATTGATTGATAGCTGTAGAAATAGGACATAGGGTGTTGACTTTTGCTTTATGACATTCACGTGGTATTCACAAAATGTTGTAAAACTATTATACAACTGAAATCTTGATTCATAAAAGGGACTTTAACACCAGAGGAACGTTTTCATTGTTTCTCTAACTATTGGTAGAGGTACCAGCTTTTAGGCGTGTTCACACCGCAGGAACTGGGAATGATTTTAGCTATAGAAACACCTTTTTGGAGGACTGAATTAGCTCCTATTTCGGAGTAGGGTCTAACCCAGCACAACTACCAGGGACGTAAGTGTATGTTAATTGGCCGAACACGTCTTACGAAACACAGGCACAGTGCATTTTTAAAGCAGTGAAAACACACAGTTTACATCAGTGGTTTCTCTCTTTCGACAGCACCTCACAAGCTCAGAACCTTGTAAGTCTTTTTGCCGGAACACAGCAGGAGAGCAGCACATTCACAATAGCAGCTTGTGATGCCGTCCTCTGAAGAGCTGCTATTCTATAACAAGGAACTTCGATGTCGGGCTTTTTCAGAAGGTGCAAATTCAACGGTCTAAGAAGAAAGATTCAGTGGAATTGGCATTCGTGCTGCTTTATAAATGTAGAGCGCCAACCACAAGAACAGCTGTTTTTATTTTTTTTATTTCTGAAAATTTACTTGGGAGACCACCCTGGTGGCCAGTTCCTGTAAATACCCGGTGCGAAAGCCCCTAAAAAGTATCCTGTAGAAGTTGACCTACAAACTTTTAATATCAGTAAACATGTTAAAATCATTCCGAATAAATACATCAATATGAGCTTAAAGTTGGTTCACCAAAAATGAACATTCTGTAATTAATTACTCACCATCCTTCGGAACACAAATGAAGATATTTTTGGATGAAATCCGAGAGCTCTCTGACCCCTCCATACACTGCAACTGAAATGCAACTTTCAAGGCCCAGAAAGGTAGTAAAGACATTGTTAAAATAGTCCATGTGACTCCAGTGGTTCAACCTTAATGTTATGAAGCGACGAGCATATTTTGGTTTGTTTTTGCACACAAAAAGTAATGACTTATTCAACAATCTCTTCTCTTCCGTGTCACTCTCTTATTCTATTGATTTTGTTGGGCTATTCACAAACTACAACGCTTACTATTGGCCGAGCACGATCCCACGCATGCGTTGAGGTGCTTAAATGAATCACATAGGAGACTGGCACGGAAGAGAAGAGATTGTTGAATTAAGTATTTAGGTATTTATATAAGATATTTTTGTTTGTTTTTGCGCACAAAAAGTATTATCGTCGCTTCATAACATTACGGTTGAACCACTGGAGTCACATGAACTATTTTAACGATGTCTTTACTACCTTTCTGGGCATTGAAAAGTCTATGGAGGGGTCAGAGAGCTCTCAGATTTCATCAAAAATATCTTCATTTGCGTTTTGAAGATGAACAAAGGTTTTGAGGGTTTGGAACGACATGAGGGTGAGTAATTAATGACAATTTTCATTTTTAAGTGAACTAACCCTTTAAGGGAGTACACAAGGTTTGAACTAAATAATGTCTTCTAAACTGTATTACTCCATCAGCACAAAATCTTGCTTGATTTTTTCCCAAACATTTAACAACCAATACGTTTGGTTGGGTGGATGGCTAAAGATTCATCTGGACAAGGCCGGCATTCACTGTAGTCTAGCATGCAAGAGTGGGAGACACTGGAACAGTTCCACTTCCCACAGAGAGCGAATCTCTGTAGGACTTAAAAACAAATCAGATAATGTGACTTGTTTTTGATTTGTGTTTGATCCAATGGAATTGAATTCAAAATGGAACAATTCAATGCAAGGCCATAGAGACCAAACCTGTGTTTTGATCATGGAAAAAAAGCTTGTCTTTTCACAGAATCACAGAAAGCTGCCACTCATGCTGAAAAAAAACCATCTTAAACCAGTCTAAGCTAGTTTTCTGATCTTCTAGCTTGGTCAGTTAATGTTTTAGAGGGCATTTGGATACTTTTTAGCTGGTCTGGCTGGGAAACCAAATGAAGACCAGTTTATAGTTTTATGCATTTGGCAGATGCTTTAATCATAAATGACTTGTAATGCATTCAAGGTATACATTTTATCAGTTCACGCTTTCCCTGGAAATTAAACCCATGACCTTGGTGTTCCTAGCTATACCATCTTAAACCAGCAATGTTTCCAAAAGAAACAAGCAGTACTGGCAACACAAAGTCCCTCTATTGTGCCACACTGGTGTTTTCATCTGCTGTACACAATTTGTCAAATCAGAAATAGCATCCACTCCAAAACAGAAGGCAAAACCCCAAGATGTAACACATGGAATCCCAAATGAAACACGTGGACATGACCCCTGCGCAACAGCATCTCCGCCGCCTGAAAGCCTCCTGCTACTGCATGTGGTCTGCAACCCAAAACTAAAGTGTAATAATTATGATTCAAGTCTGAAATCACCACAGCATCTAATATCCGTCTCTCTTGACCACTCTGTTGCACACAGCTCCCTCTATATGAGCTCTGTGGCGCGTATTTGAACTCCGTGCGCACAACGCGCTCATCAAAACACTCCAACAGTAAACTTTATTCTTATATATTTCACTTAAAGTCTTTAGACATGCAAAGTCACAAAGCTCTATAGACACAGTTGAGACTGCGTATAGGTGGAAAACAAGTAAAAAGGCGAAATGAAAGGGCAGTTTGGAGGGTTTAAATATGACACAAGTGTTCGCTAGCTCACTTAAGCCTTTGCTAGCCACATTCCTCGGGAACACGGTTAAGCATTTCTGTATTTTGATTACTCCTGGCCATGTATTTGGTGTGTTAAGCATGCGTGACCTCTCAAATAAACTGGCTCTGGCAAATATGTATACAGAAACTCTCCAGCATAGTCGTTCGTGCGTGTTTCGAGAGCTGCGTATGTGAGGAGAGCCGTTAGCCTCATTCATTCCTCTCACCTGCTCCTCCAGCCGCTGGATCTCTGCTTCATTCTCCCGCTCGTCCTCAGACGTGTCCTCTTCATCCTCCTCCTCGGAATGCTCAACTCCCATCCCTTCTTCTTCTTCTTCCTCCTCCGACTCCATCTCTCGCTCCATGCCCTCAGCCTCCTCTTCGATATCTGGCAACAACGTCTGTTCTTCGTTACCCGTCGCCGCCATGTTGAGTACTACTATCTGCCTGGAAACAGGGGCAGGGCTAGCGCGCACAACACAAGAGCTCGCGCGAAAAACAGGGGGCTCGTTCATCCAGAAGGCGTGGCTCCAGGGAAAAACAGGGGGCGCGGCCCATCTAGGCATTGAGAATGAGGAGATGTCGTCACGACACAGCGCCCCGCCCCCCTTCCGCCATTTTGGGGGTCTGCCCGCCAGGTAATGAATTCGGACAGAGACTGGAGAAGAGATATTCTGATGATTACTATGTACATAGTTTTCCAAACTCAACTGAACATTAAGTTTTAATCCACCCAAGCCGATCTGAGAATGCAGCGGCTGGTAAACGTACGCCATTATTTCACCACAGGGTGTCAGTCATGGTCTTAACTATAGCGCGATGCTGAAGTGTGAGACACTTGATCAATACGAACCTTTATTTATTTGTATTAAACATGTTGATCACTATTCTGTCATTTTTCATTGTCGGTCATTTTACTGTATGCTATAAACATGTTTATGCCCAAAACGCTTAATTAATATTCAAGGTAGGCCTAGTTGACTGTCATTTTCCTCTACTGTGCATCACTGTTTAAGATTAATTCAATATTTAACATGGTTAACATTACATCCATTTAAAGCACGTACCGAGCATTCATTCTACTCAAGAAGGCTGGAATAAAAGCACCAGCGCACACAAACGATCATTTAAATTTTTAGTCAAATTAATTTAAAAATATAAACTCAACAGGTACAAAATATGATCAGTAAGAGAAAAACACTGCTAAGGATGACGAGCACTGGACTGCTGCAGGATAGTGGGGAGATATATTTATTATTCAGAATGCACAGGAAATATATTTATAGAAACATTTCAGTGCAAGGTGGTAAAGAGTTCTGCCGTGGCAGCTCGTATGGGTCAACGTTTTTGATATCAGCTTCTCTAAATACCTCAGCTTGGCGCTGGTAGTAAGTTTCTCCCTGTACGAGACCTCTTCTTCTCCATTTCAAGTTTTCTCGTAATTTCTCCGCTTAAACGCCGCGATGATAATTCCTCGAGCCGTCTTTCCTGCTCTGATCTCTGTTTCGCTCTTACAATGTTACCCCTGGCAACCGATAGCGTCGGATCCCGGAATGGTGTAGGGCTCAGACTCCGCCCACGACCATGACGTATCTCCTCATTCTCAATTGGCCGCTGTCAGTTTGGCATTTGTTAGTCTAGTCCTTTCCAAAGAAATTCTTTGTGGTGGCTTGGAAAACTGTCTTCGTTTGTCCATATCTGCATTAAAATGTTATTTTACGATTTAGTCCGATGCACAAGTAATAACACACACATGTTCTCCGCATATAGGGCCTATAGGTTCATAAAATACTTTTACTTCAAACCCACTAAATCCCAGTATCAGACCATTCAGAAGTACCGGTACTTAGGTAGAAACATATAGGCCTACATAGAAGCCCAACAAAGTGCGTGCGTGCTAAATCTCAAATATTTAATATTACTCATGTAAACATGCAAAATATATTTACAAGTATATTATATTTATAATTCTATAATTAAGTGCAGGGTGAAATCGCTCCTCCTGCTGGTTGAGTTCCGTGATAGCTCCCACTGTCGAAGCCAGTTTTTGCAAGTGGTATGGCAAGCCGGCTTAGCTTAGATTGTTCCCAGCGTTACTCGCCGTAATTGTATTTTTACTAGAAAGAATTCAATTGGAGAGCTCTACAATTCAATTCTTACTAGATGCTCTCTAACTGAATTAGAGAACTCTGCAATTGAATTAGTGAACTCTTTAATCATAATTGTTAGAATAGGGGAGGGCGGGGACTTTCAGTTTGTGTAAATCCACTTGGGTTTCAGAGTATTTTTTTTTCTCACATTCATTTCACACATGTCTAGTACAATTATGGGGGTTTTGTTTCATTAATACAGTGCATACTTTTTTCTTGATTTACCCCAAAAGAATGGAAGTGAAAAAGGATAACATGCCCCATATGTTGGGTACATTGTAACATGACCAAATGACAGCTTAAATTGTTATCTGATATAATCAAAAAATATCCAAGACAAACTAAAATATTATGTCAGTAAATGTAAGAAATGTTACTTTTGCTATGGTTAAATAAATGTTCAGTGATATCGTCCAAAAGCATGTTTTTCTCTAAATAATGTTGATATGGCAAGTTGTGAACACACAAAATTTCGTCATCCTGGCATGTGTGGAAAGTTTTAAATCATGTGTGTTACAATTAACACCCCGCATTAGGTTGTGCCCCACTTTCCCCTAATAATTGAATTAGAGATTTTTACTTGTAATTCCGTCCCTCCAGGATTTTACAGGACTTTTTTCTGATTGTTTCTGCCTAAAATGAATGATTATGTGGCTTTTAGTGAAAATACACCACAGTCAGCAGCTCAGCACTCTTCTAACATTTTCATTACTTTTCTGACCTTAAGAACCATTGGGCTCTGAAATTTCTAAAAGGAGGAAACTGATAATAACATACAAATGTATTTAATTTTTAAATGTAACCAAATTTAAAAATAATAATAATAAAACGTTTTATTGGTTTAAAAACCAATCACGTTTTACTGGTTTAAAAACCCCCCTCACGTTTGTATAATGTGTTGTTCGGCGAAAGCGCGCCCCCTGTCAGTTGAGGCCAGTGTGTGCAACGGTAGTCAGTCAGTCAGTCATCATGGCGTTAGCAGCAGTAGTCAAGCGCTCTGCATCCTCTGCGCTTTTCACTAGATCATTGTCATTACCAGAGCTCAAATCCGTCTATTCTTATCATAAAAAGGTGAGTATCACTTCTTGTCTCACGGCTGACCATCCAACGATAATTTAACTAGGATTTATTCGGTTGCAGTTCCTAATGTTTTAGGAGAACAACTTTGTTTCAGCGTGGTTGCTAGCTAGGCTAACGTTAGATAACTGCGTATGTAAACAAACCAGCAGAACATTGCACGTTAAGTGTATTCAGCAGTCTGCTGAAGTACAAAAGTCATGTCATCAGCTGGTTTATGTATTTTTGACTAAGATATAATGACCTTTATCCATATTTATTTACATGATACATGATTTAGTTTCACGATCCACTGTAACTGTCATACAAACTCATCAGTGATGTCTTTAAGTATCTTAACTGTACCACATGTTGCCTGTTTTTTTTATACATATATATTGTTCGTTTTCTAAGTACACAAAATAATTGCCCTTAAATATCAATGATCTCTTATGTAATGAAGGTCACTGTCATTATCTATCAAGGGCACTTTTTCATTTGGTGTATATTGTCATTCTCACTAGACCTCAGATTAATTTTCTTTGATTGTTAAATATGATCAGGATGTGGTTATGCTTTTTTCTGAAGGTGGTGGACCACTATGAAAACCCTAGAAATGTTGGTTCCTTGGACAAGAATGCCAAAAATGTGGGTACTGGTTTGGTAGGTGCACCTGCATGTGGGGATGTAATGAAACTACAGGTAAGACCTTTTCAGTTTTTATATATATATATAAAATTGATTAATCGTGATTAATTGCATTTAACATAAAAGTTTGTCTACATATCTATATTATTATATTATATGTCTGTGTGTGTGCGCATGTCTGTATATACACATACATACTCATATATGTATACAGTATACACACAAAGACAGACATGTTATATATATATATATATATATATATATATATATACATACACACACATACATGTAAATAAACTTTTATGTTAGATGCCATTAATAGTGATTAATTGATTTGACAGCAATTATTTATACCATTTACATCATTGATGTGACTCTCTTTTGTTTTACAGATTCAGGTGGATGACAATGGAAAGATAATAGACGCCAGATTCAAAACATTTGGCTGTGGCTCAGCCATTGCTTCCAGCTCCCTGGCCACAGAGTGGATGAAGGGGAAATCGGTGAGTCATTGTGACTCAGACAAATTCACAGGGGGATCAGATTATCTCATTGTGCTGCGTATTTGTTTTCTCAAACGTTCCTACATTTGTAATGTCCTCTTTTCCTTGTACAGGTTGATGAAGCCCTGAAAATCAAAAACACAGAGATTGCTAAAGAACTTTGTCTACCACCAGTCAAACTACATTGCTCCAGTAAGTGTATCAAAATGGTTGTTTTAGATAAATAAACACATTGATGGTATCAAAAAAAGAGATGGATTCAAATCTGAAAATCTGTTTTTATAATTTCATTAATGTTTTTTTTTTCTGGTAGTGCTTGCAGAAGATGCTATTAAGGCTGCATTAGCAGACTACAGGCTCAAACAGAAGGACAACAAGGAGACGTTGGCAGAAGCTCGAAATTAATGTCCTAATTCACCAATGAGTTACTGTCACCCACTCTTGTCGTGAAAAAGGGTGTAGTTTACTTGCTGAGGTTGCAACGAACATAATAGCCAGTGTCTATCATTACTACTATATGCGCACTGCCTTAGAATTGCTGGTTTGAAGTGGTTTGCATCGACAGACTTTGGGGATTTTTGGATTAAAGTTTTTTTTCTGTATCTCTGAATCACGCACATTAAAATAAACTTTAATTCCTGAAGATCTCATACTCTGACATGAATTGCCCTCAATATTAAACGTATATTCCTAAAATGCTTGTAAATGTATTCTCATACACTTTGTAAAAAGGAAAGTATGGGATTTGAAAAAATGTACATTTCTTAAGATTTGCAGGAGGGTCATTATAGTTTTGGCAGTTATTTGTAAGCAAAAAAAGTGACACCAAAAAAACAAAAGATAATTGTATTATTTCTTGTAAAAACGTAATAAAGCTCTAGATGTTGATGTTGCATCATCCATTATTCTCTACATATTTTTCTGCTCAAAAAAGTTGTCTATAATACGGGTTATGAATGTGTGCTAATATCTTCTTGAACCTGTGGAAACGGTGCAACTCTCAAGTTTCGGAGCAGGATGTTCTTCAGGACCAAAAGCACTGTGAGCATCAGCAGTCCTGTTAGCACACAAAGAACAGCCAGGACTGCAATAAGCGCTGGGTCACTGGACTGTAGTATTGTCCTAGGAGTGAATTCGATGTCTCTAGTTGTGGTCATTGAACCAGTAGTTGCTGATGCTCCTGGTTGCTGACCTGTTGAATTCTCCACACAACCCAGTTCCTCCTCTGTGGCTGGACTGCTGGGCACTTGGGTGGGCTGGGGTATAAAAGACGTCAAATTTAGCAAGAGGCAGTCGTCGTAGCTCAGTCTCTCTAAAGTGGGCTGGTCTGACCCAAAGAAGGACCTTGTTATTGTGCTCTCAGGTAGTTTTAATGGTTTTTGACATCTAAATGAACTTGCATTGCATGCAATATCAGATCTAACCAACAACACTGCACTTGTCTGTTCTATATGACTTTCAACCACTTTTCCAGATTCTGCGGTTGTATTTACAGATGACAGTCTCTCAACTGGCTTAAAAAGTTTTGGACAGATGGCCATGACCGACAGAGTTAATAGCAACTTCTGAGCAAGGTGCAAAGGAGCTGTACATACTAGATCCGTTGCCATCCGTAACCTGTCCATCAGAAGCCACCTATAAAGATACATGATGTCACACTCACAAACCCACAGGTTATTGGCTAGTTCCACTGACCGGAGATGGGACAATCCATCAAAAGCCTGCTCGGGTATAGAGCGTAAACAGTTACTGTTAATCTTTAACACTTGTAAGTTCACCAATGCACCCAACGAGGACAGATCTAGGGCAGATATGCAGTTCGCAGACACGTCAAGGTGTGTCAGTGAAGAAGGTAAGTTAGGTGGCAGACGAGACAATCTGTTCCCCTTTAGAGTCAACGTCCTCAGTTTGGTCAGACCAAGCAGCGCCCCCGGCTGAATCGCTCGTATCCGGTTATCTTCTAGGTCCAGGCGTGTGAGGTTCCCAAGCTGCCTTAAAGATCCAGCAGTGATGTAGGTGATTTGATTCTCTTGAAGCTGAAGGGTCTCTAGACTTGCCGGCAGCCCCCGAGGGAAACGAGCCAGTTGGTTGTGGCTGAGGCTCAGTTCCTGTAGGCCCGAGTACGGCTGGAACACGTTATCCACATTGCAGAGCTGATTTCGGGCTACGGAGAGGACGGTGGTGCTTAGGGGGACAGAGCGAGGCAGAGAATGCAGACCAAGAGACTCGCACAGAACAAGAGCACCAGAAGGGGGACAGCAGCAGCCGTTGGGACAGGGTGAAACAACCAGTCCGGCAAGGAGAGATGAACAGAGATACAACAAGAGACAGTAGAGAAGACTAGGACACATGGCTCACTTGAGGGAAGAAGATTAAGAGGGATGGATAAAGGAAAGAGAAAGGAGACGTTAGTAAATGTTTTCTTTTATCGCAAATTAATCTGTTGAACAAACTTAATTACCATGATGGACTCTGCGGCTCCTCCAGGTTGTATTTCCTTTCGTGTGCGTCTTGAGCTTGACTCCAAACGCATTATCACATTTTTGACTTAGACATAGGGATGTGGTACTCACCATTATTGCCCTGTTTCAGCTGATCCCTCACTTTCACTTTATCTGCTTCATGTCCTTATCCTCTTCGCTCTTTCCTCTTGTCCCTCCCAGAGAACGGTCCGTGCTCACCCTGAAAATTCTGGGTAGCGGCCCATCAAACTTTAATGGCAGCCTTAAGGTTTTGAGTTACCTGTTTTGTATCTTCTTCACAATGTAAATTAACTGGGCACTCCAGTTGCTTTTCCCATGACACAGCCGCCCTGGGTTAGTAGAGTAGTTTTCTGTTAGGAAACACATTTAATAACCATCCTGTGTAAGCAATATGTTATTTGATCGTCTGAAGAATAATAAAAAAAAAAAGGGGAACCACAAGTAAACTGTATAGTTATGTTAACCATGGCTGGCCAAAATCATGTTCAAGTCTAAATCGAATCATTCAGGCGTGATGAGAGCACATCACTCTCAAAGAAGTGAGAGCAGTGTGTATTCCAGAATTATTTGGCACCTCGTGGATAAAAAAGGGGGAGAAATTGACCTTGAGCTACGGTTCTTTTTCGTGGCTCAGGTTTCTGGCTCATTAAGGCTTCACTGCATATCTTTGATGTTTACTCTTTGGTGACGACACGCTACTAACACTTGGCCTTGTGCCATGGCATTGGGTTTTAATTTCAGTAATGAGGCTAATTTGCATTAATCAATGATAGGCTGATAACATCACTGAAACAAAATCTGCATATATTTTAAGAAGTGTGACCATTGTTTTTGTTGAAAAATATCTGTTGCATGGAGGAATTCACATGTGATTTAACTTAAATCTTGGAACTTAAACTTAAGACCCCAGTTTCACAGACAATGCTTAAAGGATTAGTTCACTTAAAAATGAAAATTATTATTCACCCTTTCCCTTTAAGCCATCCTAGGTGTATATGACTTTCTTCTATCTGATGAACACAATCAGAGTTCTATTAATAAATATCCTAATGCTTCCAAGCTTTTTAATGGCAGTGACAGGGTCCATTGAGTTTGAAGCTCAAAAAAGTGCATCCATCCATCATAAACGTACCCCACACGGCTCCAGGGGGGTAATAAAAGCCTTCTGAAGCAAAGCAATGCATTTGTGTAAGAAAAATATCCATATTTAAAACCAGACCACCTTCCGTATTCAATCTACAGTCTGGCGGAAGCTAGATGTTTTATTTTATAAAGTTTTAAATATGGATATTTTTCTTACGAAACTCAATCAATTTGCTTCAGAAGGCCTTTATTAAAGGGTAAGTTCACCCAAAAATGAAAATTCTGTCATTAATTACTCACCCTCATGTCGTTCGACACCCGTAAGACCTTTGTTCATCTTCAGAACACAAATTAAGATATTTTTGTTGAAATCCGATGGCTCAGAAAGGCCTCCATTGGCAGCAATGTAATTTGCACTCACAAGACCCATAAAAGGTACTAAAGACGTCGTTACAAAGTCCATCTCACTACAGTGGTTCTACAATAACTTTATGAAGCGAAGAGAATAGTTTTTGTGTGCAAAAAAACAACAAAATAACCACTTTATTTAACAAGTGCTTGTCTTCCGTCTAGGCCTCAGACGTGAACTCACAAAGCACCACGACGCACGCGCAAAAGTAGAGCCGGCGTTCTGACACATGACCCGGAAGCGAGGAGCTTTCTTTACAAGCAGAGGAAGACGCCCCGTATCGAAACAGTTGAATTCTACAGTGATCGTGCTTTAGCTCTTGGCGTAGTGCTCAAAATGGGGCTAAAGTGTGCATTTCCTGAATGCCCGAATGCCGGCGCTACGTCACATTCTCGCGCATGTGTCGTGGTGCTTCGTGAGTTCACCTCTGAGGCCTAGATGGAAGACAAGCCCTTGTTGAATAAAGTCATTTTTTGTTAGTTTTTTGCGCACAAAAACTAGTCTCGTCGCTTCATAAAATTATTGTAGAACCACTGTAGTGAGATGGACTTTGTAACGACGTCTTTAGTACCTTTTATGGGAGTGTGAAGAACATTGTGCCAATGGAGGCCTTTCTGAGCCATCGGATTTCAACTAAAATATCTTCATTTGTGTTCCGAAGATAAACGGAGGTCTTACAGGTGTCGAATGACATGAGGGTGAGTAATTAATGGCATAATTTTCCTTTTTGGGTGAACTAACCCTTTAACCCCCCCCCCCCCCCCCCGCCCCCCCCCCCCCCCCCCCCCCCCCCCGGAGCCGTGTGGAGTACGTTTATGATGGATGGATGCACTATTTGAGCTTCAAACTCAATGGACCCCGTCACTGCCATTATAAAGCTTGGAAGCGTGAGGGTATTTATTAATATAACTCTGATTGTATTCATCAGAAAGAAGAAAGACCTAGGATGGCTTGAGGGTGAGTAAATCATGGGGTAATTTTCATTTTAAAGTGAAATTATCCTTTAAGTCTAGTCCCAGACTAACTGGCAACTTTCATAGAAATATATTAAAACATGTCAGTGTCATTGTTTTGTCTCAAGATTCACACCAGTAATGTTTTTTCTAAGGCAAGTTTATAAAAGCTACTTAAATGTCCTAATTGAACTAAGGCCTAATCCTGGCCTAATCTAAACCCTGTCTTTGAAACCAGACCATGAAGTTATCCACAAAAAGTTTAATACTGGCATAATGTAAAAATGATTGTCTGCTTCTGCCACAGCCAGTATATTTCCATTAAGGCCAGATATTTCTAGATCTGTCTGGAAAGCCTATTGGAATAAGCTTCTGAAATATTGATTGGACGTTGTATGGATGTGACAAAAGCTCTGTAGCTGCCGCCGTTATGCTCTGCTGGGCTCTGTTGCTGGGGTTCTTGAGTTTCATATGCTTCAGCCAAGCCAACACAATTCTTTTGACAAACCACACCATTCAAGACAAACAGACAGGACACAAGAAATCGGGTTGTTTTATCTAATAATCTATTAACATAAAGTTAATTTAATTTGATTAAACACAATAAATATGAATGATAACTCTGGCCTCTCTCTCTCAAACTCACATTATTTTGATTGTTTGTTTGTTTTGAAAGAAATTAAGGTTACACTTTATTTTAAGGTGACGTAGTTACATTGTACTTCCTCAAATAAGTACAGAGTAATATCAATTAACTACATGTACTTACTATAGAGTTATGGTTAGGGTTTGTTTAGGGTTAGTTAGTTATTTACTGTTATTAAGTACATGTAGTAATGTGTAACTATGTCACCTTAAAATAAAGAGTTACCGAAATTAATATTTTTATTCAGCAAGGACACATTAAATAGATATAAAGTCACAGTAAAGTCATTTATGTTACAAAAGTTTTCTATTCTTTAAAAATGTACCACCATTTCCACAAACTATTAAGCAGCGCAACTGTTTTCAAAATTGATAATAATAAATATTTCTTGAGCACCAAATCATCACATTAGAATAATTTCTGAAGGATCATGAGACTGAAGACTGATGCAGAAAATTCAGCTTTGCCATCACTAAAAAAAAAAAAAAAAAAAATAGAAAATAGTTGTTTTAAATTGTATATATTATTGTTTTTGCTCAAATCAATGCAGCTTTGGTGAGCATAACATCTTACCGACCCCAAACATGTACATAATAAATGGTGAATGGACTGCTTTTATATAGCGCTTTTAACAGACCAATGGCCATCCAAAGTGCTTTACACATTGCCTCACATTCACACACCGACGGTGGTGTCTGCCATGCAAGGCGCCATCCAGCTCGTCGGGAGCACCTGGGGTTAGGTGTCTTGCTCATGGATACCTCGACACTTGGTCAGGTGGAACCGGGGATCGAACCAACAACCTTCCGGTTTGTAGACAACCTACATGAACCACTGAGCCACTGCCGCCCAATAATGTATCTGTATATGAAACAATTTATTTATTTGGAGAAGGGCAGTAGAGTAAATGTTTATTTTCCTTATGACAAAAATCATTTAAACATACCAGACAAAAAACTACTTAAATTCAATACTGAGGAAAGTCATGAAGTTAGATAAAACAAAACCTGACAACATCTTCAGAAAATACAGCATAAATTATGGTTTACCATGCATGTAGACATTTCATTTGTAAAATATAACTCAAAATGAAAAAAAGAAAACGTTTGAAAAGACATTTTCTCAAGTCTCTCAAAACTAGAAAGTGATTAACAAAATAATTTCAAGTTTGTTGTGTACACCATTTTATTTTTCATATGAATAGTAAATCTGTCAATTAGTTGTTTAAGACAAATAACTTTTAAAGAAACAATATAAGTTGAATAAACCATTTTTTCCACTCTTCCTCTGATGGAACATATACAGGTTACAAACCAACAAAAATGAGGGCATCATATCTACCAAGAGATTCATAACAGTAAAAAAAAGTTTGAAATCAAGGTCATTCCTGCTCATTAAAGAAAAAGCTCTCACGCTGTGGTGTGATTGGCTTTTCTGAGGTGGCACGTACAGACCAGTGGCTGACTGGAGGTGGCGTTTGAGGTTGTTGGCTGAGGCTCCTCTTTCTTCTTAGGCTCATCTTTCTGCATCTCCACTTCTTCAACATCCTCCACAATTTGGACCTCTTTCGGCTTGGGCCTGGGTTCCTTTCCTTCCTTCTCCCCCACCAATGCTTTAGTAGGTTCTCGTAGGGTCTTTGCAGCGGTTGTCTTTCCATCCTGGATCTGGTTGTGAGGTTTCTCCATAGCTTTACTAGATTGGCTCATGTATTTCCTGGGTGCGTAGGTCTTTGGAGGATAGTAGGCCTCAAGCTTGCGCTTGTGGCTCATCGCTGAAGCACAGCAGACGATGAATATTATAACTACCAACAGAGAGGTCACGACAATGATGAGAAGCAAGTTCTCCTTCAGGAAGTCCACCACCTGGTTGAAGATGAAGTCTTTGATGCGAATGAAAGTGGCAGTTATGTTGGGAGATGGCGAGGGGGATGGGGGAACACGGGTGGTACGAGCAATGGGGAAGATGAGTTCGGGTTCGTCCCCGCTGCCCTCCATGGAAACGTTGAACGGGGCAGGCTTGGCGAAGCAAACGCTGCCCCAGAGAGCAGTGAGGAGCAGACAGACAAAGCGCAAAGAGAGTGACATGCTTCCTCTAAAGACCTGTAAGAAAATGGACACAAATGTGGCCTTTACTAATCATTCCCCAGAAACAGGAAGTGAGAATTTTTAGGTTTCATCAAGGTGCAGCAGGTTCTTTTTTAAGTTAGCCTATACTTTGTAAAAACATTTCAGTAAAAACAAAAATATTAAAATAATGATATTTACTATTGACCAACCAATTTTTTTTAACAAACAGAGGGGCACAGAAATAATAAAAGCAAGTATTGAAATAGCACTGTGGTATTACCATGGTATTTTTGAAATACCTTGTATCATGTAAATATTATTAATATTCAGTACTGTGGTAAATACCATACACCGTATTATTGTTATTTGATTACATCACAGTATGATGGTGTATTTGTGTCACATTTTTATGTAGCCTACAATTTGCACTCTTAAAAATAATGGTTCTTCATTGGCACATATGGTTCCGTGAAGAACCTTTAACATCCATTCCACAACAGGCTCTTTATAGAAAAAAGGTTCTTTTTTCCACCTTCAGTGAATGTAAAGAGACATTAAGATGGTCACCTGTCTACCTACCCACATAGCTACTATCGGTATTATCTGTATACTAGGTTCTCTTTGACACAAAGCAGCTTCCTTCCTGTGACTCAAACACGTTGCTGTACACAGAGCACATTTTCGTGTTTCTGTTGCCTCGCAGGAGAGGAGCTATTCCTGTTACATCCAGTCATTACTTATTTGGGGTGGAGACAGAGGGAGTCCAGGGCTGGTTTGTAATTTCCCTGCCTGGCTGATGCCACCCACTCACCACAGAAAAGCAAAAGCAAGGCCAGATATATATTTGTGAGGGCGCAGCAAGGCGTGGGATAGCCGCAGCTCACAGGCCTGTATTTACAGGCCAGATGCAATGAGACAGGCCAGAGACTAGTGAGACTATTTCTGCACTGCGCAAGAACAACATAATGTTCATACATGCATCAAGACTGCATTACAGGCAGACTTTAAAAAAATATATTTTATGCTTTCATATATATATATATATATATATATGTTTATATATGAGTAGGGAATAGCGAAATTCCCAAATGAACATCAACAGAAATGGCAGTGAAAGACAAACATATTGAGTACTATCCAATAAAATAATCTCTTCAGATGTTTTTAATTCTTTAAATCTTATAATAAAAACATTTCCCCCTTAGTGCCGACCACATTCTTCGTGCTGCAAATAGGAAGGCCAAATATTGAAGAATTACACTCCCACTTTCTATATTACTAATCTATGAGATGAGGTAATAATCTCAGCAATGTGTTACAAGAATGTTATGTAAAAAATTATGAATCTAGGGTTTCAGACTCAGAAACACTGTATTAATTTTTGGGCGTACAATTAACTATCCTGAAACTCGGTTTGTCCAAATAGTTTGCCATTTGCTAAAGCAACAATATAAGAAACTTTATTTTATTTAAAGGGTAAACTAAGGTCAATAGAAAATGTAACAAAGGCACAAAAGTAAACACTCAAGACACATTTAAAATCAAAATATCAGTATAAAACCAAGGGGTTTTAAATGTACAGTATATACAGTTAATGAGATAAATTAAGTTGGTTAAACATCACTGGGATAGAATTAGCGAAAAGCTGGTACTAATAAAAGGTCCAGCATCATTTGCTTGCAGATTTGATATTTTGTATTTAAAACATTTACACATTCTTAAACACATTTTAATGCTATGATATCAGGAAAATATTAAGTTCATAATTAAAATGCATTTTTGAGTGATAAAAAAGCTATATGTTGTTTAGTGTGCCAACAAATTAATTATTCATAATGTGCAAATTAAACATTGCATATACCCTCTCATAATATATAAATTATAAAAATACTCACTGCTCGAGTTACTTCCGTTCTCTGATGCACTTTTATACTGACACTTCAAGCTACAGGTAGGCAAAATAAATAAAGAGCAACAGTTGTAAAGGAAAATAGCTGCCTCAATGTTGTCCTCAAAGGCTTATGGAAGCTTCTGGCCATGTGGGTTTTCCTAAAAAATCTGGATAATTGCACATGGACATTTCCCTCCTCTCTCTCTCCATCTCCTCCCTTTTTCTGTCCTTCTCTTTTTCTCTTCTTGAACACATGGATGTAGGACAAGGACAATCCAACTACATTTACCAAACAAGAAAGCAGTAAGAGGTTACAAAATAATATATATTGGGCTTATCTAGGTTTATCACTGTATTATGTCACAGTTTTGTTTATTTTTACCACTGCATTTACCACAGCCATTGATTGGTCAAAAGGTCAAAAAATAATTCAGTAGGCCTACAACTATTTGTTAGTCCGTGTTATTCCAAATACTAAAATTGTTTATCTTCACAATCTTTTCTCTTTTTCAGAAACTTTATTTTCTTAGTGATGTTATAGGCTATTATAGTCCATACAGGCTATTGGATAATGTTAACCAAAAGTCAAATGGCTAGGTATTACGCATCGTTTTACTTTTGTTCGGTCTGGTTCAATTCTGGTATGTATAGCAATACCCACTTTTCACGGCCCAATCTATTCCCAATAGATAAAATCAAGAAATTACAGTACATCACATTATGGAAGTAAAATGGGTTGGATACAACAATTCACATAGACTTGAAAATGTATTTAATATTTATTAAATTAGTTGGGAATAACTGGGTTAACTGCACAATGACTTACATATAATTTTGCATAACATTCATCCATCAAGAGCTAAAACACACTGAGTCGACTACACATATAGAATGTACATAGAAAAGGCACAATTATACAGCATAAAATAAAACAAAAAACAAATTATATACAAACGTATCACAAAATTAAAACAAAAGACACTAAATGTGAAAAACATTATTTCCTCAGTGTTAATCTTGTTGACTGGCCTTTTTTTTTATTCACACAATGGAAAGTGTGCAACTTCGGCACAAAAGCAAAATTCTTTTTGGGAACTTGTGAAAGCATATATTTTATGTAAATTTGCAATGATAACATGTTATATTCAGACTGTGATAATCTCCAACATCACTCTGTTAGAGTAAATTATACAGCGCTGGTTGAACCACAGGCAGGAATAGAACATATTCAGCAACATATTCTGCCAAACCTCACTAATGCATGAGCTCTTTGGAGAAAGCAGTATAGTATTTCAACACTAGCATGATTACATAAAAAGATTCAAACATGCAAAAACAATTACAATATAAATGTTCCACTGATTAAATAAGAGATTAAAAAACTCTTAGACATGCATTCACTGATAAAATGGTTAAAGTAAATACTACAGAAAAAAAGTAATTTCTAGCTGAACAAGTTAGTTCGGGCAAGAATTAAAAAAAACAAACTGAATTCTATAATTAGTACTCAATTTAAGCTTGTAGAAATGAAAGCATAAATATCCGCATTATATAAATTAAGTAAAACCTACACTGTAAAAAAAAGTTGCTACCTTAAATTTAAGTACAATCAACTTGGATGTTTAAGTCATTTCAACTTAAATTACATTACACTGACTTTAAACAATGAGTTGAATCTTGTTTAGCATTAAAGTCTCATACATTTTTCCCTAAGTGAATTTCAATTTTTTTAAAAAGTGAGTCCCTTACATGTATATTTTACCTTGTTGTACTCTGTTCCTATACTACTTTGAGTTATGACTTGTGGGTAACAAAATGTCAAGTGCCTAGTTTAAAATAACACCAGATTTATGAATATAGACCATATAAGGTTTAAGAGCTGCAGACATTTTTATTTGGGTATGTGTCGTTTTCAGAAAATTCTCAAAAATAAGTGCGCAGGTTAAGAGGATAACTTATTAAAAAAGTGGAAAATTGCTTAACTTATTTTGTTGAGTTGGAGCAATGTAAAAAACATTTGTTGCCATGACTTATTGATCAAATCTTTTTTTTACAGTGTACTCAACTTTCTGATACTTGTGTTTCCATCATGCACTGGGGCATGAATAATTAATAAAATAGCATTTTTCACTGTTTTACAGCTATTCTCACACAGTTTTATCATTGCTTTTGTTGATAGGTTTAGTGGCTGTTTGTGACATCTGGAGTTAATTTTCTACTCAAAATGAAACATTCATACTCAAAAACGATCCAACGAATGTTACCGTTATTGTGTACCAAGAATTGAGATCTCTCGGTTCGGGTCACACTATTTCTATTATGTAGATATGTTGTCAACTCTACACAATACTTACTGCATTAATTACTTAGATGTTTCTAAATTATATAAATTAAAAGCATGGCTTAATTCAATGTTATATTTTTTGAGTGAAACGTACTTGAAACCGTATTGCTTCAACTAACTTTAACCGGCCAAGTTAAGCTACTTATTTTCTTTGTTAATCTAACCTAATTTAGTTAAGTAGATTTTACTTAATTCCATATGTGAAATTTACATGTGTAAAATTGGCATGCAAAAACTTGCACATTTTACTTGTTTTTTTTCTTTTAGTGTAAATGTATATATACCGTCAGAATTTAAAAAAATTAATTTAATCCATAGTTAAGTACAGCATGAAAGGCAGCTATAGTTAATCCCAGTATGAAAAAAGAACAGCGACAAACGAATCTAGATCAATAACACGCTAGATCTAGTCTAGCAACATAACTTCTTAGACAGGAATCAGACAATTAAACATCATTGCGTGGGACACTGATAACCCTCTTGCACAGATATCCTGTGAAATGTACCTTTTTAATTTCTTGACAGTGCAAACCATTCTAAAGTGGGGTTTCTGTCAAACCTGAGCACTGACTTAAAATAACCACAGTGTTAGAGAGTAAACATTTCCATGCATACAGTGCACACAGCAGGTTAAAGGTCTAAACTTCTAAAGAGGGCCCTCTGTATCAGGAAGAAAGCTGTTTAGAGTAAGATTATCTCCGTCAGGATCTCCATCTTCAGGATTCGGGATCAGTGCTCCATTACTTTTAGGGTGTCGTCTTGGCTTTGGAACAGGGTGATCGGTATCATTCATAAGGGCAGAAATGCAGACCATCTCAGTCTCCCGGAGAAGATGCGCCTTGTGCCTGTATCTGTATCCCGAAAGTTTTGTAGCCAGACAAATGGTGCTAACGATAAAGATGGTCGTCAACGCAGCCATCGAGGCAATTGCGATGAGGCAGCGTCTCACAAGTTTGTCCTCTTTAGAAGAGGCAGTGGGACACGAGCGGGTTGTTGACGTAGTTGATCTTTTAGTGGCCGTTGAGATAACTGCAGTGGTATGCGTTCTCGTATCTGTGGACATTTTCGCAGTTGTTGCTGTCATTTGCTTCTCTGTTACCTTACCAGGCTCCAACGATGCAGGAAATGTGGGGGTAGAACTTCCTGCTTGTGAAATGTGTCCAGTACCATTAGTATTACTTATTGTGGGAAGTTGGGTGTTCAAATTACTCTCATTATCTGTTGGCTGATGGACTGTCAGGTTCTCGGTTCCTGCAGAGTACGTCTGTTGGGTGTGGTTCAAATCTGGAGAATCTGTAGAGACATTTAAATCCGGTACAACAGTTGGAACCTCTGCCATCTTCAATGCACTCAAAGCCGTTACAGTTTCCAAAGTGGTGCTACTTGTATTCTCAGCTTCAGCTACGCCTGTTGTACTGTGTGTGTCGCTGCTGTTTATCGATGTTGTGTTGTGACCAATTTCCCTTTTCATCCTAAGATATCTTGAGGTGACCAAACTACTTAAAGTCAGCAGCAAAACAAGGACGGGTAAACACCCAAGTCTGTTAGTCACCATCGCCATCTGCACACACACACAAAAAAAAGACAGAATGTTGCAATAATTCTTTGGATGCACAAATATTGTCTTCATCAGTAAAACAACCATACATAAGCATATTCATATACTGTCTGGTTATTCCCCTTTAGATATGAAGTTTGTTCAGTGGAGAGGAACCTTCAGACAATGAGACGAACAAACACAATGTCGTAACATTTCAACAAGTTGTTCGTACTTTGGCAAGCTCATGTGGCAGGTTGAGCATGTGGTCGGACCATTTGGGTGAAAGACTTCCTTTTGTCATTGTTATACTGCTATTAACGCTTTACATCTCAATTTAAAATGTATTATGGTTACGGTCATGGTAACACTTTTTCCCAAATTTCGATCTTTAACAATTTCCTTGCAGATATTCAACCATGTACTCTCCACACCTTATAAACATTGCAATTTTAGACAATTGAATTTAAGACAAAATTTTAATTGAAAACAAAACTACTTACCATCGGTTTCTACTGCCGACAGGGTCTTGATCAGGAGTTCGATTGAAAAGTCAGGTCCCCTCACACACTCACAACGCAATGTTTCAAACCTACTCAATGCACAAATACAGGAAGTCAAACCTCATGAAGCATCAGACTAAAGCCGAGGCTCACAAACTCTGACGCAAACACGAGTGAGCAAGAGAGTGACTTAAATAATCACATCTTAGTTCCTCTAAAACAGTAAGCTAAAACTTTAACCAACCTTGCTTCCACAAAGAGAAGTTTTATAATTAGAGAAAATAAATGAGACGAATGCCAAAATTTCAGTTTATTTTTTTTTATTTTCCTGGTAATCAGTAAGACTCTTTATACTTGAAGCAGACGAATGAACAAAAATGGAACAGTTATGCACAGAATTGAATTTCTAGATATCTTTCCTTTCGATTTTTATCATCGGACACATAAAAGGCTCACAGTGTGCATAATGATGGTGGGGGGAAAAAAAAGGGGGAATTTCCTTAAAATCATCAAACTCCAAATGATGGACAAACACCTTCCTACAGCCAAAGAAAAAATGAAAAGGAAATCTAAAAAACGTATTTACAAAGCATCAAAATAAATCACTTCCACCCAGCCTTCTTCCTGCATTCTCTTTTCAACCTACCTAAATCCCTTATCACTTCATTCATTCACTCGTTTGAAACCACACACTCGAGGCAGCATCACAGATGCCTCCTGAGGCCTCTTAAACACTCAATATGGATCCATCGCACATCCTGAAGTTGATCCAGCTTGGCACATCTGTACCCATAAACACGGTCCCTACGTTTTCAAACTCTTCACTTTAAAACCTCACCCAAAAAGAAAGCAAAAGCGAGCAAATGACAGAGGTATTGAGTTGTTGCTGCGAGAACTGAAGACTTGTTTGAAATGAAGTACTTGTGAGAAGGTGGAGGCTATTTTAGACTAAATAGTGTGTGGAGGAGGGAAGGTGCTTTTCAGAACCTATGAAAGAGGCACTAGACAGTGATGCAAACAGAAATGAGATATGTAGAAGTGTCAAAACAAAAACCGCAAGAGAGCATTCTGATGAAGGATGTAGCCAAAGCAATCTGATCAACAGAATCACAGTTTCCTCTCTTCTTGGCATGAAAAAAATACATAGCCAAACTTTTACAAAAAACTCCAGTTGTCATCACCTCAATCTTATGGCACACAATACAACCGTAAAAAGGTTTATCTAGACGTGAACCGCCCCTTGAGAGAATTGGTTCTGCTTGGCTAGGAGAGCATAGACAGCGCGTCGCAAAATGACATTAGGAAAAGGAAGTCAAGCATGACTAATTTTGCTGGTAGTCACCGTCTACAATAAACTGCAAATGTATGTTAAGACAAAGCTGTTGAGATTCAATTGAAAGTTTGGTTTCTGAGATGGTATGGACGGCACAACTCAAGACGAGATTTGAAGGAAATGATGAGAAAGCAAAGCTAAGGGAGTTTCTTAGACCTGAACGATGTCTGACTAGAACAAAGTCAGAGTAAAAGCTATCAAGCCGGTAAAGCAACGAACAAGTTTTGCTGCTAAAGCTAATGAACATCTATGGGCGTTTTGTTCTGAGCTTATATCCTCATGTTTGGCTTGCATTTACCATTATGATGAGCAACTGTTGCCATCGAGAAAGTGTTTGGAGTGGTGAGAAGAGTACACATTAACTGTGTTCATGGCAACTGCCAGAAACAGAACTATTTGGATTTTTTTATCTTAATACATACATGGGTACCTGAATAACAAAAATATCTTTAGTGGAATTTTTTTAGAGCACCTGTATTGGTTTCCAGTAATGTTTTGTAAACTTTTCTCAACTATACATGTTTGACAGGTTGATTAAAATCTTTATTTTTTATTCTTTAGAAAGACACCTATAACATTGACAAATGGTTCCAATGATTTCCCCTCCTTGCATTTGTAGCATATTGCTTTGTCCCTTATAAGTACAAAATGAAAAGCTAGTCAAATACTGTCAGGGAGGTGAATAACTCCTCTATAAATTTGGCAACTCACAAGGGGCGAGAGAGGAACTGCAATACTGATGGCTACTTTGAGCTCATCAAGTTCATGTAACTGCTTCATAATGCAATCTTCTTGGTCACAATTTTTAATAAGAAAAACAAAACCAAAAACTTAAGACCATTCAAGAACACCAGATAAAACAGCCATTGCAGAAAAATTTGGAGTAAAAGCTAAACGGGTCAAATTTGGAAATAAACTGAAGGCGTTTATAGTTTTCCAAATGGCTATGAGGTGTAAACAGGTTTTGGGGATTGCAAAAGGAATAATTGATCATCTTGGAATGTTGGTTGGAGTCTTTGCAAGGCAGGCTTCAGACGGAACGCTGTCATGATGATTGGCAGTGACGGGTCCCGCCCACCTGGCCAATGGGATATCCTGAATAGAAGGGGAGGGGATTACAGGGTCCCTTTAGATGTCCATTTTAGACAACTGCTCCTCAAGTTGGGCAATTCTTTTTTCCTGACTGCTGACCAGCTCTCTGAGAGATTTCATTTCTTTCAAAACCTCATCCAGCTTAGCTTCACTTTTCTGTTGAGGAAGAAAAAAAAAGCAAAGACAAAAATGTTAAGAACAATTCTCTCAGTATCAAAAAAAACAACAACAAATAATGTTGTTTTGTGCCAATATACACTGCCCTGGCAAAAAAAAAGGGGCAAAAAGTCGAGCACTAATATTTTGTCGGACCACCTTGAACTTTAATTACAGCATGTATTTGCTGTGGCATTGTTTTGATTAACTTTTGCAATGTCGCAACTTTTATTTCAGTCCAGTTGCAATTATTTTTCACCGATATCTTGTGTTAAGGATGGAGATATCTTCTCCAGCGCATCCCAAATGTTCTCAATGGGATAAAGATGGTGGCAAATCCATGTGCAAAAATGCTCCTTGAACCATTTTCAAAATTAGAGCCTGATGAATCCAGGCATTGTTGTCTTGAAATATGCCGTGCCATCAGAAAAAAAAAAAAAAAAAAAAGCCACTGATGGGAAAGCATGGTCATTCAGTATATTCAGCTGACCGCATTTTAGAGCCACACAATGTTGTTGAACCTAGGCCTGACAGAGTGAAGCAACCCCAGATCATAACACTGCCTCCGGAAACTTGTACAGTAGGGACTACGAATGATAAGTGCATCACTTCATCTGCCTCTCTTCTTAAGGCCTGTACACACCGGGACGAATATCGCACGCGCTTATCGCCAGCTTTTTTTACGTGACGTTTTTCGGCGCGTCTTGAGTGTTCACACCCAAGCGATTTTCACTGGCAATGCGCCGAGTGAACATGCACATTCAGTAGATGCGCTCCCGGTACACAAGGTGGTGCTGCGGCACTTTACGCTTCTGACACTCGCTTGTCACACAGAAGAAGAAGAGAGACAGTAGGGCTGTAACGATTTGACCAAAAATAAAACCTCGATTAATTTAACATTTGACCTCGATTACGATTAATGAACGATTATTTTGCTTCTTCTTTTTTTGCCCTCACAAGTTTTTTGAGTACGTTCCTGATAAGGTTTGTACTGTAAATATTTTCTACTATTATAGGTGGATTTTTTTTTTCTAATGAAAAAGTGCATTTCCATGTGATTTTAAAATACTTGAAGGAAACGGTTCACTTTCAGCAGTTATTGTCTATGGAGCAGATTTCTGTTTGTTGTACATCAGATACAGATAAATTAACACTGTAGGCCTACATTACATTTATTTTAATGCATTAATGAGAGAGTGATGGTGTGTGTGAATTACTCATACGGTCTCTATTCATTATGAAGCTGTGGTTTGTACTTACTTCAAAAGGTATTAAAATAACGGTTGAGTTTCTAAGCTACTTTAGTGACTTTACTTTAGTCACAGGACAGCGTTGATCCTGCGTTTCTGCGCTCCTCTCTGCGCGCGATCTTCACGTGATGTGCGAGCTTCTGTCTGAGTGTTCGTTTGTCACAATAAATCAGGCATTAGTTCAACATAATACACATCTGATGGTCTAAACTCACTTTAATGTTCAAACTGACAGGGCTTAAACCACATACAAATGACAAAGCTCTGTGAGGACGGAGGTGAAAGAGTCTGCCTTCAGGGCGCGCGCGTTGTCGCGTTTTAACGCATTAACTTGACAAACTTTACGAGCACGAAAGTGAAAGCGGCTTCAGGGCTTGCGCGCGCCGTCTCTGTGTGTGTGTGTGTGTGTGTGTGTGTGTGTCAGCGCAGCAATTAACTGACCTGTATAAACTGTGTAAAACATGCAGTTACTATAGTGATTCTGGGCATCTATAAACACAGATAACCGCTCCTGCATCTCTCTGTGTGCCTTCAAACTGCACTTGATGTGACTGACGGGGCGGAGTCACATGAAAACCGAAATAACCGACATGGGAAAAATACGTCGGTTAGAGGTTCTGAATGTCGGTTTCGGTTATTTTTCGATTAATCGTACAGCCCTAAGAGACAGTATTTACGTGCTTGCCAAAACCACAGATATATTATGTCTATGGCAAAACCATTCACACACTTTTTGCTAACTGGCAAGCAGCATTAGCAGCCCATCTTCTTCTTTGTCTACTTACTACTTCTTCGTCGTATCAATGTGTGCTCGGCAAGACCGATTTTGTGCTTGAGCGCCACCAAGTCGTGTTTTACTGTCACTTCAGCAGCTCCAGGCATGTGAACAAAAGCGCTGATCTCATTGGTCGGCCAGTATTTAACGCGCCGCGTCAAAATAAAAAAACGAACCCGAGGCGTTTTTTTTTAAATGACGCTTTTACGCCTGCCGTTTTACGCGTCGGTGTGCACACTCACATTGGCGCCCATTGTTTAGTCACGAGGCGTTAAACGTCGGCGATAAACGCGCACGAAAATAGTCCCGGTGTGAACAGGCCTTTACCCTGATGCGCCCATCACTCTAAGAAAGGGGAAATCTGGACTCATGACCCTTTTCCATTGCTATCTTCCAATCTTTATGCTTTCTAGCAAACTGAAGCCTTTTTTACAGTTAGCCTCACTAACAAGTAGGGCTGTCAACGAATATTCTAAATTATTATATATAGTTTTTAAAAAACGAATTTCGAAGGTGAAAATTAATATTCGAATAAATAAAAAAATGTGGGGGAAAAAACGCCCGCGGTAGTAGAGGCGTGGCTGTCTGCTTTGCGTGTAGGCGCGCTAGCGCGCCTGAAGCCTTGTGTACTTTGGCCTGTCTCCGCAGCGCGAGCCTCCGCTGACTGTGCACGCTCCTCCCCAAACGGACGAGGCGTTTATACTTGACGCGCTCGCCGTTGTTCTTTTCTTTGAAACGACAGATGGCGACTCGGAGTAATTATTCTATAAACTTTCAGGAAAAGCGTCGAGAAGAAGTGGGCTAATGTACACAGGTGACGATATTTATTTTAGTACACTTCACCGAAAACCACACTACAGAAGAATCATGTAAAACAGATCAAAATAAACCTTGATATTACTTGTGACATGAGAACAAAATGTATGTAGAAATGTAACGTTAACTTATACAACTCAATTTATGATATCTAAATGTTTCCTAATTTCACTAAACACTTTAGTGAGTTTTCACTTAGTGTCGTTAACTTTTCTTTATTAAACAGGCTTTTTTATGCTTTTGTAGGCTCGTTTTGTAAATATAAGCAACTCATTTGTATGTGCAAACTGGACCACCCTTACTTTGCATCACCCGCCACAAGCTCTCTGTCTGCAACACGACAAGAGGCCATAACGGAGAAAATAATTTTGTTCATTTGTAAGGACATGAGAGCGATCAGTGTCGTGGATGGAGCAGGCTTCATGGAGTTCTGTCAAGCAATGGAACCAAGGTACTGACTGAATAGATATTGCATGAATAAAGGATAAATGCACTGCTTCCACTGCTTTGATTATTTACCGTTTCATGTCAAGGAAAAGTTCCATGTTTACCACAGCATAGCTCGCTCGGAGCGTTCAATAATATGCTGTAAAACGTATATTAATATTTGTTTCAATCACTGAATGAAGCCTGCTATATTTGGGACAAGAGTCGCGACCTTAAATTGCTTGCACAAAACTCTTGATCAGCTCTCAAAATGTGTTTGTTCATTTAAACCGTTATGCGCAGAGAGGGTGAGGGCGAGAGAGAGTGAGGTCTGCGGTCTTTAGCCATTAGTTGATTTACTTGTTTTTGTGTAGGTAATACGTTGTCAAATATGTTTAAACTTAACTAGACTACCTATATAAGTAGTTATGTCTCTTTGTATTAATTTGTCCTGTTATTGATGTAATGCGCGTCATTGATAAAATGCGCAACCAGATGTTCGAATAGTTCGAATATTCGTGCTTTTTTTAGAGGGAATATTCGAACGTCATTTTTGAGCAATTTTGACAGCCCTACTAACAAGTGGCTTTCTTAAGGCCACACAGCTGTTCATTCCCAATCACTTGAGTTCTCGTTGCGTAGTGCATGTGGAAATGCTCTTACTTTCACTATTAAACATTGCTGTGAGTTCAACTGTCGATTTTCAACAATTTGACTTCACCAAACGTTTAAGTGAGCTCAGATCATGGCCATTCAGTATTGTTTTCCGACCACATTTTTCTGATGTGATGATTGTTCACCGCTATCCTTCCAGGTTTTAATAATGTGCCGGACATTTCTTAGTCCAATTTTTATAATTTCAGCGATCTCCTTATTTTATTCGCTTGGTGCAGGCTAATAATTTGACCTTTTTGAAACGCTAGGCCTATTAACACTTGGTCACTTCATGTATTTTTACTGATCAGATTTACACATTTACACTTGGTCACATAAATGTGTCTCCATAAAACGGATATAAATACGATCTTCAATTCCCACACTATATGCGGATTTAATGTCACGTCAGAGTTCACGTCACAGAAATCAACAAATATGAGCTGCATTTTATTGATCAACAGCTAACTTCAAAATCAAAGACTGCAACAGGAGAGATAGTGCCATAAGCACTAGTTTCTTTACTTTTAATGATGATGATTGTTTATGGAGCGTCTGCAACTTACTTTCACTTTCATTTGTGGCAGTTCGCTGAAGAGATACTCAGCTGGCTCGTCAACGGTGATGCGTGCTGCAGTAGCGCTGTCATATCGGACTATAACATGACAAAGAGCCTTTAACACGCTCTCACACGTTTATTTATGCAAATTTTGCTCCTCGCAACATTGCTAATATGTGGTTTCAACTTGTCCAGTTTCATCTGGAATGCGGCTCAGACAACCTCCTGAAGTGGTTTGAGTGACTGGATTAAAATCCGTCTCGAATGGGTTTCAGAGGGCATTTACACCTTGTCTTTTCACAATGGAAAGCTTTCCTATCAGAGAAAATGCATGAAGTGACCAGGTCTAAACAGGCTCGCAGTGACATCTTTTCCACGACCACAGGATGTGTCTTTTAAGAATAAAAAGCATATTGCCATCCGCTGAAACATATTAATCACTGGAGGAATTATCCAATCAAAGGCTCTTGCCTATTTGCTCAATTAAATCCAGAAGGTGACTTTTTTTTTTGCAGGGCAGTGTATAGGAGTTTTGACTTTAATAACAAATGGGTACCACAATGACAACCACAGTTTTCCAATTTCAGTATCTAAAATAAGTTCTTAATAAAATCCCTTAAAGGTGCAGTGTGTAGTTTTTATGAGGATCTACTGGCAGAAATGAAATATAATATACATAACTATGTTTTCAGTGGAGTATAAAGACCTTGCAGAAATGTACCGTTATGTTTTTATTACCTTAGAATGAGCCATTTCTATCTATATACACCGCGGGTCCCCTTACAGTGAAATCGCCATATTGCGCTGTCATATTTCTACAGTAGCCCTAAACGGACAAACTCCTCTTCAGAACGCAAATCACTCTCCGACGACCACATTTTTGTCCTGTGTCGACGCCCGTAGCTTCTCCATGTGCGTCGAAAGGGAGGGGGCGTTTGTGATTGCAATTCACAACCTCACCGCTAGATGGCGCTAAAATTCACACACTGCACCTTTAAGCTTGAACTCAGCTGCCATTTAAATTTATTTTGAATTCACCATCAGTTTTCATAAAAAAAAACACTTAAAGTCCCTGTAAAGGCAATTCTGAGATTTGTTTCTAAACACATTATAAATGTTGAAAATGTATTGCTGAAACATTACAAAGACTGTGAACTATGTAGTACTGAATTCAGAAGTTAGACCGCTAAACAGTTTTTCACCGTTGCTGTGTTCAGGATTTTCTGGGCGGGGCTAAAACGGTGGCTCGATGACGCACTGGAGCCACCGAGCCAGGCTCCTCCCCTAACACGATCATAACTAGATCACATTCGCATCAGTTTGCCCGCTCGATCGCGAGTTACTGTCAATACTGTTAGTTATTACAGCCTACAATTTACAAAACAAAAACGATGATCAAGAAGAGGTGGATTAATTTTGTGAACAGAAACCTTGATGGAGAGCTGAGGATCACCACCGACACCTGCCTCTAAAGTGACTTTACACCGTTTAGTTTTACAAACTTTCACCGGAGACAACTGGGATTCACTGAAAATCCGCTGCAGAACCGACTATCCCCCGCCCAGGCCTTCATCCTCCCGTCCCGCCGGTATCTGGTGCGTCGTGACTCGTGATCATAGATGGTCACGATCAGTACGTGAGTGTTGTCTTGTGTGCTACTGCAGCTTTCCCGCGAGTGGGCGTGGTTTGATTAGCTATTTTATGTACTTGCCGGATTTTTTTATGATTCAAATTTGGCTGGGTGGTTAACACATTTATCTGTGGTGTGAGGAACTCAGAGCACATGTTTAGTTTTGACTTTACAGGGACTTAAAAAAAAAAGTAGTAGCTAAACGTCGTTTAGCTGCTCCCTGTTTTTTGTGAATCATTGGAACATCACTTAGATAAATAAATAAAAAAAGAATAGCCCATATGCCTTATTATTTTTGTAAAATTCTGTCATTAATTATATGCCGTCAACCTTAATTCTATGAAGCAACGAGAATACTTTTTATGCCCAAAAATCAGACAAAAATAACGACTTTATTCAAAAATTTCTCTGCCGTTTACGTTGTAACCGCAGTGCAGTGCTTCCGGGGTCTACGTCAGAACGCAAGCTCTGTATTGGCCGACGCGGTTCACATGAGCACCACGACACATGAGTGTTATTGCTGACGCAGGAGCTGGCCAATACAAAGGTTTTTTTGTGCACAAAAAGTATTCTTGTCGCGGGTACTGAAAGTGGTAATTACATTGCTGTCTATGGATGGGTCAGAGAGCTCTCGGATTTCATCAAAAATATCTTAATTTGTGTTCCGAAGATGAACGAAGGTGTCACGGGTTTGGAACAACATGAGGATGGGTAATTTATGACAGAATTTTAATTTTTGGGTGAACTAACCCCGAGCCAGAGTCAGATTCTGAAAATGCAGATGATCATGAGGAACGTCTACTCTCTGAGGTTCAGGTAAGCGGTCCTGTGTAAAACGCGCTGTGCACATTTCACGGCACTACAATTCACTGAGAGCCTCATCTTCTCTTTGCATTTGCCTTTGGACGAGCATTATGCTAATATTTCACATTGCGAATTTGTGACATGATCGAAGTCCAGACATTACTCCTCGAACGTCCGAGGCATTTTAGGCAGGTCTGGATGAGTGTTCTCTGCTAGACAGAATAAATCCCTTTGTGGAAGACTATGAGCTTTCTAACTTTGTTTGTGCTTGTATAAGATCTGCAGATACATTACACACTAAAGGAAAACATTAAAAGGCATCATATGGGCCCCTTTAATATTTTGAAATGGTTTTTATTTTTTTATATTTTCCTCATTTTAATTGCAATTTTAGTAATTGTGTTATGTGATGAGTTTTTTATATTTCTATTTAGCTTAATTTTATTTCAGCAATTTTAGTGCTTCAAGGGAATATGTCTAATGTTCGTTTTTAAGTTTTTATTTTAATTAAAGAAAACAATTGTTGGTATTGTTAACTATTAAAAAGCATCATATTATTATTATTGCAACATAAGCAAATAATCAAGACACATTTGTTTTTAGGAAAACCTTTAGGTGTGATGAATAGCAGCTAACATTGGTGTGTTTGTAGGGCAGAGCACTGGCTCCTATGATTACAGCCCTGAGTGCAGAGCTTGGTTTAGAGGGCAGGACACACATGTGGTGCTGCTGTCATGTGGTTAAACAGGCATGTGGTTGGGGGTTGGTTCTACAGTAGAACATCTTTAAAGCTATAAAAACACTATATGCAAGCCAAAAAGGGAAGTTAGCCTTGAACTATACAATCATTTAGCTGCATGTAGGTTACAACTGCAGCACAGTGCAAGTTACATTTGGAATAAAGAAATCGTGTTATATATTTATCAAGGAATTTAGGGCAGAGAATGGGGATTGTGTACAATTTGGGAAGGAAATACAAAGGAAAAAGTGCAGGAAAAAGTAAAAAAGTGATAAACTGGTGGATGATAAACTGAACAGAAATAAGTGAACTAGTAAACGAGTGCCACTCACGATAGATGGCGTGGAGGTGGCAGTCTTGATGGCAGGGGCGGTATTCTCTGTATTCTTGCTCATCTTGTTGTCTAGGATGTTCTTCTTGACCACTTTGAGATCGCGGTTCTTGCCTGGCACGTATCCATGTTTCAGGGATATCAGGATAGGGTCTCCATTCTTCCCATCAATCCAGTCCTCGGCCTCCAGGGGGGCGTCTGGACCTGCCGTGTCAGGGTAAAGGTCATCCTGGAACAAGTCCGACTGATGGAAGGAAGGGTCTTATTAGTTGTTAGGATATGCAGGATATAAATCGTGCAAAACATTGGAATATTAACAACCGGGACGCAGATACAGAGTTCAGTTGCTTGGCTGGTGTGAAAGCTGTTTTCTGAATTCATGGCTTTTGATCAATCTTTTGTGGTGAAGGCAGTGAAAATGTTGGCCATGTGTTTTTGAAACAATATTTATATATTTTTTATTAAATGTTAATTGTTTATACAAATAAACAAAAAAGCATTTAATGCAATATAAAGCCCAGCATGGGTCAGTTAGAATTGTTTGAAATGAAATACTCTTATGTAGCAAATAAATGCTGTTGATTTGAACTTTCTTTTTATCAAAGAATCCTGAAAAAACTAACACAAAATTAGCATATTAAAATCATGTCTATACATGGCATTGTCAAAGAGCATATATACTTTAACACAATGTGTTAAATTAAAATAAAGATTTTCAGTGAATATTAAAATATATTGCAAAAAAACTGTTTGGCCAGTGAAAATATTTGACAAACACTGGCCCAAAACTCTTAACTATTATTTTTGAATCCTCATTTAAAGCAAAGAGACTCAAACATCAACAAAAAAGTTGAAAGGAACAACGCTTTCTATTTTTGACGATGACTCCTCCAGCATTGTTGCCTAAGTGCAGTGGTAAACAGTTGTCATCACAACTCATGAGCGGTGTTTGAAATCGCCCCCTATACGCCCATTCACCATTTCCTACATTACTCCACTAATATAGCCCAGAAAGAGTGAATGAAAACGAGTGAGTGAATTTGGACTTCGTGTGTGCCAGAAGGTCTGCCTCTTTTGCATAGTTTGTGCTTGATGTTTAACAATCATTTGAAACTTGTAATGCAAAGATTTACCTTGAACTCTGTCCTGGAAACTTGCATGTATAAACCTTAATTAAACTATTTAATAAATCAATTAAAAATAAACCTGTATGATATTACGCTGCAGCCACTTTGGACAAGTGGCTTGGAAAACGGGTGGATGGATGATTCACCTGCCGGTGCCATCTTCTGGCAAGACGCGGGAATTCATTCGGCAATGAATCGCTCGCAGTGCATTATGGATATTCTCTAGCCATTGAGTGTATATTGGTTGTACACTCGTTATTGCGATGCATTATAGGATAGAATGAGTGCACTCGATAATGTTCACTATGGTTTCGTACACCACTACAAATGGCTGTCCCCTCAAATAGTGCCCTATTTAAATGTATACTTGGGGCATTTCGGACACAGCCATAGTGATCCATGTTGATGGTGCAAACATACTGCGGTTTAAAGCAAAAAACACGTGAAAAGAGACCTGCAGTGGTAGCCTGGATGCCAGCCGAACTTAGCCCCGCCCACAACATTTGAGGTTGGGAAGACCAATGAAATTGTCTGGGAGAGTTTTATATGATGATGCGTGTGTGTGCAGTTGAGTTCTGTTGACAACTATGCGTCGCTCTGTTGCTCTGATAGGTAGGTCTATCCATTGTGCAGAGGCACTTTCTTTCCTGGTTCGGTTGAAACACGCCCCATAATCACAGCCTGATGGAGCAGTATCAGACTCATATTCTGACTAGAATCTGAGTATGACGCCGTCAGGATACTGCAGTGGAGAAGTGGTACTAAATAAATCAAACCAAAAACAAGTTCTGAAAACAACAGGGTCTGATAAACTAATAAAACTGCTCTTTGACAATGCCAGAAAACAAAAGCCAAAGCAGGAGGAAGTTGTGGCCCAGGATATGAAGTGTTGCTGTACTCTTAAAAACAAAATAGTAAAACTAAATCAAAAGGCTCACTTTTCTTGGCACGGTCATGATGATAGGCTCACACTTTCTCTCATGCAGTTTGTAAAACCTGAGAACACACACAAGCACACAAGTCTGTTATAACTTGTTCAGAAGGGTAGCAGACGTTAGTGCATGACTCATTTGGCAAGTCAAAACATTACAGAACTGGGTGCAAGACGGGGGGAAAAAACACAAAAATAACACACCATGCAATTTTTTAAGAGCATTTGATACCCCCAAACCTGAACCTCTATTCATTTATCACTCCCCCTGAATCTGATCAATCTTAATTTGAAGGATCTTGCAGCCCTTTGTTAACCAGGTCTAGTGCTGCCCTCTTTTGGGTGGACTGGGAAACTTCCATCTACTTCCCATTGGTGTTGATAAACAGCAGTAGTACAAACTTCACATTCAAAATATCAGCATTTAATAAAAGAAAAACTAGTAAAACCTAGACTACATAAACTACATAAAATAGAAACATGATACAATCCAAAAAAGCAAATGATCTAAAAATAATCTTATAAAGAAACATTTAAGTCATATTTCACCCTAAAATAAAAAGTTTTTTGTTCATTTTGCATTACATCAAGACATTATGACATTTAAGCAGATTTTTCTCTCAACTTTACCAAACCATCACTTTAATGATTGACAAATTATGCTATTTCAAAGGAACACTCCACCGTTTTTAGAAATAGGGCTTATTCAACACCTTTCCTATATTTAGATTTGTGGGCAAATGCAATTTTGTCTCAGTGCATGCATTGTTTTAGTTTGGCAGGGTCGCTGCTAGCTTAGCTTAGCATAATGAATGGAATCCTATGTTGCCAGCTGACATGTCCCGAGTAAAAGTGATCCAAAAAACCCCCCCCAAAAAAACCCCACCTAATTGCTTATTCACGCAACACATGAAATCCCAGTGATATCTCTGTGCCCAAGTAGCAGTGCTTCGCCTGTGCTTAACTTTATATCCCAAGTTAACATCTGCCCAGGAAATCGCCTAGTCTTAATCTGCATCGCTATTTGTACTCGTTGTGAATACGTAGGCCACAAGAAGTAATTAGGTGGGTTTTTTTTTTTTGGGATCACTTTTTCTCGGGACATGCTAGCTAGCTGGCAACATAGGATTCCATTCATTATGCTAAGCTAAGCTAGCGGCGATCCTGCCAAACTAAAACAATGCATGCACTGAGACAAATCCATTTGCCCACATATCTAAATGTAGGAAAGAAGTTAAATAAGCCCTATTTCTAAAAACGGTGGAGTGTTCCTTTAAAGGCTCATTTGGTTTTGAAGGTCTACTACAATAGGTTTACATGCACCCAAGATCAATAAACCCTTTAATTTTCTCATAATACACATTGCACTTAAAACACAGCGATACAAATGACGGCGTCGGTTTTTCCATATCAAGTCCAGCGCGAGTCCTCATCCTTTTAAAGTGCATGCAAAGTGGATGTGCAGCGCTGAAAACAGCATCTGCTCGACATGTCGACAACATGAACAAAGCTCTTCCAGGCCTCAGCTACAACTACAGTGTTTGAGGGCGGGTCAAAGTAGAATGAAGACCATAGGCTAGCATTATACAGATGTACATGGTTTACGTTGTTACATAGGTATGTAACAGGAAGTGACACAGGTAATTACCATCAACTCATTTCAGCAGTTCAGAATCGATTCTTTCTTTTAGTAGACGATAACTTTATTTGTCATGCACTTTGCATTTGTTTTACTGATATAATGCTGTAAATAAATAATGCAAGTACATCAATTATGCTTTTTCGAATAGTACTTTTTTATCAAGTCTGTAATATGGCTGTTTGTAAATATAAAAGTTTTGAAAGCTCAATGTGAAAATCTTATATGGTCAAAAGAAGAATTTTTTTTTTCAAATCTTAAAAAATCTTTAAAAAATCTTAATCTTTTTTAAGTTTTGGTTTTGGGGTGAAATATAACATGGTCGTATTCATGACACGTTTCATGAGATTACCCCACATCTGTTGGCTTGTATAATAATTATTGTTGCTATACCTTGCAATCTCACACTTGTTGACGTCCAGCCCTCTCTTGGGCATGTATCCCATGCCCCTCTGAGGTTCCTTAGTGGTAAAGGTGCTGAGGTAATGGACAAAGGGAGCTTCGTCCGTGATCTCAAAGTAACGGATGCTGCTGTCACCCTATTAGAAACAAAACCTCAGGTCAGTCAGAGACTAAAAACTAGGGATGCACCGAAATGGAAATTCTGGGCCCAAACCAAAAATTCTGGATGCACTTGGCTGAAAACCAAAACTTTTAAAATAATTATTCATTTCTTATTTAACATTGCTTAACGATTCATTAGCGGAGTGTTCAGTTGGGTCATGAGCATCTGTGCAGAGAGCTCACACACGGCGCGGATCATTGAGTAGAGCAAACTGGGTGCTGGTACAGACTTACCTACTCAGCCAGAGTCACTTCGAAGTTGTGCATCTTCGGAAGCGGAGTTGCTCGCAAAGTTACAAAAATGCTGCATGAGAGTAAAACACTGAGGGGCGAGGCAGCATATATTTTTGACTAATTTTTTGAGCCTTCTATTTTCTTTCTGGGCAAAAATGCCATTTTCGGCTCATAATTTCGGTGCAACCCTACTAAAAACCCATGTTAGGATCATGGTACCATGTCCATAAAACATAATAATACCTCAAATCTAAATATCCAGGTGTACACTACCATTCAAAAGTGTGGGGTTGGTAAGATTGTTTGGGCATTTTGAAAGAAGTCTCTAATGTTCACAAAGGCTGCTTTTATTTGACCAAAATACAGTCATCAGTAATATTGTGAAATATTACTACAATTTAAAATAATTGTATGCTTTGTATATTTTAAAGTGAAATTAATTGCTGATGGCGAAGCTGAATTTTCAGCATCATTAATCCAGTCTTCAGTGTCACATGATCCTTCAGAAATCATTCTAATATGATGATTTGGTGCTCAAGAAACATTTCTTATTATTATTATCAATGTTAAAAACAGTTCATATTTTTGTTGAAACTGATTTTTTTTTTTCAGGACTCTTTGATGAATAGAAAGTTCGAAATTACAGCATTTATTTGAAACAGAAATCCCTTGTAACATTATAAAATGTCTTTTCTGTCACTTTTAATTAATTTAATCCATCCTTGATAAACAAAAGTATTAATTTCTTTAAAAAAAAAAAAAAAATCTTACAGACCCCAAACTTTTAAACGGTACTGTATGTGCTGCGTTTACCTTTCCACACAGGTAGACCACATTAGTATCGGGATCATAGAAGGGTAGGAGGACTCCGTTACTGGTGTCCATCTCATGGACAGAGATCGGCTCCTCCATATTTTCCTGAAAAACGAACAGAGAAAATGTATAGTCTAATTACATTAGGACCATTAAATGTCACTTATGTCAGGAACTGCAATTAATAGTTATTTTCTATGTTCAGAAAGCATACTCAGAATAAGTTAAGGCCGGAGTACACTACATGACTTTTGCCCAGATTGACAGTGTGGACACGCTAGTTGCCGAAAGTTAGAGCCAGACTACAGATTTCACAGAAAATTGTGTAGTGTATGATGTCACAGACTTTTTTAGCTTCAAAGTTTGATTCCATCCAGTCTGAGGATATCAAACGTTTCATATTTTGAGCTGATTTTAGAACACGTTTGACACGCGACTCCTAGCAAAAAGACATGCGTTTCTGCATGATTTTGTGGTGTTCATAATGACTTGAAAGGTAGTGTATGATCCTCAGTCTCTTAGTGTACGATGCCCAGCTTTTCTCTGTAACCATTTACAAAGTCTGCAAGTGTATGATGCCTAGGGTTGGGTACCGAAATCCGGTTCCAATATGGCACCGGTACTTATATAACCGGTATGTACCGGACCGAATCAGAACGCAGATTTCGGTTCCTCATTTCGGTGCCAAAATTCAAACGTACTTTCGCGTGCTTTGGCTGGCACCGAGCCAGAGACAGACGCTCAGCGCTGGTCACATCACCACTCATGACAACTATTCAGTGTTTTAAACCACATCATGTTTATTCCAGGTTTCAGACATTTAAATGCTCACACACTGATGTCTATGAAAGCGGCAATGACAATCCTTTCAGGCGGTTATAATAAAACGTTACGTGTTTTATTCACATCAGATACATGCATATTATATAGTAGCTATATCATTTACTCTATTCTTCCTCCAGTTCACTGGTCACTTAATTTCATGTATTTTGTAAGACGAGAATTAACTTAAGTGTTGTAAATCCGACAGATCTCGATTCTGAGGCGCAAACTAACATGGCGCCGCCCATTGCGCTTTATACACATTGACTCACACATTTGAACATCAGTTAGTTCGTGACACAGTTAAGAAGTTTGTGAATATTTTGAATAAAAATAAAAAATGAAATAAACCCGCTACAGCTGAGCCGTCAGCACTATTGCGGCTGCTGTGTGTCCCATGAGAAACATTAAGGCGATGCGTTCTAAAATATTTAGCCAGAGAATATGATCATATTTCAAAATAAAGCTGAAGCTCGAAGCTGGTTAGTAGCATACCAAGAATACAGACTAGCCCTACTGCTGTTATTACTGTAACTGTTATTTAGAGTTATATTAGGCTTGTTGTAGTTGGGTTAGGTTTTACTGTGAATTTGTAAATAAGTCAATTATAATTTGTAAATAAGTCAATTGTGTTTTGTATTTATTTATATTCATACATTTAAGTATACATTAAACTTTTAATAAATGGTTCAATTTAAATAAAAAAATAAAAAGCCATTTAATGTCATCCACCTCGTTTTGTGGCCTTTTTTTTAAAAAAAAGTCTCGGTTTAGGCACCGGAACCGTTTTAAAAGTATCGGTTTGGCACCGGAATCGGAAAAAAACCCAATCGATACCCAACCCTAATGATGCCTGTTCAGATGTTAAAAGTTGTGTAGTGAATAGTTCCTGGAGTTCTCATTTAGTCAAGTCTGAAGTGCATTTGTTTGCATTTATTTATGAGCAGGTGTTAGAATGAAATTTATCTGTGGTTTCCATGGCAACTTACCGGATCCCAGAGGGCGAGTTGTCTCTCACTCATGCGGCTAAATCCAGTGGTGAACACTTTGCCGTCAGACAGGAAAATGGCTCTCATGGGCCTGGCACCCTCATGGGCCTTGTCCTTCTCCTGTCAGCGAGACACACCATAAAACAAATCACAACACTGCTCGCATTCGTTCAAAACTGAGCAGCCAAATACTTTTCAGATCAAGTAAATGCACCAATATACATCACTTCAACTGAGAAAAACTAAAGCCAGAGAAACATTTCAGTCCAGAAACTTTTATACTCGAAGTTTACAAATAAAAGCTATTATCCTATTCACTTCAGAAAAGCAAGCACTTACCGCAATGATCTCCTCTTTGCGTGGGTCGATGACACGGATTTTCTTGTCCTTGCAGGCAGTGCAGATGAGACTGCCATTGCGGTTCCAACAGGCGCTGAAGATGATGTCAGGGTGCATATCCTCCAGGGTGATAATGGACTCTCCCGTGCCCACATTCCAGACGAAAATCACATTATCACAGCCTGCAGACAAACCCAGGAAAAAGAAACCTTGAGTTGTTTTTTCCATTTAAGTGTTTTGACAGATACTGAACTGGATACATTACATTAATGTATACATACAGAACATTTAAAAGATAAACATGTCAGAGACTGAGGCGCCTAACTTCCTGAACCATTCCTCTCTCTTTTCCCCCATTATTTTACATCTCCTCTATTACGGTTTCTATCAATAGTTTCCTTTTCTTCGCAGGATCAGGTGACGCTTCTCACCTGCGCTGAGGAGGATGTTGCGGGCGGTTGGATGCCAGGAAATGATTCCCACCCTTTTAGAATGACCCTCCAGCACCACCACTGGCTCGGCCAAGGAGGTCACCAAACCATTCTCTGGGATCTGCCACACCTGAGAACAAAGAACGAAATAAAAATATATTCACATTTTGTTATCGTTAACTAAAACTATTACAAAATGGCTTTTAAAGCTGAAATTAAAAAATAAATATTTATATAAATATTAGATGATGAACTTAAATTAAAATTATAAATGCTGCCTTGGCAACTAACTGAAATAAAATAAAAGGTTCAAGCTGAAGTACTAAATTATCAAAAACAAAAAGCAGAACAGAAATATTAAACTAATAAAAATGACAAAGCATAGCTAAATTACTCAAATTTAAACAAAAACATTTATAAAATAAAAATAAATGCCAATTCAAAATAATAATAAATATCAAATCAAACATAGTTGTTAATATTAATTACATTATGATCCAAAATTTGATTAAGCCATTTTGTATAACTTCTATGCTTACATTAGTTTGCCTGAAGGTGGCAGCAGAGGCCAAACAAAGGATTCCAGCAGAGTTTTATCAATTTAAACAAGGATTAAAAGTATACATGACAGAGTATAACTTTATATGACAGAGATAGTAATATCAGCAAGCGATTTTTTAAAAGGCTCTCTCTTTAACTTCGTTTCGTCTCCCTCTACATATTGCATATTCTCAGCATTTATGAACAGCTATCTGAAACATTTGATTCTGATTAGAAAACCGCAACATTTTACGTTTAAATATGTTCTGTATATTGACCTCTTAACTGTGTAATAGACTAGATGAGTGTACAGTATTCCTTTACATAGACACTGACCTGTTCAATGTCATTAACATCGTCGTCCCTTAAAAACATTATAGGTCACTACTGAAATTACCCTCCAGCATGTCTGTCTATACCTCAATATTAGGGCTGGGTAAAAATAAATATTGATTTCTCAGTTTTAATCAATTCTCATTTTGAAGAACCGATATCAACTCTTAAATCCCAATAATCGATCTTTCATTCGGTGCGGTTTTCAGTTGATGAATGAACAAAACTCTGAAGATGCGCATCCCACCCAATAAATGTGTGTTACTTTATTACTTCTGGTATGAAACCGTCTCAGCTTTCAAATCCAAAAAATAAATACCGTTTGGCTTTAATGTGGCGTGACAGATCACTGTTGCCAATTAACGAAGCAGCAGCGCAGAGCGCGCGTGAACCGACAATCTCTTCTGCTATTAGTTACAGGACGGACAAAATAAATATAAATGAACATCAAAAGGTTTGTTAAAAGATACATTACAAATAACAGAAATCTGTATCATCTTGTGTTTCAACCGGTGAAAGACGTCAATAAAACAGCTTGTAAACAACAATGTTACCTTTACCTCAGAAAAGCCATTCAAATGTCCAAAAACTAGTCAGTCAGATAAAAAAATTATAATAACTTGGAGAGGAGCATTTTGCTAAATATATGCACTATTGCAGATTTGTTGTATTTTTACTTAACCTGTTCTTCAATATTTAATGTGTGTTTGAATAAATCCTTCATGTTTTTATGGCAGCCACCAATTTTTTTTATTTTTTATTAAACATCTAGAAAAAATTATATTATATTATATTATAATAAAAATATTTAATGTGTTTGAATAAATCCTTCATGTTTTTATGGCAGCCACCAATTTTTTTTTTTTTATTAAACATCTAGAAACAATTATATTATATTATATTATATTATATTATATTATTATAAAAACAATGTGCAAATTAAAAAAAAAGTATGCTAAAACGTTAATTTTAACCGTTAATATTGTAGTGATGTACCAACTGGGGTTCCCTGTATGGTTTACAACATTGAGAGATCTTTTTTTTTCCTTTTCTTTTTTTTGCCATTGGATCAAAATTGAAAGCTTGTGAATCAAAATCGAATTGTGAATTTTGTGTCAATGCTCAGCCCAACTGAATAAATTTCAGATGTTATGAATCTGGGAAGATAGGACAGAGCAAAACAGCAGGAATCATCAACTTCCCTGACCTCTGTATTCCTCAAGAGAGCGGGCAAGCTCTATTAAAGCAATACTTGCACACTCATTACACGTACACAAGCACTGGAGTTGCTGTTATATCTTCACACTGGCCAAATAAGGTCTAGTAGAGTGATAAATAGACCCAGAGCCAGCCAGACTGACCTCAGAACTATAAAATAGTAACTGCTGATGCAATGACTTCAGCCTGGGCTTAAACTAATCTAAAACAGTTCAGAAGAGCAAGCCTTCAGTTATGCTGTGATCCGATCTACTGCCGTTCGCATGAGTCATGGTGCGGACTTTGCCAGCCACACATGGACTCAATGGGTGGGTAGAGATGGGATGCTGGCTATTCAAAGAAACTTATCTAGAAATGGTCATATCCACCCATCAATAAACAAGCTCTAAATCATCTCAATGAATGGATTACAAAATTACATTATTTAAATGTATACATACAATACAATTCAAAAGTGTGTGGTCATTTTTTGTTTCTTCTTAGAAATATTTTTTTATTTTATTTAGTAAAGCCCTATTCGGACAGGACTGGTTTTCCAGGGGGATGCTTGGTGTTTCACAGACATCCTTTACGATTTTAACCCTGTCCGAATCTGTCTGTTTCTCACACAACCTCAGTAAAAATTCCAGGGCAAATTTCCTAGTGTTTTTAAGCAACCTCTGAGAAATCTAATCCCGTCCGAATGCGAATGTCTGTGATTGCTGTATTGTACTGTACTGTGCTTCTGTTTGCACATCAATCTCAATGTTAAAAATGGCATCAGTTTAAATGATGACAGTGGATGTATGGAAGTGAAGAGAGAAAGGGTGACATACCATCACGGTGCAGTCTTCAGATCCACTAGCGATGACCTGGTCATTGTGAGGGCACCAATCAATGTCCAGAACAGGACCAGTGTGGCCGCATACTGTAGGGTAGGCCTTATCTATACGGCCCGACTGCAGAGAGAAAACAGAGACAAAGACTAAACTTAGATTACGAAAGCATTTGGCTCATTGGGTAAATGAAACGAGCTCTGACAGTGCCAGCCAAGCTCTACGTAACACCAAAACAAACACTTAAGTACTGGCCTGCATTCATGAAATGGGGAGGGGAGAAAGCCATTCTTCTCCAAATTGTCAAACAATAGCTTACCCGGTCATTCAAGCGAACAGCAGAAACAGTTACACACGACAGCTGATATGTAATAAAAACAGATTTTCACTCGGATTGAAAGGTCACACGGAGGTTTGGGCAGTGTGAGAAAGCTAAAATTAGATGATTTTGCCACATCAAAAAAAAATATACACATGTATGATAAAGAAAATGATAAATATTGAGTAAAAAATACTAACTACTTATATTTTGCAATTTAAACAATACTGGGAATAGAACAATGAATGCAATGCACATTTTATTTTGGTAAATAATAATTTCATCCTTTGAATCAGTTTCAAATTATCTGTTAAAATCAGTTCAAAGATATGTTTGAATAATGTCAAAAATATTTATTTATATATACACACACACACAGTATATATATTTTTAAATGTAGTGAATAATGCTGCATATGACTATATATTAAGTTCATATAAATAAAAACAAGCCTTATTTTAAATAGATTTTCACTGTATTTTACTTCTATACTATATTTACATTTCCAAAAGATAATACAATTTTGTATTTAAAAGACATGTACTCTACTGAAAAAGTAGACAGATTTCACCATCACATCCAATGTGATTGTTAGCACACATGTTTGTGTATGAAAAACAGTATTCTTCATTTTGAGCACCTTACGTAATATCACTATACAATGCACAGGCCTGAAGACTAGGGGAATACAACAGAAGTTTTCCCTCCTCTCCCTTGTACACAGCAAACAAAGCAGCCAAATAAAGGCACGGCTGCGGTCCCGTGCTCAGTCAGATGACTTCCTGATGACATCAGTGCCCTCTGCTCAAAGGTCATGACCCTTGATCTCCTGCGAGACCACAATCTCTGCACAGGGCTGTGTGATCAGGTGTCATCTGATCACATTGTTCAGTCAGTGTGCAGAGAGAGGTCCACACCCACTCTTTTGTTCATGCTGCTGCTTTGCCTATGGTGTGATGACATCACAGCAGAAAGCCCAGCCCAATAAAGCACAACAGCTTGGGCTATTCTCAAGCCCGGCCTGTACAAAAAGACACTACCCACCTGTGCAAAAAACACTCCATGTACACATTCCTTCTCAAGTCTGGGCATGGTTATAACACGGGCTTATGAAAGAGAAACTATACCTTTCGCAGCTATTTGTGAGCTAACCGCCCCTCGTGTTTTTTGGGGGGGTTTTGTGTGTGGATAGTTTCGAATGAGTGAAGTGAAAAAGAATGTCAAGACGACAAAACAGCATTTCACTAGAAAAGTTCAAAGGTAACTGGAAAGAAAGGGAGATGGAATATATAAGATGTTCTCAAAACTGAGAAAATAATCCAAGACTCACACAGAACACAAAGAAATGCCGCCCTATTATCAGGAACACTGATTACCAATCAGTCCATGAACAGCTAAACAAATATACAGACAGTCTGGTCCTTACACACTGATACAGCTGCTTGCCAATAAAAACAGAATGCCTAATTCAAAGTCCAGCTGTGGGCAGCGGTCTGTCAACCATCACATGCACCAAAAGACAACAAGCCAAGATACGTTTTGGCATGAGACTAGTGTGATAAAATCACTTACTGATATTGTCTGTGTAAAGTTATGACGTATCTGTAATGTTGGTAAAAACAATACTTGCAGAAAGTGATGTGACAAGTAAAGCCCTGTTGTCATGGAACTTCACCTAAACAAATAAACATCACCTAACCAGAAAATCATGCACCTATTAAGGTATTAACACATTTCAAAAATGTGTTTTACTGGAAGTATTAATGCGGTAAAAAAAAAAAAAAAAAACTGTCTTTTATATATATATTATATTTTTATTTTTTTATAAAGAATGGGTCACTCTCAGGAGCTCAGTGAATTCAAGCGTGGTACCATGATAGGTTGCCACCTGTGCAATAAGTCCATTCGTGAAATTTCCTCACTACTAAATATTCCACAGTCAACTGTTAGTGGTATTATAACAAAGTACAAGCAATTGGGAACAACAGCAACTCAGCCACGAAGTGGTAGGCCACGTAAAAAAAAAAATATATAAAAAAAAATCAGAGCGGGGTCACCGCATGCCGAGTCAATAGCTACAGACCTCCAAACTTCGTGTGGCCTTCAGATTAACTCAAGAACAGTGCGTAGAGAGCTTCAGGGAATGGGTTTCCATGGCCGAGCAGCTGCATCAAGCCTTACATCACCAAGTGCAATGCAAAGTGTCGGATGCAGTGGTGTAAAGCACGCCGCCACTGGACTCTAGAGCAGTGGAGACGTGTTCTCTGGAGTGACGAATCACGCTTCTCTGTCTGGCAAACCGAGTCTGGGTTTGGCAGTTGCTAGGAGAACAGTACTTGCCGGACTGCATTGTGCCAAGTGTAAAGTTTGGTGGAGGAGCGATTATGGTGTGGGGTTGTGGCTCCTTAGTTCCAGTGAAATGAACTCTTAATGCTTCAGCATACCAAGACATTTTGGACAATTTCATGCTGCCAACTTTGTGGGAACTGTTTGGGGATGGCCCTTCCTTTTCAAACATGACTGCGCACCAGTGCACAAAGCAAGGTCCATAAAGACATGGATGAGTGGTGTGGAGGTACTTGACTGGCCTGCACAGAGTCCTGACCTCAAACCGATAGAACACTTTTGGGATGAATTAGAGCGGAGACTGCGAGCCGGGCCTTCTCGTTCAACATCAGAGCCTGACCTCACAAAGGCACTTCTAGGAGAATGGTCAAAAATTCCCATAAACACACTCCTAAACCTTGTGGAAAGCCTTCCCAGAAGAGTTGAAGCTGTTATGGCTGCAAAGGGTGGGCCAACTCCATATTAAACCCTATAGATTAAGAATGGGATGTTATTAAAGTTCATGCGCATGTAAAGGCAGGCGTCCCAAAACCTTTGGCAATATAATGTATGCGTGTGAATGAAAATGGATCCGAGTCGATTTTCAGTGATTATTTATAAGTATATTATTTTCTGTGCCACAAATGCTACAGATGAGGTTTAACTTGTAATTGAACCCAGAACATTCCTTAAATTCAAAGTCCATTCAGTAGGCATTCAACAACAAAGCCTATATTACATTTCTTTTCAAAACGAATAAGAGTTATTTTACCTACTGTACTATAAAACTTCTTATTGAAAGTAATGTTTTCCTACTTTTGTACTTTATGTCTGTTCCCATGCATGCATGAGTGCACGGCTTATGGAGAAGAGAGAGAATTAAGAGAAGAGACATTTTTTTAAACTACAGAATTAAAATTCTCCAAGTGATTTTATTAAACTGAAAAGTAATGTGCATTACATAAAAAGTAACTCATATTAATGTTATTTGTTACATCAAAAAAGTAATCTGATTACATTACATTATCCTATGATCATTTGTGCTTGTTTAGTCATAGATATGTGGAAGAAAATGATGGCAGAAAAGAGGGGGAAGGTGATAAAAGGGCACTAGTTCTCAAGAGAACCTTCCAGTAAAAACCCGTAACTCAAAGCCTCTACCAGAGGAGGATCAGGATGATGCACAAGCATTAGCCGCTCTATTGATTTAGTGACATTATTGCCGGTTGGTTTCTATGGATCACTGACATTGGAGCAGAAGATGGATTCTAGATTGGTTTGCTTTATTATTTATTAACACATGCAGAGACTGTATATAAATATGCTTAAATGTGCAAGCTTGAGATCACAACACATTTTTAAAAAGATGAACAAATTATGAAAGCAAAAGTAAAAGGAAAAAAGCTTAAAGAAACAAATATGCTGATATAGACCGATTACCACAGGCTTTCAAATGATCCAGAATCATGTCAAGAATGTCGCCAAGATGTCTAGATTACCAGTATGTGTGCATTTTTAGAATGTCTGCTCATCAGAAACACAAAGTGTTACAGTAAAAGCATTAAAATAAATCTTGCAGACCCCGACAGACAAATTCTGATATGGCCATATAAGCATGAATAACTGTGAGGTGAGTTTACCTTGCAATATGAATTTGAAATTATTGTATCATAAAATCAAGCATGCATTGTGGCAAATAAAACTTGCAGGAAAGCTCTGCTAAACTCACATCATGAATATTTATGCAATTTAATTATAGCCGTCCAAAACCATCATCGCAATGCAGCGAGTGAAACTTGTTGCATAGCAACAGTAGCAGCATTACTGCAGATCCCTCACCTCAGCTAACGCAGGTCTCAACCCATTCAATTTAAATAAGGATTTCTTGCCTCAATAAAACCACGTCAGAGATCAAGAGAGAGATGCCAGTGAAGAGAGACATAAAAAACCATGGAACTAAGGAAATGAGAGAGCCGAAAGCCTGGAGAAACTATGGAGGTGGCTAACAAAAGTATTACAGAGCCACAGATGCTTTCTGCAGTAGCCGAAGCATGTCTGTCTTATCTCGTCAGCATGGAAATTTCCATTTCCTCTGCGATTTCACGAGGACCCAGAGGCAGCACACTACAGCTGACCTGACTGAAGTACCTCAGCTGTTGTCCAACCACAATTCATGTCATTTTACATGATCCACGAAAAACACGAATCAGGGCAGAGGGGGCAGTGCCAAGCGCGTGTCAGAATGAGAAAGCTGCTCAGGGCCAGCAGGTGTATGCAGTTGGCTAATGCATGCGACCTGTAAGAGGAGGAGGGGGGAAGAATAGGGTAAATAAATGAGGTAGAAAGATCACGAGATAAGAGATTCTGAGGTTTGACACTCAAACATTTATAAAAAAAATAAAATAAAAAACACACAAAACACATTTATTATTCTAAATATAAACATTCTATATGTTTTGGTTGAACCTAATAATACAATTAAGTAGAATTAAATCAAATGGTCTATTTACAATTATTATTGTATTTATTGTAATATTAAAAAAAGTATTCTGATAATTAAATTCATGCAAGAAGTGACAGTGACTTTTGTACAGTAGTGGCACGTCCAATTTGGATTTAATTTATGGATAAATTACAAAATGAAACGGTTCTCTCATAATTGTCAAATTCTGTAAACCAATTAAATAACTTCTGGATTTATTTATTTATAAACTACAAATAATAACGATTAAATGAAACCTAATAAATGACCACAGTGGACTTTACACATTAAACAAAAAAATTCCCTTCACACTGCCCCCTTTTCTTCTATGCGTCTATCAAAGAATCTATTGGGCGCAAGCACTGTGCTTCAGCCAATGGAGAGGAAAGAGGAAATGGGTCTGGAAGGTTGACAGGCGGGGAGCTGAGGATGACCATATAAGGTAAAATCTGCAGTCAGCAGCCGCCAGAGCTCAGTCAGTGCAGCAGGAACAGTAGGGGGCTCCTGGAATACAGACTGGGAATCAGAATGACACATCCATGGCCACACACACAATTTAAGTTACATCTGTCCATGTGGCTGCACAGAATATGTGGAGGTGGACTTTGAAGTAAAGCCAATGAACTCATTTCCTTTGTGTGTGCCCCTTTTTTCCTGTTTCTCTTTTTCCTCATCTTTGCTGCTCTCATTCTCCTGTTTTCCTCTTTTCTGTGAAGTGACGCATGCGCATCCTGTTCAGAGACTGGAATCCCAACAAATATGTCCAACATATGGTTGGATCAATATGAAATATTTTGGCTTCAACGTGATACTAAATCAATACCTGAAACAACAAATAAACAGACTCGGGTGACTGATGACATGAAATTATAGCAGTATAGATTTATTTTCATTGATATAATGAAAATAATTATATCAATGAAGTTTTTTTTTTTCTATTTTAAAAAAGTAAATCTATTCCTGTGATGGTAAAAATGAATTTTCAGCATTACTATTCCAGTGTCACAATGATCCCTCAGAAATCCGTTTAATATGCCGATTTGGTGCGCATGCTTTTATTATTATTAATAATAATAGCAATGTTGAAAACGGTTGTGCTGCTTAATATTATTTTTTTGTTTCAGGATTCTTTGATAAATAGGAAGGTCAAAGAAACACCATGTTCCTTACTGTTTTCACATTGTCATGACAAGAAAGATCCTCAAGCAATTTTATCACATTTCATCTAGGTCACAGTGTCAGATTATGCCATTTTGACTCCTAAATTCTTACTGTGTTGTGGACAGACTAGAAACAGACTACACGTTGCTTCCCAACCATTCATCGCTCGCCGTCTTGCTGTCTGACTGTCTATCCAAATTTTCTCTTTAGCAAAGAAGAATATAATGAATGATTTGCTTGGCTAAATGCTGATTCCAGTACTCACCGTGTTGCTGAAATGCCTCAGCTATCGTTTTTCTTTTTTCCCCTCTGTCTTGGTAGTTCCGTGGAACCATCATAAAGGCAGGAGTATTGTTGCCATAGCTCCAGAAACCTCTAATGTGCCACCTAGAAGCACCAATACAATCGTTTCTTTTTCATTTCGCCTTTTGAAAAGCTGTGTACGGAAGAGCTTTTGTGTGAAAAATGAAACATGCTAGTCTTTCTGTTGTGAAGCATGAAGCATCACGGACCCCACGTCCGTTGGTTGTCATCCACGATATAAAAGATAAAACATTTGATTCTTGCGTCCCGATGGCCATTGTAGTTTACTAATCACTACAACACCCTACGTCAAACAGATTTTGGCTAAATCTGGGCTGATATCGTGTAGTCTGAAGATGGCATTAGTCTTATCACCCATTGGTCATTTTACTAAATTTACAAAAATTATCATATCATATGTTATAGTCAACATTGCCCCACAAATGCTGAACTCGAAACATTCCTATTAGAAGAAACCGCAGAAGACTGAATCAAATGTCCAGGTATGAAGTTTCAAAGTGAAAACTTGTCACTAAATATACACTATGAAAGTCTGCTTCCTTACTAAATCAGGATTTGAGCTCTAAAGGGAAATTGTTGCCAATATCATAACAGAGGCAGGCAGCATACGGGTAAATGGCAGTTTCCTGCAGGATGGTTCATATTTCGTGCTATAAACTAAACATTAGATGTGGTCAGGCAGAAGGGATGAAAATTAGTCACTCTGGTCGGTGTGAATGGAAAGTAGGAATTCAAGGCCTGCGGAAGGCTACAACCATCCGTTTCCCACCGCTTCCTTCATATGTTAATGAGGGTATACAGCTGAGAGAAGGGGGAGGGTGTTGAGAGAAAGACAGACAACATGTGATTAGTTAGACACCTGATGGTCTCTTGAAGGGAAAGACAATAAGAGTCTGAGTCATGCTGCTCTGCCTCCCACACAAAGAATCCAGCCACAACCCATCTGAAACTCCCCCAGACTCAAGACATCACTACAGAACATCATTACTCCTTACAGCAAAACGTGCAGGTCAGTAAAAAAAAAAAAAACACACACATACAAATGCCTTCACTTAGGAGCAGGACATCTTGTCATGACATGCCACATTCAGGTAAAGATAAAAGGCAGCTCATTCCATCAAAGAGTAAGACAAGCAGTGTCTTAGATTAAATGAACATTTAAAATGGACCCACTTTATATTAGGTGGCCTTAACTACTATGTACTGACATTTAAATTAATAATTTGATACAATGCACTTATTGTGTGTACATGCATGTTTTTACATTGTACTTACATTTTAAAATTACCTGCATGTAATTAAAATAATCTGTAAATAATTTCTGTAGTTACATTTATAATTATACTGTTGACACTTCCCTTACACCAAACCCTACCCTTAAACTTACCCATACCACCACACCTGTCCCTAACTTTACCCGTATCCCACCTCATTATCAGCAAAAGTGTTTTGCAATACAATATAAACACAATAAGTACATTGCAATTATTTTTTTTATGCAAGTACACAGTAGTTAAGGCCACCTTATATAATGTGGGACCAGTAAAATTGACTTAAAATTCACTAAAAGTATTTGTAAACAAATGTAAAAATCCACAATTCAAAATTATAAATAAATACATATATACATTTTCTTGCTGGTCAGAAAATAACAATAAATAGCCAGTAATAAAATAAAAAAAATATTTAAAATAATTAATATAATATTTAATAAGTAAAATAAAAATCAATCATTATTTTGTCTTCAAGTGAATTTAGGCATCACAACATATTAAGGTAAAGTATGAAAAAGGAAAATTATTTTGATATTTGCTAAAGGTTTAACAGCGTTATGAAATTATTTGTGTTTTGAAGGTTAAATTTACATGTCAGATGATGGCAAAGGTAATCTAAATTTTAAAAAGAGAGACATGAACATGTGAGACGAAATGACCAATATCGAACATTACCGGAAAAAAAAAAATATATATATATATATATTAAAGGAGGACCAAAGGAATGCTGTCCCAAGTTCTGTGACAAAAGTTCCGGTAAATTTCCAGAAATCCTGGAAAGTTTCAGGAAACTTTGCAATTCTAGTCTTTACACTGTCAACCCACCCTCATTTTGCCACAGGGGCCTGCTGATATACGAGTCTCTTAATACCCTCATCATGACTCGCCTCACGCTGTCCAAAACCTGTATTACTTAAAACAAGATATTTTGAGAAATGTCTGTTTTCATGTTCCACAGAAGGAAGAAAGAAAGTCATACAGGTTTGTAACAACATGAGGCTGAGTAAATGATACATTTAGATAAGCATACTGAAACGTCGCTCCTTACTGGGAAACAAAAGAATGGGTCTGAGGATTTTGGGGAATCAAGTGAGAATGAAGAGTTCCCATACAGATTTGTGCAGGACCTGACATACACACAAGAACAATAGCTCCCCCAGAGCCAGCTGTCCGATTGCAGGGGGCTGCTGGGAATGGGGTGGCCTGGGAAGATAGAACATAGACAGATGCAGTGCTACATTGAATCAGAGCGGATACTTAGGGAGGGGTGCAAATGATGAAGCAGAAGGACAGCAGGCACAACACAACATAGACACAAAGAAGCAACAATAAATAAAAAAAGTGGGAAAATAAACTAAAGTGAAGAGTTGTTTTTGGAGGCTAAATGTAGTTAAAAAAAAAAAAACCTTACAAAGCAGGCTATGACAGAGCTGCGTCCACTCACAAAACCCCCTGATGATGGTCTAAACTAGTCTAAAAAAATAGTGTCTAAACATGTAGACTATAAAAGCACTGACATTCAGATTCATTCACAAAAACCTTGAAGTTTCGGCAAAAACGTTTAATCCCAGCTCATTTCAGTCCTACGTCAAAGAAACGGACAGATGGATCAAGCAATCTGCTCAGAGAAAACACACAACAGTGAGAATTTTTTCACATATTAATACATTTCTCCTCACACTTGCATTGTGCGTCTAAACATCATGGTCGGAATGACAAAGGATTTATACTGGTGTAATCCATGACTTTTTAAGCGGACCTGAAACCTGAGCTTTACAAATGCTTCAGGAAAGCAGCTTGCAGTTACCGACAACGAAACTGATAATGTAAATAACACAAGATAAATATAAGAGTCGGTTGTAACTGAGCTCGTCTGGCCAGGCAGCCTAGCGCTTGAGTGTGACATCATTTACGAGCGGGCGCGCGTGTTCGTGTGTGACGCTGATGACAGGCTTCGGGATCCAGGCGAGAGCCCGAAGAGGTTTGGATGTCACAGTCGTGTCTGAGCGCTCTCTAATTACAGAGCGCTGTTCCGCTTGTCAACACCACTGCTCTGGGTTGTCGTGCTAATCTCGCCAGTATTACCCACAGTAATCTGAGATGTGCCAAATGACACCATCGGATATACAAATCTAACACTTTCTACAGATGGCTACCAACAAAATACTAAACTTATAATTCTGCCTTTATGTGGAACACACACATATTTTGAGAAAATTGTTTTTGTCCATAAAATGGCAGTCAATAGTAACCAAAACTATTTGGTTGCAAGCTTTCTTCAAAATATCTTCTTTCTTTGCTCATTGGGGTTAGTAAATTATGTTTATTTTTTAAGTGAACTATCCCTTCAAACTTGAAGTATGGTCATTCTTATGAAATGTTATGCTCCCAGGAAGTGAGTGCTTGTATATTAAGATAATGCATAGATCCAATTATAGAAACAAATTTTTGTTCACAGAGAAAATCTAAAAATGATTGTAGAGAAAACAACATTATTATATTACAATAAAAACTCGTTGTTTTCACAATGGCTATCAAATGTATCTTTGTTTTGGGCTGTATAAATGTAGCTTTAAATGTATCACTTGAAAATGAATGGTTATGTTGAATACAATTCCAAACAATATATAAACATAAGTTACTTTAACTGTAAATACTATTGTTGGGTACTGTTCTTTAGAGACCCACCAACTGGTGCCAATTATCAGTAGAGCTGATAAAGTTGAAAAGTATAAATATTTGAAAAGTATTTCAGTCAAACCAATCATCTGTCTTTTACATAGAACTGAAAACCAGTACAAAAAGAAAGAAATTGGGAAATGAAAGCCACTCCTTTAAACTATCTGGGAAAAAAAATCTGAGAATGAACCACATGTTTCAACGTGCACTAACATGCAGACTCACTAAACCCACTGACTAGGTGAAACACACTTCATCCCAATGAAGCAAATCTCTGGCTTTGTAACACAAGCAGACGGTGGAAGTCAGCGACAGAAGGTTAAAGAGGGTAGTGCATTAAGTTCCGAGGTAACAAAATCCCTACAGGCCCATGATCTTCATCCCACATCAGTCTGCTGTAGATCCAGCTCACAATTTTGACTTTTTTTCATCACATTTGAACTCAGAAAGCCTTTAGGAAAGATATTTTAACATCATTGTGTAAATAAAATACTGTAGGTGCAATTGTCAATACTGTTGCAGCAATGATGACCCTTTTTGTGTTATGGATGAAAATGATTTATGAAAATTTATGTTTTTAGCATTAGCACAGTCACTTGGGGGTACAGCGGTCTAGATAATTTGTGATTTTAAACGTCTAAAGTGTTGTCGCAGTGGAGTAAAACAAGTACTTTTCAGAATAACATGGGCAGAACATGCTCACCAACATCTCAAAGTAGGGATGCTCATAACATCATTTTGACCGATTAATACTAATCGGCTGAACCGTGTTGAACAAGTCATTTGAAAAAAATTGACGCTTGCTGCAAAGTTAAAATATGTTATACATACAAAAAAATGGGTTGGAGAGAAAACAAACAAACAGATAATTCGCTTATAAGTTGCATTGTATTATTATTACTACTAAAATACCGGTAAACAAAGCAAAATAGTTTACAAACGTTATAAACCTAGCTATAGGCTATTTTAGTTCTCCTCACTTCACAACAAACTGTATTCAGAACAGAACAAGACTGAAAAATTGGTATATAAACGTCAAGCCAAAATGAATTCATTTGAAGCGAAACTGAAACCGACGTTGGGCTCACGTAGACAACCTCACTCATTCGACAAATCCAAATGTTTCCATAATCGTGATGTATTTTGATGCCAACAATTATTTATTATACAAACTAGGCTTTTAGTTGCAATATCCACGTTAAACATCCTCCTTCACAACTGCTTGGCATAACAGACTATTTCAGTTGAGCAGTGTAGCTTATATGGTTGGTATGTTTGGCATTTTACTTTGATAAAGAACAGGCTATGATGTTAAGTTGGCAATGCTAGAACTGATATGTGCGCTTGAGGCGATCTGTGCGATCACTTGAATTATTTCCTTATAGTTCATATAGTTTCCTTAACAGCAGAAACAACTTAAAATACTTAATTTATGGTCATACTGATACATTTTTTTTATTATTTATGTAGACGCACAATAAAAACAAAACATTGTGCTTTTTTAAAATAAAGAAAAACAGGATGCCGACTTCTACTGCCTGGGTTTCCTTTAAATTAACTTGTTTGTGGATCTTGTCACAACAATTAACCGAAAATCAGTATATAGCAAATTTTCAGACCACAAAACCAGTTACTTTTCTTCTTTTCCAGAGTCAGGACATAATCTCCTCAGCTTCTTATTAGGTGTAAGAATGCTCCGCTGAAGCCATGTTCTTCTCAAACTTTAAATAAATACTTCACCTAAAATATTTACTAGCCTTCATGTAGTTTTAAATCTGGATGCTGCTTTTAATACAGAATATAAAAGAAGAAGAAATTGAATCTTCTCACTCATTTTTTCCATAAAAAAAAAATAAAACGTACAAGTCAATCGCTCTGAGAGAAACAGACTGAAAAATGTCATTATTCGCTGATAACCTCATTCTAGTGAGAACCGAATCAGTCAGATTTGTGAACACATCATTAAGAATTTTAGACTGAATCAAATGGTTCACTGAAAATTACATACTCAAAAAAATTTGTTCACAGTTTTTACCTTTTTTTCCCCTTTTTTGGAGCTTGACAAGCTTCTTGATCATCATGAACTGTCTTTATATTGAACAGAGAAATGTGAAGTCTGAGGAAATAATACACTGAATTTGTGAATACAAGTTAAACTATCCCCTCAGATAGTAGAAAGCTTCAGATGTAGAAGCTGAAATCTAATCATACCGATCGAAGCAACACATTAAAATGTACAGATTTGGTTATTAAAGTTTTCAACTAAACGAAACCTCCTTCCCTGGATAACCAATTTTTCCTAAAAACAATTCAAGGCTTACACACAAAATGTCAAGAAAGTGTGTCCTCACTAAATGCTAACTACTAAAAACATCACAGCCAAACAGAAAATATTTGATGATTAAAATACAACTATGAGTGAGATATTACAGTATTTGTGTCAAAATTGAAAACATACACTACCATTAAAAAGTTGTGTCAGTAAGATCAGAAGTTGAAAGTAAACACATTTATAATGTTGCAATGAAAAAAAAATTGGGGGGAAACCACAATACATTTAAGTAGCACAACAATAATAATAAATGTTTCTTGAGCACCAAATAAGCATAATATAATGATTTGTGATGGATCATGTGATGGATTTGATGCTGAAAAATCAGCTTTGCCATCACAGGAATAAATTACATTTAAAAATATATTTAAATAATAAAAATACTCACAATATTACAGTGTTTACTGTATTTTTGATCAAAAATAAAACGCAGCCTTAGGAGACTTTAAAAAATGATATATATATATATATATTACAGACATATATATGTATATTACAGACCCCAAACTTGACAAAAACCATCCCATCACCCGTTTCTCTCACCTTATAGTTTGATCAACTTTTTTTTAATTTTTTTTATACTTATTCCAAACTAGATTGATTAGCCATCAAAAACAAATGAATATAAAATGCCAATGGATATAGAACCAACAATACAATTTAAGCACAGTGTAGTTTTACAGATCTCTCACCTTATTAAGGGGCAAAACCATAAAAGCACCACCTCCGCTGGCTTCCACGATTATGGCAACAAATTTGGGGTTAACCGCGCAGAAGGCGCTGTCCCATGTGACCCGGGACACCCTGATGTCATCGTAGCACTGGTCATTCTTCACCGCCTGGCCGAACACATGCCGGAACTTGCTCTGTCGTACAACCCGTCTGAACATATCTGCAGGGAAGAACAGGACGAGAATGATGAATGAAGCAATCACATGACCTGAACGCTTGAGTGCTTTCACTGAACATATATGAGCCACGTACAGGAAACACCATCTGAACTGATTGAGATGCCATTCATAGTAGCATTTGTTAAAGACTAGTAGATCTGCAAAAATCAACATTACGGTTTCCATTTATGCACCCCATCACATTAGTGCACTGCAATCTGTAATCCAATGATGTTATGACACACATTTCAGTGCAAATGGCAGTCTTACAGTTTAAACAGTGTCTTGATCCACTGGCTAGTTTAAATATAATCCTAAAACATGACAAGTGCTGCAGCCTTTGCACTAAAAGTCAATAATTACCTGAGCAGAACGGTTAAAACGAGAATGATTAAAACTCAAATGATTTCAAAGTGTTTGGCACATATAAATATGATGAAATCCATTTCAAATAGCGCTGCTGAAAATTGCTGAAAAGCAAGTTCAAAGTGAGACAAACTCGATTAAACAGCACACGTACCAGATGGGTTCACTATCCCAAATGTGGAAAAAGCCAGAATAATAAATCCCCACACATTTTAGCATCAATATCGTGTATGTGCACATCCGCAATAGTCAAGATGTCAAGTATAGGCATTGTAGTTGATCCGTACAGACCATGTGAGAACTAAAAGAGAACTAATTTCTAAACTTGCATTCTGTTTTCTGTGCGCAGACACAGAGCAGCAAAGACAGCACGCAAACACTGAATTCCATTCTCTCCTGTGTCGGTTTGTGCTTGAACGGACACGCAAAATTGTCTCAAAACACCCGTCTTGGTGAGTATCCTCATGAACAGTCGCTTATGGCTTACGTGAACGCAAACAACTGAGAAAGAAAACGGGTGTGTATCATTATATAGGTTCCATGCATTCAGTCTTAGTGACAGCAGCCTAAAATTCTTGCTTCTGTCTATGTCATTAATATTAATCAAACAAACTTTTGTAGCTTTAACAAAGATTAATTATATTTAATTTATACAGTGAAGACTATGCAGTGGTATCTTACGTTTGTTGAGTCAATGTCTGTACCTGAATACTGTGAAAAACAAAGCACATTTATTTCATTTGCATCTTTGTTCTGTTGTATTTATCCATGCTTGTAATTTGTTTATTTTCTTCTATGCGGATTCAGTCCCCTACAAAATTACCCCAATAATTCTAGAATGATTCATTATTTCCAAATAGAGCCGTTTGCGTGTGGCAATATATTATCACACAAAAACTAAATATCGCAATGCAATTTTTTCCAATATCGTTCAGCCCTAGTACATTACTCACCCTATTTCAAACAAAAAACTCCATATAAGCATCAACACATCACACTGGTTTCTATGCTATCCGTTTCAGCTTGTCTTGCTGTAATTCTAATACAAACCTGAATAACAAGAACATTCTGTCTTCATGCCATTTCACAACGAAAACAACTGAGGCCCAACTAAAACAGTAGAGAAACTAGGGCTGGATTGAGACGAACTGTCAATGAAGAAGAAAAAAAAAAAAAAAAAGTCCAATCCTCATTGCTCGAGGATCAATAACAACGTGCTTAAGTCTGTAGTTCACACCCAAATAAGCACATTTAGTCTTACATTAATTAAATCGCTTCATAATCTTATATTCATAATCTTGGCAGGAGGTGAGACTCTGTGCTTGATTCTAGTAGCATCTTATTTGGTAGACCAATGTTTGGTCATGAGATTATTGCACGAACATGTACTTGGCTGACTAACAGTAGAGGTATTTCCCCAAACATTTAGTCCACTTAAACCCCTCCCCTGCATGCTCCCGTTCATCTGCCTCCATTTTTGAGTGCCATGGCTCAAAATCCAATCATTATCCATAGTCCCATAAGTGTAGTTCCAGTAGCAGTCCACAGTGAAGTGTAGAGGACAAGGTGCCCTGAGGCCGGTGTAACAGCAGGGTGGAAATGAGGTCAGGAAGCATTTGCTGTTGGTGGGTGTGGCTGTTTGACTAAGGAAGAAATATGAACTTTGTTTCATGGTAATACAATGTAAAGCATAAAAGGTTTTACACTAAATCCTATGCTACAAATGTAAGCATGACCTGCTGATACCGATTTTTGCTGATTCTGATTTTTTCCCCCAAAGAGCTATAATTGACAGCATATGCAATAAAAAATCTACTTTTCTGAAATACATTTTAATTTGATAAAAAAAAATAAAAGTAAAAAGACTAACACACTAGGAATAAATAATATTGTTTTTCTGGTAATCAAATGAAGGCATAAAACATTAAATTTATTTTTAAATCAAATTAAATTTAAATAAACCCTTTCATTTTTGGGCAAAGTGCTGCACAACAGAGGTTTAATGTTAAAATTAAAACATGGAAGAAAAATTATGTGATTATTCCTTTAAAAATAAATGTAATTACAGTATTGTTATCAGTAGTAGTAGTAGTACATTAAGACTAGTATACTGTACAATAGTAATACAATAAAACTATACACAATAGTAATATATTAAAGCTACACTATGTAACTTTTCCACTAGAGGTCGCCTGTTCAAAACAAAGGCGTAGTTTGATGACGCCACGTTTGAGCGCAGAATCTTGGGACATGTGGTCTTCACCTCACAGCCGGTGGGAAACAGTCAGGATAGGACTCGGGCAGAAATCATGTTCATGGATGCGATTATTAACGTTACTGTAGTCTGAAGCAGAGCAGGAGCGAGTGTTGTGGAGCTGAGCAAGGCCGCAGGAGCGATTGAAGAGCGGGACTGTTATTATGGCATAATCGCTGGCGGGACTTTTATTATGACACGGTTGCCGGCGGCACTTCCTCTTCTCCAGTGCTGAGTGTGAGGTAACGCAGCTCTGTTTATCGTATTAGATATATCTGAGTGTGTTGAAAAGGAAGTTATGACGTTCGCTCGGCGGCTGCTATGACACTTGTTCACAATGCAGTGAGAGTAAAGTGTTTCATTGAATAAAACCGGAGACCGAGGGTGACGCAGATATGACGCAATCGACAGGCGACTCCCTCACACGCATAGCTCACACGTCCCGGTTCCTTGGTTAAAATAGCAATTTTCTCACGATTTACAAATAGTTGAAAACATTTGGGATATTCTAAGTACTCAAATGAACAAAATATATAACACTGGCCTAGTGGTTTCTGGATGTTTTACTGCAAAAATCCTACATAGTTCACCTTTAAAGTTAAACCAAACTTTTATTTTGACGGGTTGCCGTGAAGATCTTGAGTTTCTGTGTGTATATGATATGACATTATTTCTCAAATTAAGTAGTAAAATTCTCATGAACTTCTTCTTCTGAGCTGCTTTGATAGTTTATGTCGTCATATAGTAACACCACGAGCGTCACGTGCTTCTGTGTGTGTGGGAAATGAAACCTGTGCGGCTGTGCCATTCATTCATTTACACAGAACATGTAGGACTCATATTCAAATAGTCTTCTTGCGGTTTAATATCCTCAGACACTAGTCCCATCTCGATGTGATTTAAATGTACTGACATACTTTGATTTATTCATCCAAATTTTGGATTCAGTCTGTGTTTTCCACTTGTATAGTCAGTGGTGCGTGCGCTTTTGGTGTGAGCTTGAAACATGCGGGAATAAGTAAAATTATGCGCAATAAAAGCACTATTTAATCGGAGCGAATGAGACGAGTCAGTGAGAGGACATTGGTGTGTCACTTCGCTGTCGGAGAGAAGAAAGCGAGAACGCACAGCTGACGTTATTTACTGTGCCGCTGGCAACTAATCAAACCGATCCGGGCCGATCATGTGGAAAATTGTCAGATTCCGATTCCTGGCTGGTCGATCAGTGTATCTCTAATATTTGTAAAAAAAATATATATATATTATTTTTTTCACATATTTTGTTTACTTTAACTTTTTTATACACTGGGACACTGAGAGATGAGACAGGAAATGATAAGGAGACAAGGTGATTGGGATCAGGAAATGACCTGAACATTTGCAATAACCGTTTCCTAAACCCCTTTTAAAAGAACACACAAACTAAACATTAGTCAGAGACTCTCAGTTTCGGTGACTTTGGGGCGTGGGGGAACCCACAGTTCAACATAAAAAATAAATAAAAAAAGACCGCCTGAAGACTGCCTACCTTATTTCAGTCATCATGATGCTACATCTCACACTTCCTTCAGCACCACAGAAGGCCTCGCACAGGGCACTTCTGTAGCAGGTTCATTCAGCTGAAGGGCTCTAAATACCACACTTACTTCAAACAAACTTAACTTCTGCCATTTCCTCATTCCCACCCCTTTCATTGCCTCATTTCCCATAAGTTGCCAAGGTCGACCGCCTGACATAAGGATCTGGTAACATAAATTCAGAAGGGACTGCAATGTCTCAGGGAGCAAAAGTGGAACTGAAAAGGTTTGTTTGGGCAGCAGAGATGGAGCTTCTCATCAAACTTCTCAAAAAGTAGCTTTAGGTTAAACAAAATGTATTTTGTGCAAATAAGGATGTACAGAAAAACAGTCCGAGGCACAGAAGGTCACTGTTACACCACTTCTCTTCTTGGCTAATGCTCATTTGATTAAAGCAGCTAATGAAATGAATCATCAGGGAGCGACAAGACAAGACAAAAAAGATCTCCAAGAACAAGCTTTATCTTGTAACTTGTATAATAGGGTTGTGCCGATAAACTATAGTATTGTGTATGGACGATAATCAGATATCGCCGATGGCTGATGTCTTCCCTAATTTCATAACGACATCACGACATCACCACATAACCACACTTGCGACACACGCTTATGAGGATTGAGTAATGAAAATGTTTTTAAAACAGACTACAAAACTACATCCCACATCAAAATTTAATTGCAAGGTGATCTAGTCAAGTTAAACATTTTAATGACACTAATAACAATACAATTACAAATTATGAAAAATCAAATGCAGCTTCAAACGCAGACAAAAAAAAAACATTGTGTTTAACAAGAAATATTCTCATACTCATTTCCCCCCCACTATTATCATTAATGTAGTCCACAAGAGAAATATTAAGCCAAAAAATTAGACACCGTTATCAGCACTGAGGTATAGGGTAAGAAAATAGGCATTTAATCAACTACTTGTAATATTTGGTTATAGTGTGCTGTTTGATTGTATGATTCATTATATACATTTATTTCTGAATAGTTCAGTTACAATGTCAACTAACTTGTTTCAGTTATTACATAATCTCCTGACTCCATATAATATCCATTACTACAATACGAGTGATACAATACTTAAAGGGAACAAAACAGAAACCTCAGGAGAAAAAAAGTTCTTAGTAATTCAAACTGAGATGGAATAAAGAAAAATAACAGGAAAAAAAATCTAATTAAAGTGTAAGTAAATAAGTCCAAATATTAATTTATTAAATTGAGAAAAAAAAGTGACAAAATTGAAAATAAAAAAAGTGTGGAGCAATAAATAAAAAAAAACGAAGCACACAGAGCTGTGGACAGATAAATGCATGGAAGTGTAAGAATTTAAAGAAAAAGAAAAAAAAGGTCATGCATGCCTCAACTGGCTCAGTACACTTTTCATTTTCAAGCCTCTGCAAAGTTTCTGTCAAACATTATGCTTGCATGAGCATTCAGAGGCACTGCTTGCATTCTCTTGTCTGTTTTAATCAATCACTACATCATCTCTAGGATATAAAACAAGCCCAATATACATTCCAAACATAAAGGTATAATTCAGAGCATGTAATGCAATACCTCACCATTGTGAAATTCATCATTCACCACTCCTCAGTCAAAATCCAGATAAAATCAAAGCTTACGCAAAAGTGAATCACAGTTTTACACTCAATCTACACCAGGAGCAAGTGGCAAAAACTACAATCGCTGCCACTGCAAGCAGCCAACATTGCTACAGTGTATATCGTGTGTGAGGAGAGAAGCGCTTGTAGTATATTCATAGTCATTTCCTCTGTGAACACTGGCCCATAAAAGTGATAATCAGATGGTCTTACTGTGCCAGAAGGACAACCTCACACAAACAGCTCCGGAAAAGATCTGGTCTAGAATGGTGTTCTCACACAATAAAACGCAGTAAAAACTGGAGTGAACCTTTGAAAAACGCATTCTAATTCCAACAACGCCTTTGGGCTATTTACAGTGACCCAAACCAATCATGTTCAACACTGTAAACTCTTAGATAATGATTCTCTCAGTTAGAACAGCAAGGTGTTAAAACTTTAAAACCCAATCCAACCGGACAATATAGCCTGGCTTAAATGCCGTCTTCAAACGATTCATTGGGTAAAGTCCTAGGCTATGCTAACAAACAGTATGTAATACTAGGGTGAATCCAGAAGCAGTTAAAGATAGAGATCAACTGTTATTAAAATTCTGGTCGATACAAGCCAATTATTATTTTCATGTTACGGCTGTTAACTGGCCATTGTCTACAATTAAATATACACATATAAACATTCATCAACGCACACATCAGTTATGGTAAATGAAAGCTCAAGCATGCTTCCTTGACGTGCGAGAACCAATGAGGTTCTTTTCTTGTGTGTTACGCAGGACGTTTGAGATTAAGAACCAATGAGGTTTGTTGAAGTACGGTTGAGCTTCTGTTTATTGCTGATCAATGTTTATTGTTTATTGATGCTTCTGTTTATTGCTGAATAAAAGCCAAAACTCAACATGTTCATCATATAAAGCTATCGTGTCTCTTCAGAAAATTTGGACTAAATTGCTCGATATTAGTGTTACGATCTCTTTATGAACTTTTTGAAGCGACAAAGTGGTAGTTGCGTGGACCTCTCTGAATCAGAATCTCTCGGATATCATAAATATCTCAATTATTGTTTTAAAGATGAACGAAAGACTTATGGGTTTGGAAGATAATGGCGAGCAATTTATGACAATTTTTCATTTTTGGGTGAACTAGAAGCCGTTAATATCAATCCCATAAGAGTCATATCCAGTGGCAGTCATATCAGAAGGCTAATGAATAATAATAATAATGAATAAAAGTGTATTTATTTTACATGAAGCAAGTCACCTCATTGAGATACATTATCTCAGCAACCCATCATTATCAGACCATTTCGGTAATGGAATAAATTAGCCGTGGCTGACTTAAACACAGTACAAAAACTTTTCAAATGGAATGATTCCTCCTCCTCTTTTGGTCTGTTTTGCACTTTGGCGTTTCCGTAATTCTCATATGCACATGTGGAGACAGAATTTGCTTCATAAATTAGAAGAGCTGCACTTGATTTGACATCCGCACCGCTCTGAGGACCCAACGTGGCATGTGGCCGTGAATCCAGATGAAAAGCATTGACCTCGTGCTCAATCTGCTCACCAATATCCTGCGGCTGGTATTTAGTCTCTATACCACACTGGCACAACGGAATGTCACAAGACAACCCTTCCGCGAATGCAAGACACAGATACTCTGCCTCTACTCTGCCTTGCATCTGCTGTGTGAGAGGTTAGCACGGGGTCACAACTGTAGCTCTCTTGGCAGTCATGCTGCAGGCCAGGTGGAGCAAGAGAAAGAGAGAGTAGTAGCGTGAGGGGAAAAAGAGAGAGGGGCGTTGCACTTTGTGTAGATTTGAATCAGCAGGTTCATGTAGTCGAACTGCGGTTGGCTGTCTGAAGGCAGAGTCTTGCTGTTGTCAAAGTAGAGCAAGGACTTACTGCCAAGTAACACATGGTGAAATCCAGCCTGTATTTACCAACACTTATGCATCGCCTAGCAACACTAGCAAAATACCACAGCAGGAAAGAATGGGGGAAAAAAAAGTTGAACCAAGTAGAGAAGTAAATTTGGCCTTTTAAGTACAAAACGTACTCGGTTGACGCTGAGACTCTCAAAGCAGAGCTCTCCGATGTGTAACTGAATCTCATTGAGATAATTTTCATCCAAAAAAGGCTACAATACAGGGTCTATTTTAGCTGACAGTCTGACCAATATCACTCAGAGTCATAGAATAAGTCCCGCCAAATGATTCCTTTTAATAATTTGAGAGATTACTTTAACCAAGCACACACACACACACACACAACAAAACTGATGCTCGCCACACTTTCACTTTTCCTCGTTCCAAAACTGTATTGTTACCATCCTTCTTCAAAATATCTTATTTTGTGTTCCACAGAAGAAATTCATACAGGTTAAGGAACCAGAGGTAGTTTGCAGCATGCACATTATACTTGTACTAACATGTTGTTTGTTGACATGTTAGGAAATTCAGGATTGTAACTACATTGAATGGTTGTGACTAATCAAAGTGCACACAACAAAAAACAAAAAGTATTTTAATGCAGACAGGGCTTTACTCTTTCAGTGTATGCATTGCCTGGCATCAGACATAGGCCTATATTAACTCCAAATCTCCAAGATGCAAAGGAAAGGCTAACAATGACTTCACTCAACATCCCACATTCTGACTAGCACAAAACACGACATGCTGCATCACTCCAGCACACAATAGCCGTCTTCACACTTCCATGAGTCATAAAAATCCACCTAGACCATCCAACAGTCATTAAAACAGTTACATAATGCCATAAAACATCCATACAAATAAGTGTCCCATGTATAATTTCACCACATAATCTGGCCATAATCACCAGCAGAAAGGCTCAACATTGTTGCCGGCGCATATGTTGAAGAATCTTATTCAGCAAGACTCTGACGGGAATGAATATGTCCCCTAAAAAGGCAACAATGGGAGTCTCTGAGCGCTGGAGAATGGGAAAGTCGAATTGTGCGAATTCATTGCCAAGCAACATAATACACAGCAGGATGATCGAGCTGCATTCTGAATTGAATCGCAAAATATAATGCGTGAGAAATTTTCCACAGCACAAAGCGAGGGATAAAAGAATTAGTATTGAAACAAATCTGTGATTAGCTGACGTTAACGTGGATTTGTTGGGAAAACTAGCAAATGTTTCAAACATACAATATGAATAAAACGTGACAGTTTCTGCAAAGTTCATCTACCAATTTTTTTTATTAACCTGAACATTTTAAACATTTCATAATGATGCTCTTATTGCAGGGCGCAACAGTAAGGATGGACACCCTGACAGAAAACTCTGTAACAGGTCAAGCACAGTTCAAGGAAAGTGTCATGGTCTCTTAATTAAATTGATAAATGACACTCATTTTGCAGTTTTGTTTTAAGTCAAAGAATCAGCCTTGTTAAACCTCTCAAGCCTCATTAGCTAAGGGAACAGACATTGACTACGTTTACATGGACAGCAGTAATCTAATTATTGACCTTATTCTGAATAAGACAATATTCTGATTAAGGTGTTTACATGAGCTGCTTTTAGAATATTCCGTTCATGTTCCCGTTTTTGTTATAGAACATAGCTGGATTAATGGCATGTCATCATGACATGCTACGCTGTCCGACGTCCAATCATAGCGCGATTTTGGCGGTCTGTTAAAGTTCAATGGGCTCAGGCAACCCGCTGTAACTTTACCTGCGGGTGTCACTGTTGGACAGTGTTACTTTATAAAAACGAGTGATATTTATACTTTTTAATGCAATTTTTATTTATATATATTATATATATATTTTTTATAATATATATTGTCTCTTATCTATTGTTTTTTTGAAGAGACACTGCCCCTCTTGCCTCCTTCTTGACAGCCTACATTTCGAATAATAGCTTTGATTAATGATGAAAAAGGTTTCAAAATCGTGATTGTTTGGATAGTTTTTTTCCTGCCGCCGAGCCACTGGCGTTCACTGAATGACCCATCGCGAGCCTAGAGGTTCCCGACCGCTGTTGTAAGCAGACAGTTTGGTCACAATTATGAATTTGGGATTACAGATACAAATTTATTGTATTTTACTTTTACAATGAGCAGAATAATTACAACAACAAAAAAAATTATAGAGGAGGCAGTGCCAGAATGAACAGTCAAGAAAGACAGACGCACCATAGCAACACGTCACGGCAACAACATTTCAGACTGATAGAAACGTAAAAGATAAATGGGAATTTTACGACATTTGAGCGATTTGTACGCGTTGTTATATTAATTAGATTTCAAATTCTGTTTTAATGGCCACAATATTATTGATGTTGCTGAGGGGTGCTTTTGATTACTTTTTAAAAAGGGCAGGGGCTCGACTCGAGCCCTCCCCTCTGCACTTGCCTGGTGTGTCCTGTCACAAAATGCGGCGAAAACTCCAACACGACGTTAATAGTTAGATCAAGGTGTGTACATGTCTTTAATGCTCTCCGATAATGCGACTAAAATAGACATACAGAAATCGCTGTTTACATGGTAGCTTCTTAATCAGAGTATAGTCTTAATCAGGTTAATATTGGAGTATTGTTGTCCATGTAAACGTACTTATAGATGCTGCCCTAACTGCTGAATGTTACGAGCCCTTGCTCTCTCTTGTTTTTGTTTTGTACAGGATGGTGAGTTTCGTTTGTTTATTTATATTAGATTAGAGGGAAAGCATAGGCAAGTAAGCTGACCCGGAAGATTCTTTTGTGTATATTCTTTTGTGTTTCTCAGGAGTTAGGAAAGCATTAACTCTAAGTTGTAGTTTAGATTAGTTAGCTCACCCGTCCTCATTTTAAGTTTTTGTATGTTTATATCTTTAAAAAAAAAAAAAAAACTCCAAACCCACAAACAACAAGCTTCCTGAGGTAGGCCAAAACTGAAGTACCACCAGCAGCTCTTAAATAGGCAGAGGCCTCAGGTGTTAGGAATAATCAGGCTCCGCCCCATCCAATTGGCAACTATACTCCGAAAGAAAAGAGAAAGAGCAGGGGCTCATAACTGCCCGTGAAACACACTTACACAATACAGCACAATTCCAACAAACAAACAAACCAAGACGCAACTGATTTATTTGAACAGCACTAGAGAACGTCAGTGTTTTACCTCAGTTTGTGCTTTTGTCAGCAAAATAAGAACAGAAGTCTTTTCTGAAAGGAGTTACAAGACGTTTCTAAAAACGTTGTTCTTAAAACCTTTCACAAACCAGATGAAAAAGATTGACACATTATACTCAAATCTCTCTACAATATCTTACTTTATTTATGACTATTGTAGACATGAAGAGTCTATACCATTACAACATGAAAAAGGTTAACTGTAAGTAGGGTTGCAAAGGGGCTGAACATTTCCAGAAACTTTCCAAATGTTTCCAAATATTTTACTTTTTTTAGTAAAACTTTGGTTTGGAAGTACAAACTATGAATGGCCATATAATTGACCATTTATGGTGGAAAAACAGTAAAAGGACATTGCCATAAGTCCTCCTCTTCTCATTTTTGTTATTTGTAATGTACATATAGGATTTTTGTTACACCTTTAGTTTTGGTGACTAACATTACATTTTAAAGTAAAAAATCTGATTTTGGTAGTGCAAGTTAATTGTTATAATAACATTTCATCACCATGAAATATATAATTAGAAGTTGCAAAATATACAGGAACCAATATGCCGTCCCGTAATACAGGATACATTGTTGGGATATTATTTACAGTACATTTCTAGCAACCAGAGATGCCATTTTTTTGCTGTAAATATAACAGCAATTTTTACAGAATAGAACAAACCTATAACCAAAAGAAAAACACATATGCACCATTTGTGATATGGATATAAGACGCATGATTTGAGGTATAATTTATTGTGAAGGTGTACTGTTACTTTACGTGATCAGACTCAGCTAATTTAATTATTACTCATTATTTTTTATAGGATTGCAAGCCAAGTTACAGCCAAATCAATCCAGACCATAAACTGATCTGTGTTTATGTACATTCCAGGTGCATCCAGCAATGCTTTTCTTTAATAGTGTGCAACTCCGTCCTTGTGTGGGTCACCATTAGCACGGGAATGCAAAAAAAAAAAAATCTACCAGAAGTAGCCAAGTAACCCTGGCAAAGACATTGAGAATTTATTGCAACGTGAACACAAAAATGCGGATAACATCTAATAAACATACCGGTATAGAGTAAAAGTATGCAAAACTACTTCACTTTTCAAATGCTTGCGTCTTGGGCTATACAGTTTAAGGTTGGGAATTTTACCCTGGGCACTAATGCATAAAACTCCAGAAAGATGGTGGACAGTTTTCCAAGGAATGTTGCAATGAGAACAATGAGGCAGGGAGGCATGCTCTCACATTCCTCACCCATTAAAATCGACACAAATAATACCACAAAGAACCGAGGATGGAATTTACACGGTCACACCAGCCATGTTAGTAGGCTGCCTACATGAACAAAAGTGGTTACAGATGGCCAGAAGTGTTGTCATCCAAAACAAGCTGTGGTAAAAACAAGTTTGTTGGTCTAGGATTCTCAGCCACACAGTATTAAGAAAACAAGGGTCAGACTAAGATGTTTGACCATAATCTCCTTCAAGATGGATACAGGTTTACAAGGTGGGTTACTGGGTCAAAACTACATCGTTTCCTCTCTGTTTTAAGACCGTAATTGGCTGCTGGCCTACACTACTGATATTTATGATAGAAATGCATGATTATGAAACATCTTCACTGTCCCTTTTGATCGATTTAATGCATCCTCGCTGAATATAAGTATACATTTAAAAAAAGATTACTCACCGACCCAAACTTTTCAAAGGTAGCGTATATGGAGTCTCACTGTCTTTAAAAGAACAGTTCACCAAAACTTACTCACCTTCACGTCGTTCGAAACCTGTATGATTTTCCATGTAAAATAAAAAGTGAATTATTTTATATATCATATTGGAAGCTTGTAAGGGACTGAGTCAGTAAAGTGTTGAATTATTCTTTTAAGAAAGTTGCCAGTCAAATGTGCCATACAGACATGCAGGAGGTAAAATATGCATGCTTGACTAAGAGCGAGAGAGGAGGAGGAAAAAAAGATGATTTGAGCATGTCAGGTTTTCAACATGTGTGCACTAATAAAAGAGATGGAAAGGCCTGACAAGAACTATAGAGACTGCAAGCCAATTCTTATGATCCAATCATTTCCTGTTGGATAAAATTAATTTTAATCTTTTTTCCCCTCGCTGCATATTCTGTTTCACCTTCCAAAAAGTAGAACATTGGCGGTGGGACGCCTGCTTAAGAGGAGTCAGGAGTGACAAAAGAATTACTTCGTCAAAATCCTGAGCTGGAAACCAACTAACTACCGTGAGCAAGACACTAAATGATGCATAGATCCCTGACCGCAAACTCAATCCAGCTACCGTATCCCTGTGAACAGATGTTAGAAAAGATGCTGAGACGCTTGAATGAAAACTATTCGCTGTTATGCTGTTAATATATACCTAAAGATGATCTTGATCAAACTTTCATTTAACCATCAAGAGGGAAAAGCCAACATCTCACTTTTTTATTGAGGTCGACACTTGCTTCACAAAAGAGTTCTGGGCAATGAATCAGGGTGATACCGCCTCCACAACCATCTGAGGCGATTCCTTCACTTCCTGAACTCGGCAGTGCACAAAGGAAGCCTTGTAACACAGTACTGTGGCATCACTGGTCTGCCGGATTCATAGTGAAACAGAGAGAGTGAAGGCTGGGGAAGCCTTATTCAAACGCTGATCAGAGAACACGTCCTTTTTCAAAGAAAAGTATGATCTTGATCGGTACGAAATTGGGATGTTAATTTACATAAGTTCCCATAATCGACCGTTGTTTAAATTAACAACCAATTAAATTTCACCTCTGAAATCTGAAGTGAGTGGGTGGGTTGGGGGGTCTCACATTACATAAAGGGATGGTTCATTTCTCACCCATAAACCTGTATGAATTTCTTTCTTCTGCGGAACACAAAAGATGATATTTTGAAGAATGTGGGAAACTAAACAGTTGATGGGCCCCATTGACTTCCGTAGTATTTTGTCCCATACTATGGAAGTCAATGGGGCCTGTCAACTTTTTGAGTACCCATATTCTTCAAAATATCTTCTTTTGTTTTCAGCAGAAGAAAGAAACTCATACAGGTTTGGAACAACTTGAGGATGAGTAAATACATTTTTGGGTGAACAATCCCTTTGACAAACACTTGCTTAACCAACACAAAATAGGTGTCGTAGCTTGGCTTTACAGTGAATATAGGGAATATGACCATCACTTAAGCGCTTTTAAATTAGCTGACATATTAGAAGTCGCGTGAAAAAAGAACTGCTTTACATGAAAATGTGTTCTGTAAAATAAATCACAGCTAGACTTTTATGTAGTCTTACAAGGATCCTTCAAATTGAGACAGACTTCTGCGGTGCTTGATGACGTGGCAGACGAGATATGCAGCCTTCTATTTGAGAAGAACCACAGAGTGACATGACATGCTGCTTGGCTAAATCTATAGGATTTCTGGGACCGGATCGCATCATGACGCAGTGTTTTTCAACATCCTTTGAAAGTTCAACCAATGAAAACTGGATCTCGGGTGTGGTGGGTGAGAGGGACGATGTGTAGAGACCAATCGAACACGGATTTACGGCTGGAGCACACTTTGATTTGTTTACAATTTTAGTTTAAAATATTAAAATTGTATAGCTATTATATATAGTTATTTTCAACTAAAAATATTATACAATGTAAATGATTGAACTGTATTTTGTGATCATATAAATGCAGCCTTGAGAATTATTTCAAAAAGATAAATACAGAAATTATAAGAGGAAATATAAATAATAATAATAATACACATTATCAACCATATATACCTTTTATATAAAAAGTGGAAAACTGACGCATAAATAAATTATTAAATGAACATGTATCCCATTACATGTATATAAATCTACTCATAATTATAATAGTAGACCCATCCCTACAGCATATGTACCAAGGGCTAGGCGATAAAACGATAAGCATCGCAATAGACACGTAATCGATATCAATAAAAATATATTCGATAAAACGTTTGATCTTTTTTTTTTCTTCGTAGGAAGAAACCAGAGGTTGCGAAGCAAATTTGGTTGCATGAACAAAAGCACTCACTCTCTGGTAACCAAGGAACGTAGGAGTGACACGCTAACAGCCAATCATGTAACAGTATCAGGTTTGGTTGCGCTATATCGTTGTCTCGTGTTGGATTCTTCAGTAACAGAACCGGTGTGGAGTGATAAGTGGAAAATGAGTAGAGTTGGGCAACGTTTTGATTTGAACGATTCTGATTCCGATTCTTACTTTCGATTTCGGTTCTTTTCGATTCTCGATTCCGATTCTTTGAGGGGTGGAGTCAAAACATGTCACAGGCTCATTTCACAGAGGAAATTTTCATGTGTGTGCGCACTCCAAGCTATCTGTAGCATCACGCAATATTGTCATGACAACCGGTACACAACATTCACTTAAGGAGGTTATATTATTAGTATTATTTCTTATCATATACATTATAGAAAAGATAAGAGTCGCGTTTGTTTCTATTGAGCCTGATTCCTCAAAATGTGTGTGTGTGCGCCACGACAACAGTGCGAGTTATAGTAGGCATGAGTGCCGGTACCTGCTGCTCACATACACAGGAGCGCGCTCAGAGTAATGGCCGAGCTCAGTGTTTTGACGGAATAATACGGTTTCTTTCTCGCAAAACCTTATATAGTATGCCTCTGAATGCTTTCCATATATGGCGCGAATCTCCCTGTATCATTGCATGATACATTTGTATATTTTTTGTAATGTTTTAGCCTGGTCGCTATTCACTGCCATAAAAGAGAGGAGCGCGTGCAGGACTATTTTTTATTTTATTTCTGCTTTTGAGGTCCAAAGAAGATAGAAGGACTTAGGGCACTGGGACAACAGCAGGGTGAGTAAAATATGCCTTTATTTTCATTTCAGGTTGAACTATCCCTTTAATAACGTTGGTTAACGTGGTTTCCCGAGGAGAACGAGACCTACGCGTCAAACACGCTACACTCGTTAATTTGTATACCACATATTTGTACATATTTGTAGTGCATCCTCCCGTGCAAAAAATACGTTTGTCACATGTGTTGCACTGTCCCTTTTAAAAGGGAAATAAAGCCACACTTTTGAGCGCCGCTTACCGTGCTCCATGGCTGCAACAGAACAAACGGGTGCAGCAAGCACTTCCGGAAATCCGGTGGCCACTATGGAAACCAAAACTTGCGCGTTTTGAACCGATGATCGGAATCGAAAACAAATTTTCTAAACGATTCCAATGGCATCGTTGTTTTTAAAACGGTTCCTGGTTGGAACCGGTTCTCGATGCCCAACCCTAAAAATGAGTGCCGCTGCGAACAAGGAAATTGTTGATAAAACAGGAAAACAAGTCAGCTCGCCAGTATGGCACATTTTTGGATTTTAGAAGTCTGACCGTAGTCAGACCAAACTTGGTTTACCACCTCAAGTCTTGTTTATACTTTCGTCTGGCTGTGCAGCATGAGCCTCCGCTGACTGCTCGCGCACCTCGTCCGTTTGGGGAAACGACATGGAGAGGTACTCTGCATCAGTGCCTTATGACAAAGCATCTAAACGGTACAAAGAAATAACGGAGAAGGGCAGTAACGATTTGACCAAAAATAAAAACCTTGATTAATTGAACATCTGACCTCGATTACGATTAATGAACGATTATTTTGCTTTTTTTTTGCCCTCATAAGGTTTTTGAGTAAGTTCCTGATAAGGTTTGTACTCCTGTAAATATTTTCTACTATTAAAGGTGGATTTTTTTTTCTAATGAAAAAGTGCATTTCTTTGTGATTTTAAAATACTTGAAGGAAACGGTTCACTTTCAGCAGTTATTGTCTATAGGGCAGATTTCTGTTTGTTGTACATCAGATACAGATAAATTAACACTGTAGGCCTACATTACATTTATCTGAATGCATCAATGAGAGAGTGATGGTGTGTGTGTGTGTGAATTACTCATACCGTCTCTATTCATTATTAAGCTGTGGTGTGTACTTACTGCAAAGGTATTAAAATGTATGCCCATAACGGTTGAGTTTCTAAGCTACTTTAGTGACTTTACTTTAGTCACAGCAGGACAGTGTTTAGAACGGATACATATTGTTGTTTTTGAATAGTGCACAATCGCTTTAAATGTTGAAACTGGCAAGCCTTAAACGCATACTTGACAAACTTTATGAGCACGAAAGTGAAAGCGGCTTCGGGGCTTGCGCGCGCCGTCTGTGTGTGTGTGTGTGTGTCGGTGGCAGCGCGTATAGGCTATAAGAACAGCAATTAACTGACCTGTATAAACTGTGTAAAACATGCAGCTACTATAGTGATTCTGGGCATCTATAAACACAGATAACCGCTCCTGCATCTCTCTGTGTGCCTGCAAACTGCACTTGATGTGACTGACGGGGCGGAGTCACGTGAAAACCGAAATAACCGACATGGGAAAAATATGTCGGTTAGAGGTTTTGAATGTCGGTTTTGGTTATTTTTCGATTAATCGTACAGCCCTATAACGGAGGCACTGCACTTTAATGTTAAGAGATAATTGTTTACTGTTCATTGTGATTTTAGACTTACATTTTAATTATTTGAGTGTTTTCCATGATGGTGTTGACATTTCTGCCTTTATAACTGAGGGGATTATAATCAGAGGAAGGTTAAGTTTTAAAATGTAATATATTTTTCTCCTGGTCCTTATTTTAAATAGGTCATAAAAATAACAATAATTATCGATATCGACCGAAATGAAACACTTATATCGTGATACAGTTCTCAGCCATATCGCCCAGCCCTATATGTACCTGTGTTTTTATTGCTATAAAATCCAGGCACAATAGCTGGACTCTGACAGAGTACACTGAGAAAGGGCAAAAGACTGAGCGAGTGACAGCTAGTAATGCAGGAGTGCAAGAAAGTACAAGATAGGGAGAGTGTTTTTGCATGTAGTCATGTAACCATTTTACACTGGACCCAGTTAAAACACCATACATGGCTTTGCTTCAAAATTTCCTGTAAAGATTCTCAACACAAGCACACCCTTCACACCTGCCAGACACAGCCTTGTAGAACTAGAATTCATTTGACACTACTGGGTTCATTATGGCACCCTGGCCGCTGATATATACAAAGATATGAGAATGTTGTTAAGGACATTCACTGTTCTTGCCATATCCTGTTCGTCTCCAGCATGAAGGCTAAACCCAGAGGGAAGGTTAACAATATCAAGATTCAACTTAAGTATTAGGTTACACCAACCCAATCTGTCCTGACCTGATGTCATCACAGCAAAGATTGATATGTTGCTAATCCAGATCGATGCGCTCTCTAACTGAAAAGGCATTTGAATACATTGAGATGATTTATCTGCAGGCCCACACAGAATGTGTGCACTCACTTAACTTTCCAGATTTGAAAATCACATCATTCATAATATTTGACATATCCCTTGACCTTATGTGACTAGAAAATATTTTGGCTATTTTGATTTTGCTTTCAAAACTCATTGAAATATTCATAATGTACCTTGACTTTCTTTCAGTATATTGTGAATACTCAGCTATATCATCCAGCCCTGTCAGGGTCTATGTATAAATGTTGGGTCTGTAATTTTTGTTTTTGAAAAAGCAATACTTTATTTTAATTAAATAATAAAGTTATCTTTCAAATAGATGCTGTTCACCTGAAATTTTTTTTGTTGTACTCAAACTTTTGATTGGTAGTGTATCCGTGTTATTAAAAGCTCTTCGTGTTACGATTTGTAATGAATTGTACACTCACTCCTTAGACCACAAGTCATTTACACAAATTATGAACTTATTCTCCTTGCTGAAGTTTCACAAAACTTGACTGAGGGTGCGTTCAGACTTGTAGTTCGGTTTGTTTGGTCTGGACCAAAAAACAAAAACAAAACATATAGTCCTGGGTGGTATTCCAGAAAGCAAGGTTAACCTACCATCACATATACCTTGAACTCGCGGTTGATTAACCCAAAACTTGCTTACTCAAGGTATGCTGGTTCCAAAAACGAGTCCGGGAGTAAGTTAAGACAACTCAGAGTATGTTAACCGTGAACACACAAGACATTCTCAACAGAGCGACGAATCCATGATTCTTCATGGAAACAGACGCTAAGAAAAAGCGTGCCATTCTACTTCCTCTTCTTTTATTTAATGGCGATTTACATAACCTACTTAGTGCACATCGCCACCTATTTGGTGGTTGTGCAATCATTTTTTCAATGTCTTCATTTAATAATTAATATTTATTCACAGAGAATAAGGATTGTATTGTTTGTTTGATGCTAATTCATTGAATGCAGATCCATGTGTGAGATAACAAAAAAATAATAATAATCTATTTGAATTTAATTAACATTTAAACATTACCTTGTTATAATAGTGCTTTAGAATGAATATATAATATTGCATATTATAACTGTAACTATATAACACATTTAGAAGGCCCCTATGAAATCCATTTTATTTTTTCCCAAATTCCGTTTTTTCCGTTTTAATTTTTGCTAATTCCTTTTTTTTTTCGTTTTAATTTTTGGGAATTCAGTTTTTTTTACCCTTAACTGTTATTTTAGTCGTAAAAAGAGTGTGTTTTTAATATTAATATAATAAAACATAAAACAGGAATGACCTTAAATTTATTGAGGTAACAAACATCACATTTACTTTTCAGGACAAATACCGCATGATGCAACATAACACTGCACTCTAAGTACTTCAAATCACAACAAAATATGAGTGCTGTGAATTGATAATTTAAAAAAAAACCTAATTAATCAATTTTTTTCTGTAATTAATCATGATTAATTGCAATTAAAACATTGAAGTTATTACAATATCAAAATATTAAAAACTCCAGTTACTCTCCAAATTAATTTAGAAACAACTTAAAGACAGTATATTTTAAATGTGTGTTGTAATGGCATCTTTTTATGAATGAAGGCCAGTATCACTGATATTAATGTCTATATGAAACATTGATGACGTTACATTACAGTATAACTGAAAGCTACCAATTTCAACATTTATTAGGCTTTAAAAAAATAACTTAATTTAATTGAACTTAAAACAATCTTTACATAAACCCATTATAATAAATGTTATATTTACCTGTGCCTTCCCTGTCAGACATAGTCTACACAGAAATTGAATAAAGTTATCAACACCTTTCTTAACTGCATAAATAATAAGTGAAATATAGATAATTCATCAAAGCTACAATCTTCTCTGTTCCCGTTGTTCTTTGAACATTAATGACAGACATTATCAGTGCTACTGTCACTTTAAGATCTACCACTTCCGAACATGACGCGGATCAGACGCGCTGTCCCGAGCATCTCATTTTCTCTCAAGTTCATTTAAGACATTATTTTCCATACAGTACATTAAAAACAAGGCAAAAAACAGCAAGCACTCCCCGAGGGAACTGCTCGGCACTGAGGGCTTAGCGTTGAGTTTCTTAACTTTTCCGCCGATGAAAGCAGAGCCGTGGAGAACTGCTTCGCCACACTTTCATTGTTTTGAAGGGGGAGCTGAAATGATGCGAGGGGTTGTGTTGCCCAGATTTGCTTCCCCTAGTCTGCATTTTCCCCAGACATACATTTTTCTCCCACACAAAACCGCATTTCATTCCAAATATGTAAAATTCTGGGAAATTCCGCATTAACAATAGATTCCGCGTTAATATGCCAATTCCGTGATTCCGTGATCGCAGAAATCATAGGGCCCTAATTTAGTTATATTAATTTAACTCTATTAATTAATTAAGCAAACTAACCCTGGAACATAACCTGCTCCAGAGCAAGTTATGTTCAGAGAGTGAGTTGCCATGGTTACTTACATACCCTGAAAATGACCTCCGTTTGTGGAACCGAAAGTTGAGGTTATCCGCTTACTTACTCTTAAACATACCCAGGTATGGCATATAACCTGCTTTCTGGAATACCCCCCTGGTCCGCTTGGCGTTCACACAGCCTAAAGATACCGAACCAAAGGCATAGGGATACGGTCACAACCTGATTGGTTGGCTTTTATGACGTATACTTTGCGATGGAGCTTGCTTACCGAACATTCAAAACAATATTGTGTGCTGGATTAAACGCAATTATATGCGTGTACATATGGTTATATTTTTACCAGCTGAGAACTCACGAAGAGCTCATAAAATGTTCAAATCATTCAAAAAAGCACCAGGATTTCCTCCGTTGTATGCAGAAACGAAGATCTGTATATATTGATGAGGCACTTTACCTCCTCGTTTCTCCACGTTTGCCCTCTACTCATTTTGGATACACCAATCTTCCCGCGTCGTCAAATCAGCTGACTTGTAGCGTCGCATCTTGTCACATCAAGTCCTGTCTTTGGTCCGTGTTGCGTTCATATATCAATCGAACTGCACCAGAGTTCGTTTGGAAGCGGGCCGAGACCCCTATTTTAGCGGTCTCTGTCCGCTTGTTTGGTGCGGATGGCAGCGTTCACATATGTTCAAATGAACCGCACTAACCGAGCAATCGAACCAAACATGACAAGTGTGAACGCACCCCGAGTTTAAGTTTAAACCACAGTTAACTTGTCTGAGGTAGTGTTGTCACGATACCAAAATTATGACTTTGATACGATACCAGACTAAAATACCTCGACACTGAATCGATACCACTGCAAAAAAATGGAATGGAATATGACAGAACTTGCTATTCATTGTTTTATAAATGAAAAAAAAAAAAAAAAAACTAAACTCACTTGGCCAGCATGTTCCTGACCTGTTTTTTTGACAATTCCCTCCTCTTTATTTAAAAATAATAAGTACATGCCAGTGTGAACATCCTTAGAGAGATGTTTGCAACAATCACATTATTATCAATCATGTTAACACTAACCTTTCACTATTCTGAACAGGTTGGGATGACCAAAATCTTATCTCATGATACGAGTAATTTAATATTTTTGTTATATATTTATATAATATATTTTATTATTACAATATAGACATTTCATTTTATTTTATCTTTGTTTTTGAATTTTTTTTTCCTTTTGATTATAATTAAATCACAGAATATTAGGTCTGTTCTTTAAGATCTGCACGAACCCAATACATTGTAACATCCAATTTCTCACTCAACTCTGTATACGTTCACTAAAGACATATCCGACTGCATTTACCTGAATACTTGCCAGGACGTGCACGTTTACATATTTTTGACTATTCAGACCCAATAATGCACGAAACTGACGTTACGATCGCATGCTGTGACTCAGCATTGCTGTCTGAGTGAAAGACGTGTGCGCACGCGCTTCAGGTCAGAGTCTGGCAGCACGAACACATCCCACGTTGCGCTTTATTTTCTCATGCATGCATGTTCCTTTTGCTTTCTTTGTCATGCGCTGCACGTATATATTTAACTCTTCTGCTTCCATTGTTTAGTGAATGGTGGAAGCAGAGCTCTGCACACACATCGACGCAAATTAAGAAATGCTGCTCTTATTAGGGTGCTGTCATTCAAGTACAGGTACTAATAAAATTTCATATCGTACCGTTTTTAACAGCAGGGTATCGCGATACTTTTCTAGTACCGGTATATTGTGCAACACTAGTCTGAGGTTTAATAGCTTGTACTGAACCATCTTATGTTGACAGAGAATGCTGCTTCCTTCCTGGTCAGACAGGGTGTGGTTCATCGCATAGTACAACTGGTGACAGCAAGTTTCTGTTCCCTTAGGCAAGAGTTAACTTAGCTGTCCTCTTGAGGCATGGAATGCTTTGGGTAGACATGCCTGTAATATAAACCCCACACCTTTCTGAAAAAACATTTAAAATCATAGTTTTTCCATATTTGCATTAGCCAATCAGTGGTTCAGATATGCAAATAGAAGACAATGCATCAGCCATGCAAATTAGGCAGTAAAAATGAATAGGGACAGAAGCTTTCAGGCTTTGAAAAAGGACACAGAAGGAAGCACACTTACAATGAAAGTGGACTTAAAGTGAGAATATAGAGTCCTTTGGGCCACTTGTATGCTACTTTCATGATGTTGTTTGTCTTTAGAGGCTTGAAAGTTTCAGTGCACATTGATTGCAAAAATGTGTGTTCAGTCAACAGGTTTGGTCAACATGAAAGCAAGTAAATGTTGAATGCATTCTAACAGCCTGATGAGTCACGGGCCACTCTGAATGAATGATCCTGCCATTAGCCATTGGGAATACAGAAGGGGGATGACACCACCTAAATCCTCTTCCTGCTCCAGGGCAATTGTTATGGACTTTCAGCTAAGATCCTGCTGCCTTTCGCAAGCTGAAGCTATGAGAATCTCTGCCGCTGCTACATTGTTTAAACAACAGCCAACTATTCTACTAATAATCAGGTCTATACAAAAATCATTAGGTGCGTTTCACTTGAAGTGCCACTGTACAGACCGATCAGTGTATGACACCAAAGTACCACAAGTGTGTTTAGAGTGTGTGTTCAAATTTTACTGAAGCGCAAGACGACCTGTGAATTTAAATATGAAATCTGCATGCTCTGCGTGACTGAGCGAGTGTCAATTAGCATCCCTAATAAGTACCGAAGACGCACGATTTCTGGCCGAGCAGGTACATCTGTACCAAGTGCGCCGCACACGTCCTGAAAAGTGAAGCCAAAGCATCTCGATCGCTCCCCAGGTAGTTGATCCCAGTATAGGTCATAAACCCACCCTCTCCATGTAATGTAATGGGACGCAAGACAAACGAAACAATCAAATTACACTTCAAACTATTTTTTTCCAAAGATGGTTTCTGTCATTATAGGTAGGCTAGTTATCATCACACTGATGTAAGTTCAAGCGTTTGTTTTTTAAAATACGGGGGTGTGATGTTATGATTGACAGCTTATCTGAGCAAAGTTGTCACTGAGGCACCAACAGACTTTTTTCGGGATTTTCGAGAAGACATTAGAGCTTTAGCTTTAATTTCTAAACTTCCATAACTGTTTATTTAACACCGACATGAGTTGTTCTGCAGAAAACTGTACTAACAGATACTGCAGGAGTGTGGGTGGTTTTGATGTCGCGGCTCTACTTCCTGCTTTCTACTACGCTCCAAGAGCAGACGCGGGTTCCAAAACAGCACAATGTCAGCGCCATATTGGGACATTGGCAGCTTCACTTGTCTACAACAGAAGAAAGTGTAGGGGCGTAGTCCTTTTTTTTTTTTACAGAAATACAAATATTCATAAAATAAAAATCTTTAATGAAATTAGAAAATATTTAAGAGATCACGGTTTAATTTAGTTTTATACATTTGTTATTTATGATATTAACCTTTTTATTGTGATATTTGTTTGGCCATATCGGACAGCCCTATAAATCAACAAACAAAAGCCCCTGTCTTGTTGACACAGTCACCTTTGAACGTGGTTTCACGGCTTGTAAAAGGTGACATTTGACTATGCAGCTAAATGCAATGCAGGTAAACAATGAACAGAAGTGAATACAAAAAAATAGTACTCAAATGAGCAACAAGACAGTTCAAGCAAAGAAAATGCTGTATAATGCCAGCTGCAGGTCTTGAAAAGGGTTGCTTTTAACCCTGCATACCTGCTGATGATGAGGCATCCATCGCAAAGCTCAACTCTCTGACGCACAAAGCCTAAAGGACGTGCACCAAACACAAGAACGTTATCTGGTAAATGTGAAATGCAACTTGAAACTGTCTGGCATTTAGAGGAAACAATAGTTCCTTAAAACTCTCAACAGATTTCCTCTGCCTATATATGTCCAGTTGTTCCTCTATCTCTCTCACACACACACACGCTCCTGAAGCTGCATCCTCTCCAGCCTTGCGGCGACTTCCTGCATCTCCTGACTAATTTTACCCAGCATCCTGACCCATTTCCCAAGGAGCACAAGGAAACAGGCACAGAGTAGCCGATGCAATGACGTCCATACGCATAAACAGCCTGATGCATTCTGACGGCCAGCCCAAACATTACCATGTCAAGATTTCAGCGTGACCTCAAGCTACATCATGCACCAGCATTGACTAAACAAGGACAAAGACTTGAAAAAAAAAGCAAATAAAAAAGGGCTATAGCTAAAACATAATGTCCTGTTATCCGTGTACAATGAGTTCTTTTATCCTTCTCGTTCTATAAAAAATAAATTTGATGTATGAAATGGAATTGTAAACGCAGTCAAAACAACCAGTCTATAAATGCTGCAAACAGACAGCATCAATCCAAATATATCTGGTATTTCTTAGTTTTCTAAACAAACTTAAAATATGTCTCAGTATTTGGGGTTTCTTTATTTTTGTATTCTTTCCTGCTGCCTGGCAAGTTAGTGAGTCAAACTGAAACAAGCCAGACAATATTACAGTGTGGTCGACACATGGGTGACCACAGAAAAAACCCTGCACGCTACATAATATTCACTAAAACACTAGCCGGGTGTAGCAGCCCAAACACTTGTTCTCCGCCTCAGACATGACTGAAGGTTAATTCAAGAAGTAAAAAGTAAGCTACACTTATTACAGGGACAGACAGTAAGTCATGCTGAATAGAGCAACGTTAACCAGACAACCAAAAGCTATTAAATTTCCAGCTGAAAATACAGAAACGTTTTGGCATTGCAACATTTTTACAATCATAAAAATGTGCTTCTGAAGAAAAGCGAAGGCTACAAAATTTCTTGCAAAAAATACAACACTTTAACTTGAAACCACGTTGCATTAAAAAGGCACACTCAGCAAATTTCTGCTCATATTTATCTTGTTTTTATTTAGATGTAAAAAAAATGCCTCACTTTTATTCTCAATCTCAGCTGTCTTACATTAAATGCATTATTATTATTATTATTATTATAGACTCATGTATGACCAATCATGATTTCAATATGGCAGCACCCATAAAGGGGCGACCCACTCCATGTAGGGTAGCTATTTCTAGAAAACTGATATGACTTGAGTCTTCATACCATGTGTATCAACATGTCATTGTCAATGGTATTTCTGTTCTGTTCATTTCTTTGTGTAAAACTTTAACAAGTAAATTACTGAGTGCACCTTTAAGAAACCCTCCACAAAAGACATCACATTGTATTAAAGGGTTAGTTCACCCAGAAATGAAAATTCTGTCATCATTTACTCACCCTCCTGCCGTTCCGAACCAGTAAGACTTTCGGTCATCTTCAGAAAAAAAATGAAGATCTTTTTGATGAAATCTGAGAGTATTCTGTCCCTCCATTGACAGTCTACGCAACTACTTTGACGCTTCACAAAAGTTCATGAAGAGATCGTAAAACTAATCCATATGAATGGAGCGGTTAGACCAAACTTTATGAAGAGGCTCAATTGGTTTATATGATGAACGGTTTAATTTAGGCTTTATTTTATTTTTGGGTGAACTATCCCTTTAAGTTTCAAAGATAGTTTACAATGCATCCACCCTCTTGGCTATGACAAGATAATCCAAAACTACGGGAAGATCAACCAACTGATTTTAACAAGTCTTGGCCACTGATATAAATTACCTTATATTCCTCTACATTTCCCTCTGCATACTCATTGATTTATTAAAATAATTTGATGATTCTGCATATCTGCTGAAGATCACTTGTCCCTATAGGCTTGACACGTCTATCTGATACCGATATAAACTTGCATTTTAGCTCTGAGCAGTGAATACAGGACAAACCAGACCAGACTGACAGTTCCAACAACTTACTTCAGTAAAACCAAGATACGAGTTGCCAAAAAAATAAAAAATAAAGACATTTCACATTGTCTTGTGTGGCGAATTAAAGTGGTCAAACTTTAGCTTTATTTGTTTAGTGAACACACTCTCTGTTCCTCTGATGTGATCAGCAAACAAATATTCGAACATTTCACACTTGTAATTTCGAATAAAAATTCTAACTTTCTATACTAACACATTTAAAATAGAAAAATTCTAAGATTCCAACATTCTATATAATTATTAATTCACATATTCTAACATTTAAAAAGAGCCAGATGCCGCAACTTTTGCTTCCCACAGGGTTTAAACACAGAGCCAAACGGGTTTCTTAATCCATCCATACAAATCAAAGCATTACATATTCCACCCTGAAAGCATGTCAGTTCAGATATGAAACATGAATTTGTTAAAGCAATCCACCGTTTTGAGCAGTGCAGATCAGCCCATCTGGCCTGATCCACGCTGCCATGATCCCTTCGCATGGACAGATTCTTAAACTTACGCACACCAATACAATCTTTGCCTCGTGTTATAAAAATTACGTGACAGTTTGAGTTTGCGCCTATTCTTACCTTCTCAGCTGTCGTAGAAAAAAATATATCCAAGCCCGACTTTAATTTTGTTCTATAGACAGCTTTCTACAGCAGCACTCCCTGATCGCGCGAACGTTCCCTATGCCTTGCCTCACTCAACTTGTCCGAGACTCGCCGGAAGCCACGCCTGGTTTTGTTTTCTCCGCCCCACAAAAAACGTGATTAGATAAATGGGCAATGAGTGGCGTCAAAGATCACCAATCACAAAACATTTTAATCTTAGCCCTGCCCATTTAGAGCATAAACAGGTATGAACTTCAGTGTGGACGACGTGACTGCGATTACTAGAAGAACCAGTTTAGCGTTGAGGACGTCATACATTTAGTGAACATTAAGTTACGTCGATTAGCAAGTCGATAGTATGGTAGTGTAACACAATGAGCTCTAAACACAAGGAATGTTGGATAGTCATTTGGCTTTTTTTCCATATGTTGAGGTTGATTTTCCTATATTGAAATTACCACAAGATGGCACCATTGTGCTGGAATACACATTATTGCTGCATATAGATAGATAGATAGATAGATAGATAGATAGATAGATAGATAGATAGATAGATAGATAGATAGATAGATAGATAGATAGATAGATAGATAGATAGATAGATAGATAGATAGATAGATAGATAGATAGATAGATAGATAGATAGATAGATAGATAGATAGATAGATAGATAGATAGATAGATAGATAGATAGATAGATAGATAGATAGATAGATAGATAGATAGAGACAGACATACAGATATAGATAGATAGATAGATAGATAGATAGATAGATAGATAGATAGATAGATAGATAGATAGATAGATAGATAGATAGATAGATAGATAGATAGATAGATAGATAGATAGATAGATAGATAGATAGATAGATAGATAGATAGATGAAAGGACGGATGGACGGACAGACAGATAGATAGATAGATAGATAGATAGATAGATAGATAGATAGATAGATAGATAGATAGATAGATAGATAGATAGATAGATAGATAGATAGATAGATAGATAGATAGATAGATAGATAGATAGATAGATAGATGAAAGGACGGATGGACGGACAGACAGACAGACAGATAGATAGATAGATAGATAGATAGATAGATAGATAGATAGATAGATAGATAGATAGATAGATAGATAGATAGATAGATAGATAGATAGATAGATAGATAGATAGATAGATAGATAGATAGATGAAAGGACGGATGGACGGACAGACAGACAGATAGATAGATAGATAGATAGATAGATAGATAGATAGATAGATGAAAGGACGGATGGACGGACAGACAGACAGACAGATAGATAGATAGATAGATAGATAGATAGATAGATAGATAGATAGATAGATAGATAGATAGATAGATAGATAGATAGATAGATAGATAGATAGATAGATAGATAGATAGATAGATAGATAGATAGATAGATAGATAGATAGATAGATAGATAGATAGATAGATAGATAGATAGATAGATAGATAGATAGATAGATAGATAGATAGATAGATAGATAGATAGATAGATGAAAGGACGGATGGACGGACAGACAGACAGATAGATAGATAGATAGATAGATAGATAGACAGACAGACAGACAGACAGACAGACAGACAGACAGACAGACAGACAGACAGACAGACAGACAGACAGACAGACAGACAGATAGACAGACAGATAGATAGATAGATAGATAGATAGATAGATAGATAGATAGATAGATAGATAGATAGATAGATAGATAGATAGATAGATAGATAGATAGATAGATAGATAGATAGATAGATAGATAGATAGATAGATAGATAGATAGATAGATAGATAGATAGATAGATAGATAGATAGATAGATAGATAGATAGATAGATAGATAGATAGATAGATGAAAGGACGGATGGACGGACAGACAGACAGATAGATAGACAGACAGATAGATAGATAGATAGATAGATAGATAGATAGATAGATAGATAGATAGATAGATAGATAGATAGATAGATAGATAGATAGATAGATAGATAGATAGATAGATAGATAGATAGATAGATAGAAGATAGATAGATAGATAGATAGATAGATAGATAGATAGATAGATAGATAGATAGATAGATAGATAGATAGATAGATAGATAGATAGATAGATAGATAGATAGATAGATAGATAGATAGATAGATAGATAGATGAAAGGACGGATGGACGGACAGATAGATAGATAGATAGATAGATAGATAGATAGATAGATAGATAGATAGATAGATAGATAGATAGATAGATAGATAGATAGATAGATAGATAGATAGATAGATAGATAGATAGATAGATAGATAGATAGATAGATAGATAGATAGATAGATAGATAGATAGATAGAGACAGACATACAGATATAGATAGATAGATAGATAGATAGATAGATAGATAGATAGATAGATAGATAGATAGATAGATAGATAGATAGATAGATAGATAGATAGATAGATAGATAGATAGATAGATAGATAGATAGATAGATAGATAGATAGATAGATAGATAGATAGATAGATAGATAGATAGATAGATAGATAGATAGATAGATAGATAGATAGATAGATAGATAGATAGATAGATAGATAGATAGATAGATAGATAGATAGATGAAAGGACGGATGGACGGACAGACAGATAGATAGATAGATAGATAGATAGATAGATAGATAGATAGATAGATAGATAGATAGATAGATAGATAGATAGATAGATAGATAGATAGATAGATAGATAGATAGATAGATAGATAGATAGATAGATAGATAGATAGATAGATAGATAGATAGATAGATAGATAGATAGATAGATAGATAGATGAAAGGACGGATGGACGGACAGACAGACAGACAGATAGATAGATAGATAGATAGATAGATAGATAGATAGATAGATAGATAGATAGATAGATAGATAGATAGATAGATAGATAGATAGATAGATAGATAGATAGATAGATAGATAGATAGATAGATAGATAGATAGATAGATAGATGAAAGGACGGATGGACGGACAGACAGACAGATAGATAGATAGATAGATAGATAGATAGATAGATAGATAGATGAAAGGACGGATGGACGGACAGACAGACAGACAGATAGATAGATAGATAGATAGATAGATAGATAGATAGATAGATAGATAGATAGATAGATAGATAGATAGATAGATAGATAGATAGATAGATAGATAGATAGATAGATAGATAGATAGATAGATAGATAGATAGATAGATAGATAGATAGATAGATAGATAGATAGATAGATAGATAGATAGATAGATGAAAGGACGGATGGACGGACAGACAGACAGATAGATAGATAGATAGATAGATAGATAGACAGACAGACAGACAGACAGACAGACAGACAGACAGACAGACAGACAGACAGACAGACAGACAGACAGACAGACAGACAGATAGACAGACAGATAGATAGATAGATAGATAGATAGATAGATAGATAGATAGATAGATAGATAGATAGATAGATAGATAGATAGATAGATAGATAGATAGATAGATAGATAGATAGATAGATAGATAGATAGATAGATAGATAGATAGATAGATAGATAGATAGATAGATAGATAGATAGATAGATAGATAGATAGATGAAAGGACGGATGGACGGACAGACAGACAGATAGATAGACAGACAGATAGATAGATAGATAGATAGATAGATAGATAGATAGATAGATAGATAGATAGATAGATAGATAGATAGATAGATAGATAGATAGATAGATAGATAGATAGATAGATAGAAGATAGATAGATAGATAGATAGATAGATAGATAGATAGATAGATAGATAGATAGATAGATAGATAGATAGATAGATAGATAGATAGATAGATAGATAGATAGATAGATAGATAGATAGATAGATGAAAGGACGGATGGACGGACAGATAGATAGATAGATAGATAGATAGATAGATAGATAGATAGATAGATAGATAGATAGATAGATAGATAGATAGATAGATAGATAGATAGATAGATAGATAGATAGATAGATAGATAGATAGATAGATAGATAGATAGATAGATAGATAGATAGATAGATAGATAGATAGAGACAGACATACAGATATAGATAGATAGATAGATAGATAGATAGATAGATAGATAGATAGATAGATAGATAGATAGATAGATAGATAGATAGATAGATAGATAGATAGATAGATAGATAGATAGATAGATAGATAGATAGATAGATAGATAGATAGATAGATAGATAGATAGATAGATAGATAGATAGATAGATAGATAGATAGATAGATAGATAGATAGATAGATAGATAGATAGATAGATAGATAGATAGATAGATGAAAGGACGGATGGACGGACAGACAGATAGATAGATAGATAGATAGATAGATAGATAGATAGATAGATAGATAGATAGATAGATAGATAGATAGATAGATAGATAGATAGATAGATAGATAGATAGATAGATAGATAGATAGATAGATAGATAGATAGATAGATAGATAGATAGATAGATGAAAGGACGGATGGACGGACAGACAGACAGACAGATAGATAGATAGATAGATAGATAGATAGATAGATAGATAGATAGATAGATAGATAGATAGATAGATAGATAGATAGATAGATAGATAGATAGATAGATAGATAGATAGATAGATAGATAGATAGATAGATAGATAGATAGATAGATAGATAGATAGATGAAAGGACGGATGGACGGACAGACAGACAGATAGATAGATAGATAGATAGATAGATAGATAGATAGATAGATGAAAGGACGGATGGACGGACAGACAGACAGACAGATAGATAGATAGATAGATAGATAGATAGATAGATAGATAGATAGATAGATAGATAGATAGATAGATAGATAGATAGATAGATAGATAGATAGATAGATAGATAGATAGATAGATAGATAGATAGATAGATAGATAGATAGATAGATAGATAGATAGATAGATAGATAGATAGATAGATAGATAGATAGATGTCTACCTTTTCTCACTGAAGGTTTTCTCTCTAGTGCATTGTCAGGTGATTTCTTTGGTGTATCAAATGCTGCTTTCATCTGTGATACTTTCACAGACTGTGTTGGATCTAAGGTCAGATCAACCCGGGCATCAGCTGGCTTGGTCCACTCCTTCATCTTCTTCTGCAACTCAATAGTTTCCTTTATCATATCTGAAACATGTCTTTTCTGTGCACCCTGCTGTGGTTCCATGATGGTGTTCAGGTCGCTTTTTATTGCGTGCTTCTGGTCAAGCTGGCTTAAATGTTTCTCCTCTGACATGTGAAAATGTGCTTGTGTCGACAGCTTGTTCTGCTCTTTATCTCGTTTCTCGTTAGCTTGCATACTTATTAGGTTGCACATGGAGGAGGAATGTTGCACATCTTGTGCAGCAGATGTGTTTGCTGTGCTGTCTGCTAATGCAGTTCCTGCAATGCAACCATCCTGGACCTGATCGCAAACGTCTGTCTGGCTTACAACGGAATGGTTTGATGCATTTGTTAAAATATTCAAAAAACATTGCTCTTGGAGTGGAGAAGAACCAGACAGAGTGACTTCTGTTTTCTTGTCCATGCCTAGCCTGTCATCTATGGGACTTGAAGCGGTCTCAGGACCAGCAATGAGCTCAGAGATGGAACTATTTGCAGATGTTTCCTTACACACGTCCTTTTTTGAGCTGATGGTATTCTGATTAGACTTGCTGACCATGTCTCTCTCTGATGATGTCATGTGGCCCGGTGCTAATCGCTGCTGTTTAGTGGCATCTTCTACATCAATCACTGCACTTAAAGAAGAGTTACTTTCTGGATCCATCCTACATGTAGTATCCTTCACCGTCTCTGGAAGGGTTTGTATCACTGCATGTGGACTCTTTTCAGCAAGAAACCCCTCTAGACTTATCTCTGTGTGTACTTTGGCCTTTGCTGAAAGAGGGGAATCCTTTTTTTCAACTTTTTGCATAACTTGAACATCCGATTTAGAAGGGGGGTATGGATCAGAGAATGCAATACATTTCTCATCTTCATAGCTTTGTAGCAAGGGTTGGTTTTCACCCAGCATACTTGCACTGGCAATATTAGATATCACAAAACAACCCTCTTCCGTTTCTGTTCCACGCAGAGAACGATCTTTTATCTGGGTTTTCTTTGCATGGGAACGATAGAGACCCTTTGAAGCAGATTCCAGATTTTCTCTTTCTTCAGTCTCTCTTATGCCATCTTTATTTTTATGACCTCCAGCGGGTGATCTCTCAAGTGAAGGTTCCTTTGTCCTAAGACTCTCCAAGTCTGACACATTAAATTGCCTTTCTTTCTGAAGCTCATCCTGTGTGAATTGGCCTGCAGATATTTGTCGATGGCTCTCAGCGTGACCCTGAGGTGACTTGGATGCCACTTCTAAGGGGCTGAGGTCCTCTGGGCTCTGCGCTCGTTCTAGTCTCACAGTTCTGTTTTGTAAATCCGCACCTGCCAGCGATGAACTAGTAAATCTGGTCTCTATGACATCATCTGTTGGCCGACACCATGTAACGTTTTCTCCAGCTCCGAAGACATTTTTCATTGACCGCCCCTGGGTTTCAACGTTCTTCTGGGAACAATGTTCAGCATTTGGGGTTTCTTTTACAACCTTATCTAAATTCTCTGACGGCTTCTCCCGTATTCCTTCTTTGACTTGCTGAATTGCCTCAGTAATGTCCTTTGATGTCTCCATTTGTGAGTTCATCACGGGGTTTGATGTGCTGGGCTTGTTTAACAGCCTCTTGTTTTGTGATTCAATCATGCTGGTCTTCAACTCTACGTTTTCGGTAATGACCAAAGCTTTGTCTTGAACCGTAAAGTGAACGTTGGTGTTGGCGTCCCTACCACATGGTTTTGAAATGTCCTTCCTTTCCATAATCTCCGAAGTAGGCCCTGTATTTGTTAGGCTGATATCACAGGCAGCATCAAAATCTAGTTTCCCATCCTCTTCCTGGCACTTTAGCTTGTCGTCATCTCCACAAACAGATTCCATTTCGTCCTTTACATATGAAGCACACTTCTTAGTCCTGTTTTCTCCTTCGTGAGCACTTTCAACTTTGCTTTTACCGGGAAAGTTACACCCAAGGTTTTCCTGATGTTCTAGATAGTCTTCTAGCATACTCTCCAAGTCTTTTCTCTCGTGATCAGGTTCACCAGCCTTCCATGTGCCTTGCAGGCAGCTGTCAGACTGTGTGATTTCATTCAGCTGCTGTGGAGCCAGAGATTCAGCCCTGCCTTCCTCACTATTCTTTCTTCCTCCCACTTTCTCGCCATCACCTCCCTCCACAACCCCCGCATCCGTGGGAGCACACACCTTATCATGAGAATCCAAACTGTGCTCTGGTGTAGGTGATGGTGACTCCCTGCCTGGGCCTCCATCCAACCTTCCACCGGCTGCTTTCTCCTCTTCTGTCCCGACATCATGAGTCTCAATGGTTGGATTTCCTTCCTCTGTTGCCCCCCCAGGGTCTGGGCTTGGTCCCTTTTCCTCTGGTCCTGCAGAGCTGTTGTCCTGCACTGGCTCCCCCTCCTTGCCCTGGTTTTGTCCCATTCTGTGGAAAAAAAGGAGAGAGAGAGAGATTTTATTAGCAGTATATTGTGGCGGACCACAAGATGTTGATGATGGCATGACTCTGGCATGCAGGTTATGCCAGTGTTTATCTAAAATTCTCCCACACTTTCACTCCCCTGTACACAGTTTTATGCTCACTAACTGTCTCTTTCACCTTTCTGCCTCTACTTGTCATTTCAGTTGAGCTCATTCCTGTAAATCACTAGATTTTATCCTGTTATCTTATTTTATGGCAATGAAAGGCTCTTTGTCTCTTGTATTAACTGCTCATTGGTTTAAAATGGTAGATGAAGTACACAAATCTTGTACTTAAATTAAAATGCAGATGCTCTGCTGAAATATTGCCAGTAGAAATAACAGCACTCCTTTTAAATTTTCACTTGACAAACTTTTCACTTTTGAATACTAAAGTAAGTTAATCGTTTTTCCAACTACTTGATATACTATGGAAGTCCATTTCTGCTATGTGAGAAAAATTATTAAATCACTGAATCATAATTTCAAACATATGTAAAGTAAGTGCGTGTAAACCCCACTCCCCTGGCCTCAAGAGGCACACTGGTGACTCACGCTAGAGACTGCAGTCTTTAGCATCCTTGTTAGCGTGCCCACCCTCGATGGCAGAGACCCCGGATTGAGTCCTGCTCAGAGCGGGTTGAGTACCGGTTACATTTGGTGCTATGACCCGGGTGGGACTGAGGTTTTAGGGGGCTAAGTGTAACGTAGGCCAGTAAGAGCTGTGCATGTAAACCTCACTCCCCTGATCTCAAAAGGCGCTTGAGTCCTGCTCGGAGCAGGTCGAGCAATACTGATTACATTTGGTGCCATGACCTGGATGAGTCTAAGGTTTTAGGGTGCTGAGTGTAACATATAGGCCAGTAAGAGCTGTGCATGTAAACCTCACTCCCCTGATCTCAAAAGGTGCGTTAGCAGCCTCCATGCTAGAGACCCCGGTTCGAGTCCTGCTCGGAGCGGGTCGAGTAGGACCGGTTACATTTGGTGCCATGACCCTGGTGGGACTGAGGTTTCGGGGGCTGATTTTAACGTAGGCAAGTAAGAGCTGTGCGTGTAAACCTCACTCCCCTGATCTCAAAAGGCACTAGCAGATGCAGTCTTTAGCATATTTGTTAGCATGCCCGCCCTCCACGCCAAAGACCCCGGTTTGAGTCCTGCTCGGAGCAGGTCGAGAAGGACTGATTACATTTGTTGCCATGACCTGGATGGGACTGAGGTTTTAGGGGGCTGAGTGTAACATATAGGCCAGTAAGAGCGGTGCATGTAAACCTCACTCCCCTGATCTCAAAAGGTGCGTTAGCAGCCTCCATCCAAGAGACCCCGGTTTGAGTCCTGCTCGGAGCGGGTCGAGTAGGACCAGTTACATTTGGTGCCGTGACCCAGGTGGGACTGAGGTTTAGTGGGCTGAGTTTAACGTAGGCAAGTAAGAGCTGTGCGTGTAAACCTCACTCCCCTGATCTCAAAAGGTACGTTAGCGGCCTCACCGCTAGAGAACCCGGTTTGAGTTCGGAGCGGGTCGAGTAGGACTAGTTACATTTGGTGCCATGACCCAAGTGGGACTGAGGTTTAGGGGGCTGAGTGTATAGGCCAGTAAGAGCTGTGCGTTTAAACCTCACTCCCCTGGCTTCAAGAGGTGCGTTAGCAACAGTGTCTTTGTTAGCGCCCACCTCACACGCCAGAGGCCGGTTCGAGTCCCGCTCGGAGCGGTTCGAGTAGGACCGGTTAAACATACATACTCATAATTATTAGACAAAAAAATCGAAATTATGACATGCTAACTAATAATTATGACTTTTTTTCAGAATTATGATTTACCAAAGCACTGAGCTTAAAACGTTAGTTCACCCAAAAATGAAAATTCTGTCATTAATTACTTACCCACTCTCTTTTTATTACGGTACACTCTCAAGACCTATAAAAGGTACTAAAGACGTTGTTACAAAGTCCATCTCACTACAGTGGTTCTACAATAACTTTATGAAGCGACGAGAATAGTTTTTGTGCGCAAAAAAAACCTAAATAACGACTTATATAGTGATGACCGATTTCAAAATAATGCATCATGAAGCTTCAAAGCGTTATGAATCAGCGAGTCGAATCATGATTCGGATCGCGTGTCAAACCGCCAAACTGCTGAAATTACGTGACTTTGGCGATTCAAACCGCTGAATCGACTCACTGATTCATAATGCTTCGAAGCTTCATGATGCCTTGTTTTGAAATCGGTCATCATGATATAAGTCGTTATTTAGGGTTTTTATGCGCACAAAAACTATTCTCGCCGATTCATAAAGTTATTGTAGAACCACTGTAATGAGATGGACTTTGTAACGACGTCTTTAGTACCTTTTATGGGTCTTGAGAGTGTAAAGTGCATTTTGCCAATGGAGGCCTTTCTGAGCGATCGGATTTCAACTAAAATATCTTAATTTGTGTTCCGAAGATGAACAGAGGTCTTACGGGTGTCGAACGACATGAGGGTAAGTAATTAATTACATAATTTTCATTTTTGGGTGAACTAACCCTTTAAGTACATTAGAGCTCGGTATGGCATTGTCATGAATTATGAGGATTCAGCACATTCAGGCTTTGAGGATCTTTTTTTCATGATGTGAACTAGTTTTTATTTCTCTGAGAGAAATGGATAATATTTTATTTGCTCATTTTAAATGAAACAAGACCAGTTCAGTTGCTTGATAATGAGACTTGTCGACAATTGAATTCACAACTGAATCGTTCAGTGCATTTTGTGAATCGCATCGAAAAGAAGTGATTCATTCACAAATGGATATCAAGTCTCTTCACAGTTCTTAACTTTTTCACTTCAAATTAAAAGTTTCCAAACATTAAAATCCTTTTTCTATATAGTTTTTTTTTTTAAACAATGAAATACTTAAGCAGTGTATGACAGAGTAAAATGATCATTATTATTCACCATTGTGAAAAACTAACCAAATGAAACAGCAGAGTGTATTTTAACCTTGACTTTGGTGGGAACAGTGTTTCTTTCCTCAGTGTCTTGTGACTACAGCATATCTAAGCAGCCATTGACTGTTCATGCTTGTCCCGTTACATGAACTGTACTGTCAGCAAGACCACATTAGAGTCACAAGATTTTGCAGGAGCTCTTCAGTAAAACACAGAAAAATCTACCAATCCATCCATCCATCCATTATATAATGCTTTGTCCAGTATATTTAAAGCAGTACATTTTAAAATTAAAAGGGATCTGAAAGTTTTCAGAAAAAGAGTGCCATTTGGCTTCTCGCAGTCACTGCTGACAGCAATGTTGAGAAGATGAGTGCGTCAGGCAATTCAATCCCAAGACGCACATTGGTCATAATCCTGCACTCTGTCACACATCATTTAAAGGGCTTACAGGCTCATGAAAGCCACTGATGAAATTTTACTTTGGGTCACACTTCCTATCTAGTTCCTGCCTGCACATCTCCAAAAAAATCTCTGATTCCTCTTCTCATCTGTCTCTCTTCCTGACCCAAATGCAGCATGAACATAATAGAGAAGAAATTGTCATTTTTGTCAGCAAGGACACTTTAAATTGATCAAAAGTGACAATAAAGACATGAAAGTAACAAATGATTTTTATTTTAAATAAATGCTTTTCTTTTGAACTTTCTGTTCATCAATGAATCCTGAAAAATGTATTATTGTTTACAGAAAAATTATGCAACAACTTTTTTTATTTTTGTTAAATAATATTTCACAGTATTGCTGTTTTACTGTATTTTTTTTGATCAATTAAATGCAACCTTGGTGAGCATAAGAGACTTCTTTCAAAAACATTTTTAAAAAAAAATCTTACCAACCCTAAACTTTTGAGCAGTAGTGTGTGTTTTACATTTACTCATTTAGCAGACGCTTTTATCCAAAGCGACTTACAACTGAGGAATACAGGATGCGATCCATCACAAAAAGTGCCTTGTTGCACATTGCAGTAAGCTAGATCAATATATTAATATTATATTTATAAATGCTGGATGGTTTGTGTTGCTAAACGGCATACAATTAATTTGAAAACATATTGTATGAAGGAGAAAATATTGTATTACTCCACAATAATTAGTTTTCTGTCTATAAATGTTTTTTAAAATTGCTTATTTCTCTGGATTTAAACATTCCTTGAAACATCTGGGATAATGTAAGTAGTAAGGACACAAGTCAAAAAAATATATAACACTGTTCTAGTAGTTTTTGGATATTTTAATCCAAAAATCTTACATATTGTGCCTTTAAGCATCCTGCTAATTTAATATTTATGAGGACACACATGCACGGCACACAAATGGAACACATTTTTTGAGAAAGAGCTACTTAAATTTTAAGTGCAGCTAAAGGAGTATCTTTCGTGTTCATCTGCTTCACTCTCTAGTTCTTGACAGCCCTCACAAACACATTACCAGGAACTCACATGCAGAACTGGAGGCTTCCTTGTCATATGACATAGTTCAGCAAAGTTGAAACGTGGCTACACAGACGTTTTCAATTCTGTCCTGGGACAGACTAGAATAGACAATTGATTTGCTCACAAAGCCATTGCATTGTCTCATTGCTCAATATTAAAAGCTCTTTTTTTTTTTTACTCCCTCTCATTTTTAATCTTTGTAAGATCTTTTGTTCATAAATCAGATGGTTATTGTTAAATGGGATGGTAGCATTAATCATTTATCAAACTTTTACCAGTCCATTTTCCTCATTTACTTCTCTGTAAAGCGCTTGCGGACACCGACAGGATTCCCTACAAGGCCATCTCATCTTAAACCTCCACAACTGCTCCATTGTGCTGCATCCGTCACCCTGACACTTAAGGCAAGTCACTTGATTTCCTTGTGGCTCGCTGCCTCTCCCATGTATGCAGAATCGAAAAAGGACTGAAAAACAACTATATGAAACATCTCTTCACTGTCTCAGAAAATGTATTGTCTCAATCAACAAGTGTTTAAATCAAAATCCGAGCAACTTCTCCAGCTCAATGGACGGCACACACGGAATCGACTTCTATGCTAACAAGTTGTCTTAAGTAAAGAAGTGGATTCTCACCGATACTCCCGTGACTGCACCGTAACTCCAGGACAAGACCACTCTTTGTTGGATGGATGGATGTTCTGGCTGAGTTCTGCTGGGAAATGGGCTTTTATTACTCTCGTGATGTCACAGAGACATTTGCCTAATGCAGTAGGTTAGTCCTGTCCCAGTGTAGAAGCACAACAACTTTCAGATTCAGTAAGATATTTAAAGAACAGTTGACATTTTTGCCATCATTTACTCACCTGGTATGATCTGCTTTCTACTGTGCAACACAAAAGGAGACGTTTAGCAGAATGTTCACACTGCTATTTTCCATAACATGAAAGTGGATGGAGACCAGGAAGGCGAAAAAAGCACCATAAAAATATGACTTGGAAATTGGAAGTCTTTGTTCCTACACTGTATGAAATTATTTTTCGAAGATGTCAATAAAACAGATACTAGATTTTCAAAAAAATCTGTTTCTTTGTAATTGTGAAATTTACTAGCAATTTCTATGTGAAAAATGTATTCTACATTGTATTTTTTCATTGCATTCTTCCAGTGTAGGTTTGTTGACATCGAATTATGTCAATGCAAACGTGAAAATGGGCATATTCAAATTACATGAATGAGAATTGACGGATATGTGAAAATGTCTTTCATTGAACGACGACTTCAATTTGGGTCCATTTCTCACACAAGATCCTGTTTGAAGCTTGACAGCCCTTGATATGGAAAAGAACAATGTGAAAATCCTACCTAACAGCTCATTTTGTGTTCCACGAAAAAGAAAGAAAGACATGAGGGTGAGTAAATGATGACAGAATTTAAATTTTTGGGTGAACTGTGCCTTTAATGAAATGTCTGCCGTATTATTATTATTATTATTATTATTATTAACAGCTGATCTGTCACAGTCCTAGGGCTTTCATTTTATTATTTCTCAAAGCAAAGGCATAAAAACATGACATCACCATTCTCCTCTTTTATCCCACAGCAGGTTTACTGAGCTGTTATCTGTACGGTTTATATCCTCTTACAGTTAATGTGTCAACTTCATAGGCAGTCTCAGTTTTTAAGAATCACTCCCTCTGTGTTTAATTCAGTTCTTTGTATTTACAGATGAAATTGTTCAGGGAACTTTTTAAAGCTACACTCCTTTGATCAAAGCCTACACACATTCCACCAAAGGTGCAACGATACAAAGTAACAGTGAGTCTGGCGGCAGTAACCGTAAAGACAACTACAGTGGACCTCTACTGTAAATGCTGATAGTCATTGTACAGAGATACAGGACGTGAGGAGAGCATTGTATCAGTGTGGTACCGCTCTATCAGTATTACAGCCGTCCGTGTACCAGTCTCCATGGGCAAAGTTTAGTGAAGGTTTCCTGCTTTAATTCACAAGCTATGAAGGGGAGTAGATACTGTGATTGCATAGAGAGATACTGACTAACGTTTGCACGCAAAGAAGCTGCAAATACGAGGGAACAAAGCCTTATAAATCTTCCTGTTATGCGACTGGTCACTATGGCAATGATCATAACAGGATGCTCTCGCTTTCTCTTAGATAATAAAGGAGAAATGACTTCAGCACACAGTTCACCAGACACTGAGATTGAACGAGAGAGAACAGGCCACACAGAAGTGGAATTTGAGGCTGCTGTGGAAGAACCTGGTGACTCCTTCTGAAAGACCATCAGGTTATATTTACAGGGCCCAAAAAAAGGGTTCTATATCACTTGGCACTAAAAAGTGGTTCTTCGTCGTAATCATAGAGGAACCACTTTTGGTGCTATATAGCACCATATCGTAACATGTTCTGTATATGGTAGCGGTGCTATATAGCACCTTAGCAAAAGGACCGATGAAGAACCGATGAAGAACCATTGAAGCACCAAAATTGGTGCTACTCAACACTTAAAAAGGTTCCCCTATGATTACGAGCCAAGAACCACTTTTAGTGCCATATAGAACCTTTTTTTTAGAGTGTATGAATGTCACTGCATTATACAGTATAATAAAATATCGAACCAAGTGGCAATTAAAATAAATAAATAGTTTTTTTAATGTTCTATTCATCTATAACAATAAAAAAATGTATCATGGTTTTTGCAAAAATATTGAGCAACAAATCATCATATTGGAATGATTTATGAAGGATCCCGAGACATGAAGACTGGAGTAATGATGCGGAAAATTCTGCTTTGCATTCACAGTAATAAATTACATTTTAAAATATATTAACCTCCACATACGAGGACATTATATTTTAGTGAATTTCTCTGACACCATACATACCAGGACTTAAAACATGTTTATCAGGCATTTTGGAAAGATATTACATATCAATATTCCTATAGAATATTGATATTGATATGAAAGAATAAATAATTTTTTCTTTTACATGTTGCTTCAAGAACACATTATATGCAAATTAGATCCAGTGTATACTGTCCATACATTGCGTTGAATGGGAAAACCCATGTATGGCCATTTTACCCACATATTGCTTGTTGCAAGCAAAACGGTATATCAATTCATTCTGTTATATCTAATATAACATAGTTGAGAATCATCTTTAAATCGTTTTTAAAAAATCCTAAAACCTAAAAATTGATTGGAGAATGAAAAAAATCCTACTGTTTTTGCCTATAGCCTACTAGCTACATGTCATTTCATGTCATTCTATTTTTTAAACAACTGAGTCCTGGTGTCCACTTACAAGGACATAGCATAACATATGAATGTAATGACATGGAAAAAATACTAAATTCCAAAAACTTTTTCCTTATGAGGTTAAAATAGAGGGAAACAAAATAAAAAAAAAATCTTCTGTATTTTTGGTCAGATAAATGCAGCCTTGGTGAGCACAAGCACACCTTGAAGTTTTTTTGGTTTCAAAAGATAAAACAACACACAGGCCAACTTTCTGTTTACCGAACTAACATTACCGAATGAAATGTCGACCCAGGAAGAGGAAATGACTGTGAAGCTTTTGGGGGTGTTGGAGGTTGGACTCGATCTACTCTTTAGATCCTAGATCATCGTTCTGAATTCTGAATCCCATTCAGACGTAGGCTTTGACAAAAACGCGGTTTTCTCAGCTTTTTGCTCAAAAGTGTTGTTATGCAGAGGGTCTGTTCTTCCTTTTGATATAGTGCATGTTCAGGCCTATTTCTACAAAAAAATATTCTGGGGGCCATGAAAAGTTTGGTGAAAATTATCGAAAATGGCTGGCAAATTAAAATAAAAAACGCTGGCGGGGAAAGAGTTCTCAGTCTGGATCAAAACACAGGTGAAAAAAAGCAGAAAACTGCCATAGCAGCATATGCAGCAGGTGAATGTGTAAAATAACGCTACCATCAACATTAAACAGCATATAAATCAAAACTGCCAAACATTACCGAATGAAATGTCGACACAGGAAGAGGAAACGACTGTGAACCTTTGGGGGAGTCGATGGACTCGATCCACTGTGTTTTGATCATCGTTCTGAATCCGATCCAGACGTAAAACGTGATTTTCTCAGCTTTTTGCTCAAAGTGTTGAAAAACATAATGCATTAAGTTAGAATGTTCGTTTTTGTCAAATTATCTGTTCATTATTTGATATATTGCATGTTCAGATATTTCTACAAATATATTCTGGGGGCCATTAAAGTTTTGTTGCTGGCGGGGAAACAGTTAAATGTGATAAAAGTGTCCAAATACTTGTTAGGGACACTTACTTACCTTATTAATAACTAAAGCATGAATACTAACATACATAAAATCATGATATTTATCTCCATCCTTCGGTCATAAATTACAATGAACATGTCTGCTTCCTCACTGATTTGTCCACTATCATAACTTTACTTCTTTACAAAAGACCGGTTATAAAGTACCAGCTTCATTTCGTCCCTATATCAACAAGGAAAATTAAATGTGATGACCGAAAATGTACGCTTATTAAGAGAAGACTTGAAGGTCAGTCACTCTGTCTTACAACCTCAAAGCCTGACGTCATGCGCGCAAGGAGGTTGCATAAGCCGGCTTTTCTTTGTTTTGTTCTTTCCCATTTTTGTCCAATGTGGGATTGTTTCACTGTGCAAGAACGGTTGAACTTGTTTTATATGTACTTTTGTTGGAAATGTATTTCTAAAAGATGTGTTAGCGCTATTGTAATTTTTCTTAAAATATATTTGTAAAAAGTTGCTTAAACAGCTGCTCTAACTGCACAAGTACAACCATGCCAGAATATACTGACAGAGCACAGATGGCACACTATGATGTCATAATACTATGCTAGAGTCTAAGATGGCCTAGATTGAAGTATTTTGCCAGTAAAATGTGACATGACAAGAAAAACAAAAAAAGATTGAATGAAAAAGTTTATTTCCATAATAAACACATACAGTACATCAACAAAATGTACAAAGTGCAATATGCATTGAAACTACAGCAAATCTGCAGTACAAATGAAAAAAAAATCTTACTGCATTCTTAATAATGATAACAATGGTGAAGGGGAAGCGAGCGCTCCCATTTTGTGTGCATCGCAATTAAACAGCATTGCTAATTCACAAAATGATGCTCAATATTCCAACTACAGGAAATTCTATGGATGATTTGGGAACAGTGATTTGGAAACAGAACAACCCGTGTAACTTTCTGGGAAAAAAGCCACTGTCACTACCTCTCCCACGCAAATAGCTTGAATCTGTGGTGGTTCCGTGCGCCACAGCATCAACAAACGTGGCATTTAATATTGATCCTCAACACGAAACTTTGGTTATCACTTCAGACTAGGAAACCGCTTTCATGAGTTTGCAGTGTCTTCCTCTTTAATTAAAGGGAAATAATGCCAAATGTCAATGATCTGTTTCTACGTTCTCTTGTACAACAATAAAATTTAGGAGTGTACATCAGGAAAATGTCTGCCAGCTTTAAAAATGTGCCCATGTAACCCGTTGGCCTTTGCCTTAACTGGCAACATTATCAAATAGGAGTCAACACAGAACAATGCCTCTAGTGCTTCTGGGTAAGGCACTTGATGTTGATGACACAAGACAATGCAGGCAACCAATAACATTTAATCTGTAATCTCTGACGCAGATTTGACCTCAATATGGCATCAGACACAAAATGGCAAAGACTCCGGCGAGAGGAGGAGGGTTTGGGCGAACATTTAAGAAGGATGCAAGTGAATTTTCATGACACAAAACAGCTTTCTGGCTTCTTTCTCCTCTTAGATTTTATATTCAGGCCCCAGAAGGAATATTAAATTGTGTTGATACTTGTCCAATCAACCAAAAATCATTCAGGCAACCATCTACAGGACAGAGGAACCGATTCAAGTTGACTTTCAGATGCAAGTACCATAGCAATTCTGTTATATGACCACCATACAGTGTACTGCTGTGTGTATATGTGAGGAAGAGGAGACCGTGTGTCTACTATGAGCCTGCTCATGTTTTGTTTTTAACATTAAAGCGCACAAACATTCTCTGAAAGGGTTTTGTGTTCATAAATAGTTCACAGTAACGGTGTAGCCGCTGTGCAAGGCACCGCTCACTCGCGCACACTCGCAAACTTCACATTTCTGTTGCTCAGACTCAATGTGGTAGCATAGATACATGTACAAAATCACTTAAAAAAAAATATATTGGAAAAGAATGCTGCATAATAATAAACCTCAAGTACTTTAACTCAAGCTGTAATCGGCCAAATGATTGGTAAATAAAGGGCTGTTGACACCAAGATATGAACAAATGATTGATGCATTGGTGAGTTTGTTATCAAAGCTTTTGTGATCACATCAACTGGTATGGCAAGTGTCCTCGGACACAGAGGGTGAATATCATTGTCAAAAACATGTCTGGGACATTTTATCCCAAAGTATCACAAAAAAAATCTATAAAATCAAAACCAAGAAATGATATTTTGCTTAAAATAAATAAATAAATTCAATTCCCATTACTGTAATGCTTAAAAATAAATATATTTTTTGTTACTTAATTGTAAAACATGTTGATTTATTATTTCGATTGTAAAGTATTTATAAATAATGGTAATATTTGTTGTACGGCTTTTATTTTATGCCAATTCAAATACTAACCATATTGTATTACAGTATTTTTTATTGCACCGCATTAAAGATACTACAAAGGGAATGACCATTGAGAGCAATGAGAATAAAAACTACAATTCATTTGTATGTTTATGGTCATAAAAATCCGTTCCTAAATGCTAAATATAATGTAATATATTTTTCTGGTGCGAAATGTGACCTGGACATGTTTTTGTGACATTCACCCATACAGACACACACTCACAGTTTAACAGTTACTGATACCAAGCCACATCTTTGCCTTGTAATTGTTTTCAGAGCGATCATCTTCAGTTCTACCTCTAGAGATTTGGTTCAAAAGGCAAATCTACCTTACGTTGATTTCATTATGGAAAACTGACAGCGAGTACAAACAGGAAAAAGAGTTAGAACAGTAGAGCTATAACATGGTGGGAATCATCAGCAAACTGCAAAAGTTTCAGTTCAGGTTGGCATAAACAAGCAACTGCCTCAGGAACAAGCAAGTCCTTAAAAATAACAGTCACTCTTTACCTGGGTAAATGACTTATTTGTATCACATTTGGAAACATGGAGCAGCTCTTCGGCCAGAGAAACTACAATGGAGGAGTTTTCGATGATATAAAACCTCTACAAGAACGCGTATGTGCTAATAGAGACTGTAACAGTAATAGTGACCCAAACATTTCCCCATAACCCTACCGCTATTTTGACAGCAACATGGACAGTCACATTCGTAAGAACATCTATGAGCGTTTCAGTGGATTGAAAACAGCAGCTTGAAGGCGCCTCCAATTTTCTTTATCCTTCGAAATGATTGTCTTTCAACACAATCAAGTATTAAAAAAATGGAAGAAACCCAAACAAATCTCCTTTTGGTGGTCCTCCACCAGCTTTCCCAATGAGCCTCCGCACACACTGCTTTGTGTGTGACGGTGAACACTGAAGTGCTGCCAGTCATCCTGTTTAGTTATCAGTCTGGCTTACGAACAAATGTACTGATATGAGGTACTAGTTTGAAATCTGTGAGAGAATCATCAGTGCTCTGTGAATGATAAAAGTCCATCAGCATACAAAGAACTTTCCTAATCACGGCAAAGAGTCCATTTCCTTTCACCATCCAGCCAGGAAGCATGAGCACAGCAGGGGTGTATGATTTTAAAACCCTTTTCAAATGTGTGACCATGTCCGAAGGAATCTGTGACTCATACACCGGGCAACAATTAAGTGATTTATGGTGCGATAAATGGGTGGGCTGATGGAAACATTACACAATAGTCTATTTTGACGCTTTCAAGTAATGGCCTCTGGGATGGCGAGTGCTTATTTTGCTTCAGAACAGCAGAGAGGAAGAGCAGTGAAAACCTCATGAACTGTTCGTCACTCAGTGCAATACACATCCATTAAGCCTGTCTAGAAGATTTTGGATTCATTGAATATTATGTTTATACTTATAACAGAAAGCAATTCTTTTTTAGAAGACCTTAAAGAACTTGTTCACCGCAAGAACTTCTGCGAATGGCCAATGTTCCCAAGTGGCTGAAATGTTTAAAAAATATATAAATATCTCAGTAACGTTGCTGCAGAACTCCAGCTGAAGCTGAAACCAAAGGTACTGTTGTTCTAATACCTCCCGCTGTCAGCTCTTGGACTCTTCAGCTCCAGCTTTGCCTTGGCTGAAGACCTCCATGTTGGTGGAGGTCGAGGAAGAGGGCCACGGTCTGGCCCATTCTGGGCTGAGTGAGTGTTCAGGTTCTGGGGACAATGAGTGCATGAGAAGGGTTCCTGCATCAGAGGAGCACGCCGAGCACAAGTCCTCAGATGAGAAGGTGAGGCTGCCTAATTTGGCGAGAGAGTTGGAACGCTTAAGTCGAGAAGGTACAGTAAGTCCAGCAAGCCGCATTCGGGCTTCGATTTCTTGCGTACGTTGACGCACAAGGCCTGGTTTGCCACGGACGCTGCGGAGGCTGTCGGTGCTGGAGCTGCGGGTGAGCGTGGAACCATGCGGGGACGAGACTGGCGTCAGGCCACCTGAACCGAGGACCGCCAACAAGGCTTCATTTGTCAGTGGCACTTCCGCTTCGGTAGCGAAATCTGCCCGTGTTCCAAAGGGCCTGTGGAAAGGGTCGGTTGGATCACTGGAATTGCTTGTTGCATCCTCGGTTTTGCTTGAACCTGCTCCCCGTTGCTCGTTTACACGTGCACGCTCCTGAAAGAGACCAGAGAGTTTTTCCAATCGCTCTTTTCGCCGACGAACAAGGCCAGAGCGTTGCAGCTGTATCAGAGCCTCTTGTTGTTGTGGAGAACAAGAAGCCTCCGCCTTCTCCATGCCCTTCATCTCTCTCTCATTCCTGGGTAGAGCAGAGGAACCTGGTGCATCAGTCTCTTTCTGCCTGAAATCTCCTTCCCCTTTGGCTTCAAGCATCGGAGTCTGGTTATCAGTTTCTTTGTCAAGAAATTTGCTTTCTGGCTTATCTTTATGCCCCAAGGGCATTACATTGGCATCAAGGCACGGATCTGACACAAGCTTGCCACACTTGGCTATCATGGGCAAGTTGGCACAGGGTGGCATCTGAATAGAGATATTGGGCACACTGTTGAGGGGTAAAGGAGCAAGGCCTTGTCTGTTAGCCTCCAACAGAGCACTCTGGGTGGGCTTGGAAGCGAACAACAAACCAGGAGCAAGCCTCGGCTTAGCATGCTTCTTCAGATGGGCACTTTCCTGAACAAGAAAAGACAAGAAAAAAATATGTAATGCAAATAATACGTTATGCAAATTGTGCTAGGTGCTAATACTTTGTGCGACAATGCAAGAAACTCACAGTGAGATTTTGTTGCGTTCTGAGGTGGTTATTGTTGTTGGAGTTCTCGTTGCACAGATGATTCAGGCTTGCAAGATCAATCCCCTTTTCATTTGACAACTCCTCACTATTCTTCGTTCCTCCCTCATTCCCATCTACTCTCTTCGCTCCCTCTGCTAACGCCTCCATTTCTGCTTGCTCTTTCTGAGCCTCCTCTTCATCCTCCTCCTCCACCGTGCTGAACTCCAAACGTAGACGTAGTTCCTCCAGAGGCTCTGCCCCTCGAGAACAGGTCTGAGGGGCCGTACCCTCTTCTGAGACACCGGAATGGGGTAAATGAAGGCCGTCACGCCCCTCGAAGGTTTCATCGTCAAGAAGCGCATCTTGCTCCACATCGGCAACCTCGATGTAGACACGATCTACATCCACCAGAGGCGGTGCATGGACAGGCGTGGAAGGGTTGCTGTCGAGGGCCGAGTCAGACAGGCGGCGGAAGTAGTAGTGGTAGTTTTGCGGCTGGCTGGGGTCCAGTTCTAGTCTAAATGGAGAGGAGTGGGCAGTAGGCTCACAGCATACGGTGACCCTGGGGTTCGTGGGGTCAGGGGTGAAGGGATCCACAGTCTCTGCATTCAAACAGCAAGGGCCAGCAGCTTGCTGGCAGTCAGGGTGATCACAATCTGAATCAGGACGCCATAGGCGGTTATGCCGCTGCTTACTGAAAGAAAAAAAGACAAAGAGCATTAAAAACCTATGTCGTTCCAAACCTGTGTGACCTTTGTGATTAATCGATTTCTTTGATTAATCGATTTAATTTGTCATATTTTTTATATTTTGGATAAATTATTTTAGATAAATATTTTATTTCGTTATAATTACTTACTTAATTACTTTATAAATATATTAACGGAAGGACGTTTCTTGTCTATACAATAAAAGTCACTGTTGCAACCCTGAATCCTAACTAAAACAGAGAGACATCTTATAAAATATCTTCAGAGAAGAAGGAAATGTGAGCAAATAAATTATGACAGAACTTAATTTCTTGGGGTGAACCTTTAACTAGAAATACACATATCAGATTACAATACAAAAGGAAATTTCTCTTGTACCTGGCATCCAGTATGCCCTCATACTCCGCCAGCTGTCTCATGAAGCTGGCATTGGGACGGGTGATACTGCGCCTCTGTTTGACGAAGTTATATGCTTTCTCCAGAGACCAGCCGTTTTCTTTCATTGCATATGCTATTACAGTAGAGGCCGAGCGGCTTACGCCCATCTTACAGTGAACCAAGCATTTGGATTGATTCTTTCTGCAGAGGACAAAACAAAACAGCACAGAGAGTATGAAAAGTCGGAAGGAAAAAGAAAAGTTTGTTGCTTATTTTTTAAGATAAAAATAAAATAGTGCCTTACTTTGCTTTGACAATAAAGTTGTAGGTCTCGTTCCAGTGAGCCAGTAAGTCTGTGGCCTCGTCATCGTACACTCGGATGTTGTGGTAGCAGAACGTTCCTGGGAAAAAGTTATCTATTTCCCTCGTAACGTTTAAGATGTAGCCCACCCTAAAATAGCAATTCATTTAAATGAGGAGATCACATAAATTACACCTGGACAACAACAGAATTCCATGTGCATGCAAGTTTATTCTTGTTCCTTACATAAGGTGCTAAAAATACATCCTGCTTCTTGCTGTAAAAGAAACAGCTTTGATGGCTTTACTCTGAACTTTAGCTGAAACAGGAGAAAATGTTGCCCTTTAAGAGGTGATATGATACATACTCACCTTAAACTTTCACATTTACCTAACATCAACTCATTTACAGAAGCAGTATCTTGAGAAAATCAAGAGTATGGGAGGAAAACAAACTGTGGATGCCAGTAAAAGGTCAAACTCACCCAGTTTCCTGAAGTTCCTCTAGGTTAGAAGCATTCCATTCAGAACCCTGAAAAATGAACGATGCAAATCACTGCCTTTTTAGGAAATTGGCATCTAGTGCCCCATACATGAGTAACATCTGCTCTTCTACAGAGCCAACAACCTACACATTAAAAACTAAAACTAATTTCCTTGTCAGACTTCTTATCAAACAAGAGCTTCTGGATTTCCTCAGCTTTATTAGTTACTTTATTTTTAATGATCAATTATAAATAAATAAAGGGTAGGAACTTTGGGTTAGTGTGAACTGGGGTAGAGGCGATTTGCTCATCATTGTACAATGAGATCAATAAAAAGAAAACGGTGGGAGGTCTGATAAGAGCAGCACTAACCAGATAAAGGTGGTCAAAGATGAGAGTGGCTTTGTCCATCTGCCCAAGAATAAGCAGCATCTCATTGTCTATGAACTCTTTGTACTCTTTCAGGTTGCGGTTCATCAGTCGTTCCAGCTCACTACGAATCTAAGGTAAAAACACACATCATTATTGACTTGCAGATTCAACAATTGCTCTGTTATAGACCCTATTCACACCTGCTATTAAGATCAGTCTCCTGAAATCTGATCACAAGAGGTCAGCTGAGACACATTGCTGGATCCTGGTAGCAATGTGTCTCAAATGTTTCTCCTGTGACCACTTCTGAGTCTGTCGTGACATATATCACTCAGTAATTGCATTTTTTTTTGCACTCTCTGTATTTCCCGCTAACCTCTTTGGACGTGACATTTTCAAGGTCCTGGCACATCATGATACTCCTGAGTCTGGATTTGATTAGACATTCTGTTCTCTCCCTCTCTGTCGGCCTGAGAAACAGAAACAGAACACAATCTAGATCGAGGGTTCAAGAAAGAGCATAATTTCAAGGTGAAGGCTTCTAAACAAAATATATAAAAAGCATATACAAAAAAACTACCCACAAAAGAAAAAAAACACATTATAGTGTTCATTTTACAAAGAAAACAGAATTAAGAATACATTTTTTTGATGTTCACATGTTTGTTTGACCATCACGATTAGCTCAACACAGCAACACTAGCTCAACCAATTGGATTGCACACTTCTCTTTTAAAACTTTACTAGTGCATCTCCTCAGTTCCTGCAGATACATACAATTTTGGCAACATTCAACAAATATGTCTGGCTTTTGCTCACGGTCTCAATTAGTTACAAAAGGAGAATGCAAAAAAAAAAACATCACTTCCAAAAACAAATCAAAATGTAGAATTAAATCTGCCGGTGGTTTTCACAAGTGCCAAGGACTCAGAGACTTTCACGGTTTGCACTCACTTGTCAACAAAGACTGCAGGAGAGTCTGGTCGCAGTGTTTCCAGGTCCTGCATGGCATTCCACTCATTGATGCAGCTCTGTTCAGAGCCGATACAGCTCTCATAGTACCCCATCCACGTGAGCGCCATACCCCCGGGGAAATAGTTGTACCTTCGTGACACCTCACATGCCTTGTGTAAAATTTGCAATGCAGACCTGAAGGAAGAGCAGGGTAAATGTGAGTAAGATGGAGAGACCTGTGCCATCAGTTTAAAGGATCACGATGCAATCTCTTTTTGGGGTTCAATACGCTATGGCTTGACAATAAAAGAGAGTAATATCTTAAAAAGTATCAAACCGAGTTAAAAAGTGACACTGGTGAAACAAAACACTAATCTCAGTCAATAAAGGGTGATTTCACAAGCTAACCAACTAACTAACTAACTAACTAACTAACTGAACCAAAACCACAAATAACAAAACATTGTATTTCCTGCTTCGGAACAAGTGAAAGATCTACAAGTCTAAACACTATAAAATTGCATTGAAATCAGTAATCATAAAAAAGTAATTTCAAAGAAATGGCTAAAACTAGAGTCACCTAAAGTTGATGATTGGATTGACATTTTACACAATATATATATATATATATATATATATATATATATATATATATATATATATATATATATATATATATATATATATATATATATATATATATATATATATATATATATATATATATATATATATATATATATATTTTATATATATATATATATATATATATATATATATATATATATATATATATATATATATATATATATATATATAAATATATATATATATATATATATATCTTTAAGGACCCTGCTAGAATATTTTTGTTGAAATGGAAAAAATTGACTCATTATATAAAACCAATTCGCCCGGACTTTTCTTGAAACATAAATGGTCTGTAAGGTAATGTTATTAAGAATTATAAGTAATAGCTCCCCTTGTTCTTATACATAGTTGCAAAATGAGAAAAATACAAAACATCTGTATAAGCTTGAGTATTTCATTTCCATGATGACCATTGGCAGACATGATGGGTTGTAATGCTCTCTTTGAATTGACGTACGTGTTTTTGTTTTATTGTAAAAAAGAATTTCTGCCTTGATGAATGTATTTTTCCTCTGAAAAAAATAAAGAAAAAAAAAATAACTTCTGTTCACTAACCAGCAAGTACCAAAAAGTATTACTATGTTTTTTTAAACAGTATGTTGGAGATCCATGTAAATACCATAGTATGTGGATATGGTAATAGTTAATTTATTTGTATATAAAAGTGTCATTTTAAACATGGCTTATCTGATGATCTGATATTCACTGTACCATGGTACTACTGTACTTGTCTGAAAGTGTCACCAGATGGCAGTGTGGCGCTCTATTATATTTAAGGATGTCAAACTCCCAAAGCACCTGTGAAGATTTGAAAAACAGTCCACTCATGTCATCTTCAACCCCCTGAGGAGCTGTTTTTTCTACCCCAGTAACAAACAAGAGCATAAATTCACCCAGCCAACTAGACATTGGCTCTTGGTGAAAAAAACAATTTAACTTGTCACCTGATTAAAAGAGTTGATTTTAAGATAAATAACAACATGAAAGATTGAAAATAGCAGTTCTGAATGATTTTGTTTGAGAGATTTAGGTTAAACAAAGAACTTAAATGTCCTCGTACACAGTTTTAACAAGTAAAACTGGTAAAAAGGGACCCAAGGAGACCCATAGTTAAACATGACCACAAAATCATTCTACAAAAATCACACTACAGACTGAAATTTCTAAAATGGGAGTTTAAGCTGCTCTAGTACATTAGTTATTGACTAGTTTCTCACCACATGGCCTGGACTGACACCGGCTTGAAGATGTGCGTGCGCCCGGCGGTAGTCACACTGAAGCCTCTGGAGACATGAGAAGAGAGGTGAACTAAGGCCATCACACCTCATAAAAGAACTACAACCTCTCTAAATAACAATACAAATAAAGAATGCTTGTTAATATTGTCATTGCCTTCATTTCAGTGGACAAATCAAATCAAAATGTGTGGTTTTTTTTTTATTAATGCCATCTAGATCTGTGCATCAAATATTGAAGTGACCAGCAGTAGCATTTCCTCTCCATTCCCAGAGGGGGCAGTACTCACCCATCACCATCTAAATGAATCTTGGTGTCACTCCATAGTGGCAGCACCATCCCGACAGAGCAGTTCTTACTGTGAATGAAAGAAAACACCCTTATTGTATGTCCTGTAATCTCCCTGCAGGTGGAAACCAACTCCTAAACTGGTCTGTTTGATGACACATGCAAAGCTAAACTGTATTTGGTTTGATTAAGTCACCTGTCTTTGTTGCTAAAGTCCATCCCCAGCAAGATGTTTTCCTCAGTGTCTTGACGGCCATTTGTGTAGACTACCACCATGTACCGCACGCGGTCTGACCACGCGCTCTCTAACCGCACGGCCTGCACATTACAGTTGACATACACAAGTTTTGTTTAGTGCAAAAACAGCGCTCACAATATATTAAAATATATTAAACATATTAACATACTGAATTGTCTTCCAAAAATAGATCACCTGAAAATAAAACCTCAGACATTATTCACTCACCCTCATGTCTTTCCAAAGACATGTCTTACCGTATGTTTGCCTTACCGTATGTTTTTTATCTTACACAACAGGAGTGTTTTTTTCTAACACAATGTTTGTTGAGCTCACCAAGACTTGTGAACTATATTTCTTAAGTATTCTAAAGCAGTGGTTCTTAACCTTTTTGACTCCAAGGCCCCCCCTTTGCCAAGACAATATTCGAAGGCCCTCCTATCTAAACTGATATGTACTTTCTATTGTAATAAAAACAAATAACGGTTTAATGTTGTACATCTTTATTTTTTAGTGTTTTTTAGGATGTTAATTAAGATTGTGTTAATATAACTTCATTTAAATAATTGTAAGACTTATTTGGGCCCTCCGGTTGAGAACCACAGTTTTTAAAGGTTTAATTAACTTTGAAATTAAAATTTCCTGATATTTTACTCACCCCCATCTCATCCAAGATGTCTTTCTTTCTTCAGTCGAAAAGAAAATAAGTTTTTTGAGGAAAACATTCCAGGATTTTTCTCTTCACCATTGACTTCCATTGTAACCAAAATGTTGAAGGTCCAAATCAGGCTTCAGAGGCTCTGCGCGATCCCAGACGAGGAATAGGGTCTTATCTAGCGAAACGATTGGTCATTTTCAAAAAAATAAATAAAAAATGAATATACTTTTTAACCTAAATTGCTAATCTTGCGCTGCTCTGCGCTCGCCAGTGACTGCGCAATCACGTGACGTCAAAAACGTCACACTAGACATAGGCAGAAGTACCGCCCCAAGTGAACCTGCAAGGACTAATACAAACGGCCTTTACAAAAAAACACTCATTCTTCAACTTTAAAATCACCCGACAACAATTTTTTTTTGCTACAGGGTGTTTGTATTAGTCTTCACACGAACGCTTTGTAAACACGGGGGTGGTGCTTCCGCCTACATCTAGTGTGACGTTTTCACAGAGGAGCAATTTAGGTTAAAAAGTATATTCAATTTTAAAAAAAAAATTGTTTAAATGACTGACCGTTTCGCTAGATAAGACCCTATTCTTCGTCTGATGGGGATGGGGGTGAGTAAAATATCAGTACATTTTCATTTTGAAGTGAACTAATCAAAGTTTTATTGCTTTGTGTGAGGAACAAACTGAAATTTTACATTTATCACTGATAATCCACTGTAGCTCTCAAATGGACTTTAAAAGACATATAGACTGCTAAAATGACACTCAAAGTCATTTCACACCGAACTCCATAGGTTCTTGTGATCAAAGTCATTGATGTCATATTTGAGAGCTATACCACAAAGTAGAGGTGGGCGATATATCGGTAGACACGATTAACCGGTAGAAATTTGTCAACCGGTAGAGATTTTGGGCTATTGTCTCTATCATGGTTTACGCTCATGTGACGTTGCTGTGCTACGCATTCATGAAAGCTTATCATTTGCATGTGTTTGTAAGTATTGCGGTATAAAAACAAGTGATTTTGAGTGCTTTTTGCTGACTAACTGGGCTTGAACAGTTTAATGCACATACTTGTGTATCAAAGTGACCATGTTTTTGCAAGTAAACACAGTAATTTCAGTCTTAAGTGAACGTAAACAGTTGAGAAAGAAAACGCAAGAGTATATTGAATCTGTGCAGTCAGTTTTAAAGTGACAGCATCTAAATGTACCTGCTGTTGTAAGATAATCAAACAACAAAAAAAGAGAAAATCTCTTACTGCTCTTGACTGAATCACTTTTGTAACTCTAATAAGAATAAATTAAAGCAAAAATAACTATATTGTGCAATTTATCGTTATCAAATCAAATTACTTGTATCGGGATTTTGGTCACATCGCCCACCCATACTGGCAGGGAAATTTTTCAATATAGAATAATGATATAAAATCTCTCTTTGTCACAAAGCTAATATATGGTTTCAGAAAACTTCTTGAACCCCTTTTTACGGTGCCCCCCACAGATATTTCAAAATTCTCCTGTTGTGTTGGGTTTGGAATGTCATGAGGGTTAGTTAATAATGACAGAACTTTCATTTTGAAGGCAAATGCAGCTGCATGCACAGAAATCGACATGTCACAGGTGATTGACACTTGTATATTTCACTATGGAAACCTCAGTAACAGCTATTGAGACATTTAAACGTGCCTTTATACAGCAAAAGAAAACAAGCTTCAGGCAACACTTTGACAATAAAACCCATTCAGCCTGACTGCACGTAACTTACTGCCAAGATGTTAGTCATTGAAAGCGTGTGTGTTCTCTCACCAGTTTGATGCGGTCCTCAGACCGAAGAATGTTGATCATCACCTGTAGATGCTGAGGTAAGTCACCTGTTGAGTGAAACCATCGTTACAATCCAAACAAAACCATGACTACTATTTTGTTTACATTGACACTAGTGGCGTCTCAACCCATATCGAAAATCTATTGAAGAAAACAACCACCTAACAGTAAACAAGCTGACTTTAAAATGATGTCATGAAAGTTAGGAGTGAACTAAGGTTTATAAGAGCAAGCGAGCCAAGAAGAACGCCCGCTGAGTGATACGAAACGGCCTTTAAGTGTTGGGTGGGAAGACAATGGTATGCTTTTGATTAACGTTCTTATAGCGCAGCTGATTTTACGAGATTCCAGAGTACAAGTGTCCAAAGGTAATGCGGAGAAAATGTGTGTTGTAATATGAAAAATAAGTTGTTTCTTGTGTTTACATGTCTCAGATAAACCTATTTAATTAAATGATAACGTTTGACATGAATAGGCGACTCTCGGCTGCATTGTGATCAAGTATGTGCAAATAAGTTCTACCCTTTGTGCCAAAGGTATCAATAATTATAAATCTGACAACCTGTCAGTCATCTTTTTCTAGCCACGCCCCTCAAGTCAATAAGATACCAAGTCTTGAATGCACAAAATCTGTTTACATTTCATTCTTTTCCTTAACACAGACAGACTAACTCCTCTGACCTCTGACTGTGGAGTGTTCCTACCCAAACAAACCTCCTCCTACTCTTGTAGGCTTTGGCAGAATCAATGAAGCCATGATGTAACTGCCGTGGGACATGTGGGAGGCCAATCAAAGTGTACCAGGAGGTTAAGAACAAAGCCAGAAACGTGAAAACCAAATAAACTCAGATTAAGAGCCAAATCTTGTCATGTATACTCAACAAAACAGAGATGTTCTGGTTTATTGTCTGCTTTGCATTTTGGACATGTATGAATAGAAGGGGTATGTTTTCTCCTCCAACAGAACAAGTCTCTTGGTCTTCTTAGTCTCCGTGACAAGAATTTACATAACTTTACATGCTTATCTGATCAAAACTGATATGTAAAGGAATCGCTAAGGCAGCACAGAGCACATCTTTGATCCGAAGCATACAAGATTTTGAGAATCATCATTAAAGTTCACTCAAAATGTTTAACATTTCATTATCTTTCACTCACATTCACGTTCCATGAGTTCCATGAAACACAAAAAGAGAAATTCTGCAGAATATCCAGGTCTTTTTCTCCTCCATGCAATTATAATGAATAGGGATTGAAGTTTCAAGTTTCAAAATAAAATAAAAGCTGAATTAAAATGATCCATACGATTTGTGTTATAATGCAAGTGTTCTGAAATCATACGCATCAACAGATATTTAAGTCATTATTCCCCACCAGCACACTGTCAACTGAAGAATCGCTGTGATCAAATCATTGAAATCATTGATCAACTCATGAACAAACAGACTGCTTTTGTGAAGCAACTCAAGTTTGATTCATTCATAAATTGTTGACATTTCTGCTTCTCTCACAAGTCATACGGATCATTTTTGTTGCATTATTTTTCAAGCTTAAAAGTCCAGTCCCAATTCACTGTAAGTAGTGGAAAAGAGCGACCAGTACATCATTTACAAAAATAATCGATTCTTTTACTTAACTGAAGAAAGTCGTATTATGCAATGCAGAAAAGTAATTTGGCAGTCATTTTGTAAAGAAAAATTACGCGTCTGCGCACATACGTATTCAAACGCGCTTGCCTATAGACTAAACTATTTTTTATTTACTTTTTAAGTTTACACGAAGATGATAATGGTATCGTTTCAAAACCATTTCAAAACTTGTTTCGGGGTTTTGAGAGTTTTCTATGTTGGTTGAAAATGGTGTTGTGTAAGTGGCCCCAAAGTAAATAATTCATGATTATTTACAACAGAAATGAATCAATCAAAAACTTACTTTAGCTGGACAATAACTTTTTTCTAGACCTGATGTACAGCCAAAATATTCCATTAATTTCCTATTATCACTGTAAAGCTGTTTTGAAAGTATTTATATTGTGAAAAGCGCTATATAAATGAAGGTGATTTGACAGGTTTGGAGCAACATGAGGGTGAGTAAATCAGGGCAGAATTTGCATTTCTGCATGAGCTGTTAGTTAAATAATTATTCTGACTGATTGAGCACAGTTTGACACAGCTTTCTCCAACAGTTATGAGTTTGGCAGTGATTCATCGTTTAATTTCACGTTATGTCATGATGCGTCAATATGACTGAAACTGAAATAGGATGTGTTTAAAATGAAAGTAGCCAAGACCATATACTTAAACAAATAATTTTAATACGTTTAATAATGCACTCACTTATAGGAGTCATTTTATACAGTATAAGCTCTTGGTCAAATGGGTTTGAGTACTAAAATGTATAGTATGCACTACCATTCAAATTTCATTTCAAAGTCATTAAGATTTTTTTTAAAGAAATCAATACCTTTTTTCAACAAGGACTTTGATACAACATTTTCTATTTCAAATAAATGCTGTTCATTTGAGCTTTCTATTCATCAAAGAATGTATTATGGTTTACTCAAAAATATCAGCAGCACAACCAACACTGATAATAATAATAATAATAAGAAGAAGAAGAAGAAGAAGAAGAAGAAATGTTTCTTGAGCACCAAATCAGCATTTATATTAGAATGATTTCTGAAGGATCATGTGACAATGAAGACTGGAGTAATGATGCTGAAAATGTAACTTTGCCATGACAGGAACTATTATGTATATATTTTTAGAACATATTTTAAGGTGACGTAGTTACACGTTACTACATGTACTTACTATAGTATGAACACTAAATTATGCATAATTACAAGTAACTAACCCTAAACCAAACCCTACCGGTAACTATACAGCAAATGAATGTAGTTAATTAATATTACTAAGTAATTATTTGAATAAGTAACTGCATCACTTAAAAATAAAGTGTCTTCTTTCTAAAACATTTTTTTTTTTAAATCATACCGTCTCCAAACTTTTGAACGGTAGTGTGTTTTCTTAAGCACATTGAACTATTTCATCTCAAAAGATTAGGAGAAATGTAATTCCTCATAATATGACCCCCTTTAATTGTATTTGTGTTTTACTTGGACATCTAAAGAACCTCTCCTTTATCTCATTATTTCACAGGTGCAAATATGTATTGTGTATCTTGCTTTAGGAATTTGGACAGTGTTTAATACATCACAACTGAAACTATTTTAGACAGTCTGGCTCCTGGCACCATGAGAATGCAAATAGAGATGACTGATGATGACGTTAATAAAAATAAAAAAAACTGACAGGACCAAAATAAATGCAAATTTATGTCACTAACATCTAAAAGCAAGGACGTTTAAAGAGAAGATATTTCAGAGCTTGATTTATATTCAGAATGAGTACAGAGGATTTGCCCCATGAATAAATGTTAAACTTTGAGAAGTCTTTATCGAGAAAAATATTAGCTATCCTTACTGTCAGAGAACATTTTGTACCTAGACTGCTACAGAGGAAGAGAAACCTTGCATCGACTAGTCTAACACAGGCATCCACTGTTTCTCAATGGAGACAGCTGACTTGAGGTCGGAGTGCTGTGATGCAATTGTGTTTTTTTAAATGATCTAATTCTTGAAATCTAATTCCAGATCTTCTAGACTGTCTGCATAAGTCACTTTATAGGAAGTGTTTGTCTTGTTCATCTTGATGGGCAGTTGCGTTATTATTCGTACATTTCGCAAAAAGCTCATGACTCAAGCGAAGCTCAAAGCCTACGTGCCCTGAGACAATGTAAAAACAAAACCACTTGTCAAACCGGTGTTAACTCGCCTGTGATCAGAACTATACCTGACACATCAAATCGAAACCTCACATCCCAACAAGATCACAGCATAATATTAACCAACTGACAAAACAAATGCTTGATTATATCAGAAATATGAGGGGTCTGGAAAAAAACAATCAGTCTAAACCTGCTGTGATATGAAAAGCTGTCTGAAAGTCAGCGCATGAAGCCTGAGGGTTTGTTGTGTCTGCATGGTGTTTAGTTTCTCTCATAACAGATTCAATTCGCCCGGAGCAAATGTAAACCCTTCTGTTTAGCAGTAAACATGTCCTTTAAATTAGCATGTTTTATAAATTCAACGTGTCACACGTGTTAGAAGGTGCTGGACGGATGGCGGCTAGGACATCTGTTGTCGTGTTGTTGCTGTGGAGATAGTCTTTGATTTATTGATTGATTGAATGCGTCAGATAAATTGCACAAATGCTTGTTTTTCGTATTGTAGTTTTAAACTATTGTAGATAAAAACGGTTTGTGAGATCTGTCTTCCAAACTAAAATGCCAATATCATTATATTTTTGTAATATTTGTTGGGTAAACAAGTGAATGTAATAAAACCACACTGCTATATATTATCTTTGTAACACTTTACAATAAGGTTTTATTTGTTAACATCTTTTAACTACTTTAGTTAACATGAACTAAGAATGAACAATATTTCTATAGCATGTATTAGTTAGTATATGTACATTTTTAAGTTACTAATACGTTTTTAAAATCAAAAGCTGCATTTGTTGACACTAGTTAATGCACCGTAAACTAATGTAATCGGTCCTACTTGACCCGCTCTGAGCAGGATTCGAACCGGTGTCTCCAGCATGGGAGGCTCGCGGAGTGAGGTTTATAAGCTAAGTCTTACTAGCTTGCCTCCGTTACACTCACCCCCCTAAACCTCACTTCCATCCAGGTCAGAGCACCGAATATAAACCCTCCGGTTCTACTCGCACCCCTCAGAGCGGGATTCAAACTGGCATTTCCAGCATGGTAGGCGGGCTCACTAACAAGGATGCTAAACATGAACACTACCCTACACTCCACTACACTCCACTAGCATTAATAAACAATGAACAATTATAATTTTACTATCTCTACCATTCACAAAGTTTAAAGGGTTAGTTCACCCAAAAATGAAAATTCTGTCATTAATTACTTACCCTCATGTCGTTCGACACCCGTAAGACCTCTATTCATCTTCGGAACACAAATTAAGATATTTTAGTTGAAATCTGATGGCTCTGAAAGGCCTCCATTGGCACAATGCACGGTACACTCTCAAGACCCTTAAAAGGTACTAAAGACGTCGTTACAAAGTCCATCTCACTACAGTGGTTCTACAATAACTTTATGGAGTGACGATAATAGTTTTTGTGCGCAAAAAAACCCTAAATAATGACTTATATAGTGATGACGATTTCAAAACACGGCATCATGAAGCTTCGAAGCGTTATGAATCAGTGAGTCGATTCCGCAGTTTGGATCGCCAAATTTCAGCAGTTTGGCGGTTTGACACGCGATCCGAATCATGATTCGACTCACTGATTCATAACGCTTCGAAGTTTCATGATGCCGTGTTTTGAAATCGTCATCACTATATAAGTCATTATTTAGGGTTTTTTTGCGCACAAAAACTATTCTCGTCACTCCATAAAGTTATTGTAGAACCACTGTAGTGAGATGGACTTTGTAACGACGTCTTTAGTACCTTTTAAGGGTCTTGAGAGTGTACCGTGCATTGTGCCAATGGAGGCCTTTCAGAGCCATCAGATTTCAACTAAAATATCTTCATTTGTGTTCCGAATATGAACGGAGGTCTTACGGGTGTCGAACGACATGAGGGTAAGTAATTAATGACAGAATTTTCATTTTTGGGTGAACTAACCCTTTAATAACTGCTTTAACATTATATTGGTCATTGTTAGTTCATGTTAGCTAATGCATCTACCAATATTAACTAATTAGCCAGTATTATAAACTAAATTCTATTGGCAAAACACAGGTATATTTTTGTATATTATATTTTTGTATATTATCTTTTAACATTTCTGCTGTTTCATGAATTGTTTTGTCATAACTGTATTACTGTTTGTTTACATTTACCTATACAATAGGATGTTTAACAGGCAGATTGTGATAACTTACCACATACTGTATAATGAGAAAACAAGCTCCACTATTGGTATGCATATCTAAAATATTTAATGTAAAGTATGTGTCTATACAGACAGCTTCTCTACCTGTGCCTTCCTTTCTGGTGTCAACTGCCCCATTAATTCTATTTTAAAAACTAAACTTTTTTAATTATATTAATATAATATTTTAGAGTAAGAAAATAAAAGAGTATTTTTATATTTTCCTTTCTGAACAAACAGTTACCCGTTATCTCTGCATAAATGCATGTGCATCATAAACCACATAAAACAGAGATGTCCCATTCTGTGTGCCCTGTCTATAAGAAGTGATGTTCTCACAGACCCAAATGTGCTGAGCTAAACTGCTAATCTGGCTAATCCACATACAAACAAACACACACACACACACACACACACTTGTCTGGGACACGCTTAGCCAGCACTGAGTCTGTCCATCAGCCGGACAGCATCTGCTGCAGAATTTCTGAATTTCTCTCTCAGGACAGACGCAGCAGGTAGTAAACATTCACTAGAGCGAATAACGCAATTTACTAGAGGTTCTGTCAAAATATGAATTGCTGCAGTCTATTTAAAATGCTTATTTAATTAGAATGAATTATTTTAAATTTGAACGAATGATTTAATGACTCAAAGATTTCACTTGTTTCATTGCTAGATGAATCAGCGCTTTTGAAAGAATCTCTTGAACGAATGACTCACTCATAGGCTGCGTTCGAAATCGCATACTCTCTTGAGTAGGTACTCATTTTGAATAAGTAATTACTTCACGACCACTAAAAAAAGTATGTTCAATATAGTATGAATGTGCACACTGCAGAATCTCACCGGGCCATCCAGGTACATTTGCCCACTCTTTTATGAGTACTGTGAATTCGGACTTACTTCTTTTGTCACATACTGTTTTTACCAACTAGTATAGTAGAGAAGTATGCAATTTCAAATGCAGCCATAAATATTTCTCTTGTTTCATTACTGGATGAATCAGCGTTTTGGAACAAATCTCATGAATTCATTATTCAAATACATTTTTTAACAGTCACTTGTCGCCACATCGTGGCATAACAATGTAATCGATACAATCTTTTATATCTTTAAAGCGGCAAGTTACTTTCAAAAGGGGATCTGCTCTGTTTCGCTACCATAGATGTTATATCGATATATAAACTTTTATCCCAGTACTTCTGTGATCATTTTTATTATTGTAAGACAGAAATAGCAATACTGTGTGGTTGAAAAGAACTGGTTTCATATCTATACATGGCACACAGATTTGAATGCTCTGGTATGATTTTGTCAAAGGTTTAATAGACATAGCAGAATAGTTGTCATTTAGGAATAAGATTGTGTGGGTGTTTGAATCGACGATTAATCATGCAGCTCGAAAAGTCACCCTTACAAAAATGACTACAGTAACCATTATTTCCACCAAAACACCATAATTCTAACTGTTATTGACTGTAATGTAAATTGTAGCAACACATCTGGGGCTGTTTTACAGAAACTTCCTATCATTATTCCTAAGTGAAATTACCATGGTAATACAGGCTCTGAAGTTGAGTTAATACAGCATCAAGGTTGACTCAAATAACAGTGAGCATCACCTGTATGTGTGACTGCTTACATAAATTCAGGAACACACTGACGTGTGATGTGAGGGAGAAGACGGATTTTATAGAAACCCTTCAATCTCATTCAAGTGCATGCATGGACTGACCTGCATGCTTGTGGTGAGGATGACCTCTCTGACCCTGTGGACAACTGCCCTGCTGCAAAAACAGAGCGGCCCCCTTGACCATGAAGAAGCTCTCACTTAGACTGTAAAAGATGGAGGGAAAGAAAGGGTAGAGAAGAGACAATGTGAGAAACGACTGCAACAATTGAACAAAACATGCTTGCTTGACAGTTTAGACAATGCAATACAAGAAAACCCACAGAACTAAAAGTTGTGGATTTGGATTTTGCGAAAGCATGTGGGTTTTTCTTCCTCCACTCATAGATTCTTTTTGTTTTTTCTTTTGGCTTTGTTTTTTAAACAACAAAAAAACTGTTCACTGGTTCATTTAACACACTATCATTCAAAAACTTTGTTGAACTTGAACAAAAATTTGCTCTTTGCTGAAGAGAAGGTTGAAAAAAATGGCATTTATATGAAATAGAAATTAGTTGTAACATCATATTTTACAACTTTACCGTCACTATTGATCAATTTAATGCATCCTTGCTAAATAAAATTATTTATCTTAAATAAATCTCACTTACCCCAAACTTTTAAACGGTAGTCTACGAATATACATACATTTCATCATGTGTACATAAATGTAAGATGAAAACCACTATAAAAATAAAACTGACTTGACGTCGGTAATCTAAATCTAATGACTATTAGTCAGTGAAAATAAAAAGAGTTACTGTAGAGGGTTTATGACAAATGCATATGGCTGTGTGTCCATTCTTTCCCTATGAAAACAAAACACTTTGTGAATGACCTATGACTGTACATATTTAATATGCTGGGGTTGAATTTTGCATGTTATACAACCCATCTCACCACCACTCACCCGTATGCTCACGACATGTGCTTTAGGTCTGTGATTTCAGGTGGGGCAATAATAGCCTCACGTGCAGTTAAACAAACTTATAGAAATGTGAACCACCTGAGGCTTACTATTATTCTAATGCACTGTGGCACAAGTAAGTCTTAATGGAAACTCAGTGCTGGGAAAAAACACGAATACACTGGTAAGGTGAGAAATGGGCTCAATATCTTGCAGAGAAGCTACTGAGCTGTAATGAAAACACTCTTGTCTGTTATCCTACTGTCATAACAGGGCAGGGATGGTTCACATTAATTAGTCTGAACATGGTTCTGAGTTGTACATGACTTTGGTTGACAGTTTAATGAACTGTGTGTGTGTGTGTGTGTGTGTGTGTGTGTGTGTGTGTGTGTGTGTGTGTGTGTGCGTGCGTGCGTGCGTGCGTGCGTGCGTGCGTGCGTGCGTGTGTGTGTGTGTGTTCACAAATACTACTAAAAATAATACATCAGAGACAGAAAGAGTAAGCAAAGAACATTTAGTGACAAATGCAATACTCTTAAAACTACTATATTGTAAACTACAACTATAGCCCCTTGATAGTAGTTGTAGAAACTACTACTAGCCACTATTAACCAAAAGAAATAACCCATAGAACCAGAGTTTATATAATCAATTTTCAGTCTTCAGAGTCACATGAACCTTCCAAAATCATTAATATGCTGATTTAGAGCTCAAGAAACATTTCTTTTTATATATGTTGAAAACAATTCTGCTAATTAAGATTTTTTTTTGTGGGAACTAAAATCTTTTTCACGATTCTTTGATAATTAAAAAGTTATTCTAAATGCCTTTATGGTAAATTTCTGATCAATATAAAGAGCCCTTGCAGATTACATTCCATCCCTAATTTCTGTCATTGACAGGCATAAAATTAGTGCTTGACAAGTAGAAAACAACCCACAAAGAACACATGCATGTCATACATACTGTATGTCAATGACTTGTCAGGCAACTAGTTGTTGACTGTGGCTCTATTCATGCAGCGCACATCATCTAAACTTGCTCTCTAAATCCCTCTCACTCTCTTGAAAATGTAAGGCATTCACATCAGTTACAGAATGAGGTTGTCAGTATCGTTTAGAAGTGAACTGTTTGTGAACAGAACTGTAATCAACTGACAACTGTATTTTGTATAATACTGTATGTTGGCCACTGGCCATTGTTCTCTCTAATTATTCTGAGCTTCCTTAAGACTAACTAGTTCACTAATTCAGACAACCCACGGGGTCAACCATTTTGAAAATACACTACATTTACAAAAGTATTGGGACACCCCTCCAAATCACTGAATCATTGAATTTGGGTGTTCCAACCACTTTCATGGCCACAGATGTATAAAATCAAGCAGATGCTTCCACAAACATTTGTGAAAGAATGGGTTGCTCTCAGGAGCTCTGTGAATTCAAGCGTGGTACCGTGAGAGGTTGCCATCTGTGTAATAAGTCCATTAGTGAAATGTCCTCACTACTAAATATTCCACGGTCAGCTGTTTGTGGTATTATAACAAGCAATTGTGAAGCAATTGGGAACAACAGCAGCTCAGCCATGAAGTGGTAGGCCACGTAAAATCACAGAGCGGGGTCAGCGCATGCAGCACAGTGCACAGAAGTCGCCAACTTTCTGCAGAGTCAATAGCTACAGACCTCCAAACTTCATGTGGCCTTCAGATTAGCTCAAGAACAGTGCGTAGAGAGCTTAATGGAATGGGTTTCCATGACCGAGCAGCTGCATCCAAGCCTTACATCACCAAGTACAATGCAAAGCGTCGGATGCAGTGGTGAAAAGCACGCCACCACTGGACTCTAGAGCAGTGGAGACGTGTTCTCTGGAGTGAAAAAAATCGCACTTCTCTGTCTAGCAATCCGATGGAGGAGTCTGGGTTTGGCAGTTGCCTGACTGCATTGTGCCAAGTGTAGAGTTTGGTGGAGGAGGATTATGGTGTGGGGTTGTTGTTCAGGGGTTGAGCTTGGCCCCTTAGTTCTATAATATAATCTGTAATCTCATTTAATTTCAATGATTCCTTTCTCAAACACACATGCAACCAAAAGTATGAAATGTACAGCGTCAAAAAGAAAAGCTAGATAATAGAAGCGTACAAGAAAGATCACTTACTGGCTATTTGGGAGTGGCTACTCAAAACCATCATGCTCTAGGCAGGCAAAATATTTCGGGGTCACATTGTTTTCTCGCCCTACTGTGGCTGTGACCCTCTGCTGACTCATCCCTCTCATTTTTCTGACTGGACTTCCAGTGTCTCAGCATTCAGAGGAACAACCATCACATGATAAGCAACCGGCAACAAAACTCGCATTGTGCCCCCACCCCACCCTTCTCTTTATTTCTCTCCTACTTCCTCCTCCTCCCTTTCTCTAATTCCCCTCTTCAACTTTCTCACCCTCCCTCCAAAGGCCTCGAGGGTGTCAGCGGATCACAGCGGCTTTTGTTTCCATCCTCCACTCTTTTGTTTCTCCTCTCCCTGCTGCGTTCTCTCTCTCTGTCCGCCCCTCTGAGCGATTTATGTGAAGGCTGGAAGCAGCTCAGCACCGTTGCACTGATGGATTGAGTCATGACTATGAGACAGACATCTGAAAATGACGATACACAAGCCCTGAGCAGAATACGCTCATATGGAAGGGTGTAATTATGATGTGAGTAAGAGTTTTGAGAAGAAACCGCTCTAACGTCTCTGTCCACGTATCAATTGTATGTTTAGAGTCTGCCCCAGATGGATACTTGGTACCTGGTGTAGGATTAACAGCCATTTGGTAGACACTCTGGAATCAAAACTACAGCAAAAATATTAACTTGTCAACTTATTTTCCTGATGAGTGTCACAGAAATTAACTTTTTTGGGGGTTTTTTTTAAAGAAAAAGACTGTAAATAGAATACAGTTAAAAAAAAAAAAAAAAACTGTTAATTGATTAACTATAAAATTTACCTTACCATGTACAGTGTAAAATTGTACATAGTTTAATATGGCATTTTATGTAATTTTACGGTATATATGGATAAAGGATTTTGGAAGAAAAAACTAAATGTACACAGAATTTCCAGCAAGACACATTATATGATTACATTTATATATTTATTTTAACTTTGCATATTTAGCTAATGTTCATTGCATTATTTTTCATTGCATTAGACATAAAATGAGCAGGTAACAAACTTCATAATATCTTTGGCAAAGACTGAATAAACAACAACTGAATGCATATATAGGCCAGAGCTGGGGGACAGAGCTAAAAAATTCAATATATAAATCGGTATTTACGCATTTGCTCTTAATAGCTTATTTTCAATAAGAGGATCAATCACTCTTATTGACAAAAAAAACTTGAAATAAAGTACATTCAAATTGTTCAAATTAAGAAGTAATATTAATATGCAATGCAATGTAACAATACACAGTAATAAACAATAATATGTGAGAGATCATGCTAATATAATATATTAATAATATTGAATCAATATTGAATAAATAATTCAATTAAATGAATTTATCAACTGTAGTACAGTTTTTGCTACTTAAGTTTGAAATAAGTTTTAACGCTCACAATGAGTCAGAAGAAAAGACATGATTTACATGCCGATTAATGCCAAACTGGTATACCAATAAATGGCAATGGCCAAATAAAAGTGCATTAAAATAGTTGCAATATATGCCCACCCTATAGAGGGCCAACTTTTGAATAAACTCTTACTCGTTTTCTACATGTATACGCCAAAGCACACGTCCAGGACTAACAACTCCACATAAGTCAGATAATTCATCTGAAGATCAACATCATCTCCATCTGATAGTATTTTGATAATGATCATCAGCAGGAGTGGTGTGTCCACTCTTACATAATGCACACAACCTGGGGCAAATACAAAAGTCGACAACCGCATGCCTTTCATTCGAATTTGCAAATATCACTACCTCTCAGGTAGCACTAAACACTCTTACATGAGAGCAAATAAAAAGAAAGTTTCTGATGCGGCAAGACCAGATTTTACAGGTCAACGCAAATCTATAGTATGTGACCAACATAAAGAACAAACACACATGTAAGACCAAAACTGTACTCATCTTCGGGCCTCAGATAAATATGAGGCATGAATGTTGCCAGCAGCTAAAAGTGGGTCACACAACAACACCTGTAGTCCAGGTTGAGGTTTCTACCTCTGTACTACACTTCTCACCATAATGTCCAGAAGTTACAGTGGGATCCAAATGCCTGAGATCACTAGTGAAAACACTTTTATTTAGCATTTTTCTAATAAAATACCTTTTTATTACTAATTACACTACTGTTCAAAGGTTTGGTGTCAGTCAGATGCATTTTTTTCCAAAGAAATTAATACTTCTATATTAATTACAATAATTCTATTTAGCAAGGATGCATTTAATTGATCAAAACTGACCTTACAAGACATTTATAATGTTACAAAATATTTCTATTTCAAACTTTCGGTCACACTAAGGTCCAATTCTCACTATTAACTCAGTATTACTTACGAGTTTTATTGGGTAGGATTAAGGGATGTAGAAATGGTTATGCAGAATAAGGCATTAATATGTTATATTATTATAGTTTATTAAAACGATTATTATGATTTCTGAAGGATCATGTGACACCGAAGACTGGAGTAATGATGCTGAAAATTCAGCTTTGCCATCACAGAAATACATTACATTTTAAAATATATTTTAAGAACAATCATAACAGAAAACAGATATTGTTTATATAGAATTTTTTATCAAATAAATGCAGCCTTGGTGAGCTTAAGAGACATAAGAGACAAAAACATAAATTTTACAGACCCCAAACTGTACTATATTATTAACATTATAAACAATTTGAGTGAAAAGTTAAACTGGAAAATGTACCATTTTCAGATGATTAACAATTAACAATGTCTTACTAGTTGGTTTGTCTCCTTTTTACTTTAATGACAGCAACACTCAAGATTCATGAATTCCATAAGTTGTGTAAGTTGTGATCATGTTCTCCACATCGGTTTGAGAATGATCCATGTGACCATCTGTACAAAGAATTGATGATCAAAGTTACAAATTAAACGCATTTAATTAGTGACTATAAAGAGTGCAGAATATTAAATATTTAATATTTACTTCACATCAAAATCCTAAAACATCTGTTCATTTCCCGATTGAAAATTAGAATCGGAATCCGTGATTTTCAGACATCTAGATCTTACTGTACATGCCATGCATCACAATCAATCAAAGTCATAAACGCCACTGCAATCCACATCAGTGCTGATTTCACTTAAGACTCCTGCACCAATTCATTGGTTCACTCACATGTGGTAGATCTGGCTCTGCGTGACGAATGCATTATCCACAAAGTACGGTAGCATCTTCAGCACAACTTCCTGACAGGAGTCCACGACCAGATGCATCCTGCTGCTGGCTGCAGGGAGCTCTCCCTCGCCCTGTCTGCAGCAGCACGCTTCGGTCAGATCTCCAGTCGCTTACGACAGAGAAAGAAAAACAGCATGCAGAGGAGAAGAGGAGTGCATCTGCAGCCCCTACCTCGCCTGACGCTGTCTGAGAGTGTGTGAGCGAGTTTCCTGCTGATGCACTCCCTCTCCCTCTCTCTCTGTGTGTGTGCGTCGGTAAATAGAGAGAGGAGGAAAAACCTGTTCTCTTCTCTTTCAGTTACAGGAAGGGATGAGGCACTCTGTGTATGTGCATGAGGAGATCTCTCCTCTGAAATGACACTGTAAAAAAATTTTTTTATGTTGTAAATAAAGACTATGGGAGTATGTTTTACAAGAAAATATCATTTCAGCTTTTCTACTTCAAAACGTCACATTTAATCCAATGTGTTACTTGCTGTTTCTTTGTAATTGTTTGTGAAATTCGCTATTTCGGTGTGAAAATTACACCAAATACCCAATTTTTTCAATGTAGAGCACTCCAAACAGCTCTGACGCTGCAAAAAGCCCACCAGGCCACAGAGATCCTGGTGTCTCTCTTTGAGAAATAAAACCTCTTTACTCCATTTACAGAAAAAATAGAAAGGATACCAGCAGTTAAAAGAGAATCTTGTTCTTGTTCCTAAAAGACTTTCATTCTGACAAAAGGGAGGAACAAGAACTGCTGGCTACTAACAGCTGGAACAAATGTGTTGATCTTCTTAGTTAGGGCTCCCGAAAGCTCGCCATAAAATGATCTGTTCCAAAATCCTCTGTGTGCCATCCATTCACATGGGCTAAGCATGGGCGGCTGTGCCTGCCGCTGTCAGACAAACCAGGGAAGCTTCTTCAAAATCTCATTATGAGATGGGGGATGAGCTCAACCCTTGAGTAGAATGCAGTAAGTGTAGAGACTGGATGACCGTCTGGATGACCACTATCTTGCCTGTCAACACTGCGGCTTGACTGAGACGGACAGAGTACTGGGTCTCTCTCAAATACACACACACAGGCAGGGACAAATGAAGAAGCAGTGCTCAGATGACGAGAGTTGACCCTTTCTCTCTCAAAGCCGATAAAACAGGACAAAGTGTAAACTGAGACACCAAGGAACAGAAATAGCTGGGGGGAATCTACAAAAAGGGGGGAGGGGAGATATTTAAGAAGGAAGGAAGGATGAACAGAAAGGGAGATGAAGAGAGCCGTCTAAAATAACTAAAGCCAAGTGAATGGGACTTAAAACAAACAAAGAAAATAAACAAAATGCTGCCAGGTTACACTGTTTAAAGGAATGTTCTGGCTTCAATTCAAGTGGAATGCTGTCAATTACCACAAAAAATTACTTTGACTTGTCCCTCAGTTTATAATTTTTTTGCAGAAACCATGTGTACAGTAATGAACTTAAAATGGAAGCCAATATATGGGACAAGGAACTGCAGAGGGTTTCCTCAGAAATGAGAACAGAGAAGAATATTTTGATTATAATTATAAACCTGAGCTATAGTATAAATCATATTTTTGGAGGTTGGTCAATTGTTCTAGGCAGATAAACTTAAAAAAAATGTCTTAGCCTATACATATTTTTCTCCTGTTTTCCAGTAAAACAGGATTAGTAAAATAAAATAAAAAATCTAAATATCTTTAAATAGTTTGTGACAGAGAACATTTTATATTTCATAATTTCTTTTCTTTTTTAGAAGCATAAATACAATAAAGTTTAGGTTTAGGTTTAAAACAAGAGAAAAAAAATGACAATGGGGCGATAAACAACTTAATTAAAGATATGCACTGCCGTTCAAAATTTTGGGGTTTCAAAGAAATTAGTACTTTTATTTAGCGAGAATGCATTAAATTGATCAAAAGCAACAATTAAGACTTGAGCTGTTGAAATTCAGCTTTGCCATCAAAGGAATAAATTACATTTATTATTTAAATTGCTGTTAACTGTATAACTGTAAATTTACAGTTATTTTAAATTGTAATAATATTCCACGATATCACAGATTTTTTTACTGTATTTTTGATCAAATAAATGCAGCCCTGGTGAACATAAGACACTTCTTTCAAAAATATTCTTAATACAGACCCCAAACTTTTGAATGGTAGTGTACTCTTCGAAAACAGGTCCCAAGTAACTTGTCATTAGAATATTTAATTGGAAAACAGCAAAAAAATTAATAAAAAAAAAAATACAGATTAAGGAAATCATTTTTACGGTATAGTCATGCATTACCAACAGAACTCCTGTGGGAACTTCTAGGGTTTAATTCCCCTTACAATCTGAGGGAAAAGTTGAAATAATTTTCTATGCAAAAACAGCATGCCACAGAGTGACGCCTTGCATTGAACCTGGGTCATTGCTCTCAACTATTCATTGGTTAGATCACAAGATTGGCTTGATATGTTTGTAACTTCTCACAGACATGAGCATAAAATCTTTCTAAATCTGGAACATTAAAAATAAAAACATTAAGTTGAATGCTAATGACTTACTTTGATAACAAATCAAACATAATTTTTCAGATAAAAATTTTACATTTTATTGAACAGCAGATCTGTTGAGCTAAAATATCCCCTACTTCTTAACAAAATCCTCTTGTAGATTACAACAAATGGGCCTGTGGTACTCAACCAGACCTTCTCTTTTCTTGGGCATATGTTCTACTTCAATGTATACATATGGCACGTGTGTGAACGTTCATGATGTATATCCTAGGCAGATTAGCCTTACTTGCTTTGTCATGCCAAGTCATGGAGCACATGACTACACTTACAGAGCTTCCCATGTGACTCAGCATAACTATGGCAACACTATCAGGCAACCTCCAGAACACCGGACAGGTGTCCCGATTCAGGACGCCTGCATGTGGAGCTCTAAGCAGATCAGGCATGTGTGTGTGTGTGTGTGTGTGTGTGTGTGTGTGTGTGTGTGTGTGTGTGTATCGTAAGGTGTGTGTTCACTGGATTATTCCCATGTGCTGAGACTGCACTGGTACACAAAAGTGCTACGGTCGCTTTTCTGCACACAGGCACAAAAAGATTAAAAGCTTCTTTTCTGAGAGCAGATGTTACATAACATTTCCATTATATCTTTGCCGAGCAACGAAGGAAAAACGAGGGACAAAAGGAGGGAGGGGGCAAACAGCGCAAACCAATCTTTTCTCAGGTGTCAAAGCGAGAATGAAGAATCGCATATTACATCAGTGTTCTTCAATCTATTGGCCAGATGCCTGTATTTGCTCCACCTCCCTATTAATCATACGAATTGCCACATGTACCGGCCTTGGTCTGAATGTTGGTGAACGCACTCTCAAGAATACATGCATGTTCATGCATCTTGTGCACTTGTAATAGAACACATGATTATAAGAAAAGAGCAATGATATTGTTATTGAAAACAATACAGAGAGCAAAATACTTGATTGTTTAGTAACAGGTGAAATGAAATTAAAATGTCATGCCATTGAATTTAATTTGTCCTGTACTGTACAAAAGACCATTGTTTGCACATGCAGGTCAC